>NC_138775.1:282903057-283223057 GCF_965119305.1 Pelophylax lessonae | reverse complement strand
TAATCAGGGACAATGTAAATCATAAAAAAAAAAAAAAAAAAAAAAAAAAAAAAAAAAAATTTTTTTTTTTTTTTTTTTTTTTTTTTTTAATTTTGTTCCACACAGTGTCACTTTCACCCCAGCTATGTGTTGTAGTTCTGGCAGCAGGTTGTCTCTCTCTCGGTGCCCGCTCACTCTTCCCGCCTGTCGCAAATTTAACGTGTCACCGGAGGCAGGGTGTCAGCATGGGGCACTTTCCTAAATCCGCCAGCAGGGGGAGGCAGAGCACCTTCCGACAAGCTGACACTTTAGAATTGCAGGGAATAGTGATGAGAATTTTAGACTTTAGGCAGACGTAGTGCAGCTGAATGGGAGAATATTTCCAACTCTGCTACTTTGGCCTCAAGTTTTCAATTCCCTTTTCAAATTCCTGTAATTCTCTCTTTATGAAGTAGACCCTATAATCTGATAAGTAGGCGGAGATTAATTATGCAGAGTGGGCGGAGCTTCGGGGAAGTGGGTGTGGTAAGTAATTGATAGCTGTGCTGCAAAGTGTCCCTGGAAATTTTTTTCAAATGTTGGCAACTATGTGTATATAATAATAATAATAATAATAATAATAATAATAATAATAATAATATAAAAATAACTGTTTGTATCACCATGTCCTTTGCAAACCAATTCTGAATATTATTATGATTATACAGGATTTATATAGCAGCAACAGAACAACTCAAAGTTGCCAGACATTACATTGAATTTTACAGAAAATGACAGCGCTGAAGATGGAAAAGGAAAGGTCATACAAAATGAATGGGCGCAAATCACACTCCAAAGAATCGCATGTGATTTGATCATGAATGCGGTGCAATTCCTGTCCATGTGGGTTTCCTGCACTGCTTCTGTGTGAACCCCCCCGGCTCATCATAGTGAAGTTCACACAGCAGCGGTGCAGGAAACCTCCCTGCACAATGCGTTCTACCAGCTCTGACTCCAATGTGACTGTGGATGTCTGCGGCTGCAGCTCCTCCCGCCTCTCCCATTGCTTGGTTCCCTCCAGCCTCCAGTGGCTATCTCCCCCCAGCCTCCAGTGCCTCTCTACCCCCAGCCCTCAGGGGCTCTCTCCCCCCCAGCCTCCAGTGCCTCTCTCCCCCTCAGCCTCCAGTGCCTCTCTCCCCCTAGGCTTCAGGGGCTCTCTCCCCCCAGCCTTCAGGGGCTCTCTCTCCCCAGTCTCCTACGGCTCTCCCCCCAGCCTTCAGTGGCTCTCTCCCCCCAGCCTCCAGTGTCTCTCTTCCCCTAGCCCTCAGGGGCTCTCTCCCCCCAGCCTCCAGTGCCTCTCTCCCCCCAGCCTCCAGTGGCTCTCTTCCCCAGCCTTCAGGGGCTCTCTCCCCCCAGCCACCAGTGTGTCTCTCTCCCTGGACTCCTACGGCTCTCTCCCCAGCCTTCTGGGGATCTCTCTCCCCAGCCTCTAGCTACTCTCTCACCAGATACCTGGCCACTGGAGGCTGGGGAGGGAGAGCTGCTGGAGGCTGGGGGAAAGAGAGTCACTGGAGGCTGGTGAGAGCCATAGAAGGCCAGGGAGAGAGAAACGCTGGATGCTGGGGGGAGAGAGCCACTGGAGGCTAGGGTGAGAGCCACTGGAGGCTGTGGGGAGAGAGCCGTAGGAGGCTGGGGAGATAGGGGCACTGGAGGCTGGGAGGAGAGAGCCATCTGGAGGCTGATGGGAGAAAACCACTGGAGGCTGGGGGGAGAAAGCCACTGGAGGCTGGGGAGAGAGAGCCGCTGGAGGCTGGGGAGAGAGAGCTGCTATAGGCCAGGGAAGAGAGCTTCTAGAGACCAGGGAGAGAGAGACGCTGAAGGCCAGGGAGAAAGAGCCGTTGGAGGCTGAGGGGAGAGAGTTGCTGGAGGCTGGGTGGAGAGAGCCGCTGGAAGCTTTGGAGAGAGAGCCACTGGTGGCTGGCAGGAGAGAGCTGCTGGAGGCTGGTAGAGAGAGCCACTGGAGGCTGGGGAGAGAGTCGCTGGAGGCTGGGAGAGAGTCGCTGGAGGCTGGGGGAAAAAGCTGCTGGAGGCCAGAGGGAGAGAGCCATTGAAGGCTTGGGGGAGAGAGCCGCTAGAGGATGAGAGGAGAGCTGCTGGAGGCTGGGGGTGACAGCCGCTGGAGGCTGTGGGGAGAGAGCTATGGGAGAAGTAGGAGGAGCCACAGATGTTCACAGTCGGATGGGAGCCAGAGCTGGTAGAATCTGTCATGCAGAGAGGTTTCCCACACCGCTCATGTGTGAACTCAGGCTCAAAATCACTATGACAAGCTTGGGTTCTTGCAGAAGCGGTGGAGAAACCGCATGCAATTCAGACAGGAATCGCAAAGCATTCCTGTTCAAATCGCATGTGATTTTTTACCGTGCGATTTGCTCCCATTCGTTTTGTATGGACGCAAAGTATCGATACTCAGTTTTGGCGAGGACTTCATTGAAAGTATCGGTACTTGTACTCGCCGATAAAAAAAAGGGTATTGGTGCAACCCAAATATGCTTGCTATGTATTTTTTTCCCCCTGAAAGTGGAGTAACCCTTTAAGACACAAACTTTAAAAAATATGTTTTTAAATGTTTTTTTTTTTTTTTTTCAGGTATTCAAAATTTAAAATGAAAGGAAATCATGGACACTGTTGAAAAAAATTAAAGAAAAAATTGCCCATAAAGACACATAAAAGTGTTTTCTTCTTGCAGCAGCAGCAGCCAGGCAATAGTTAAGATGCTGAAGATTCCTCGTCCTTCGTGTGGGACTTGCGCTCATGGGGAGCCGGTTGGACAAATGATTCGGAAACAGCGCTCTCTGAACTTTTGCCAGATCCGTCCCTCCCTGGTGACTCTGAATACAGAATGAGCTGCATGTTAGACCTGTCAATTCTCCGTAAGCAGTTTAGTATGCGCGGCGTTTGTGGTACAGAAGAAATATAAAGGAAAAGGTCCATAGATTATTTATGCCGGGGGGCAATCCGCAATGCCATGGAAAAAAAATAAAAAAATAAAAAAAATCTTTCCAAGGCTGTATAGCCTCAAACTCCACTTTTCATCTTTCTGCAACCTTCATCCTGCAGAAGTCTTATAGTACGGTCCAAATAATTCCTTTCTTCACATGTAGAGGTGTAGTTAAAGCTGAACTCCAGAAAAAACATCTAAATATGAAGGGAGACGATCCGCAACGCCTTGCTTACTCCTAAAAATCTTCAAAACGTATTTACAGTGGATATAAAAAGTCTACACACCCCTGTTAAAATGTTAGGTGTCTGCAGTGGCGGCCCGTCCATTGGGGGCGCAGGCGCGCCACCCCCCCTATCCATGCGTCCGGCCCCCTAATCTACATGCAGGGTGCCGGACGCATGGATTCCAATGGGTTTTTTTTTTAAGCACGTGCTTAGAGCCAGAGGTTCTAATAGGCTTCAGAAAAGGGTGGGCTCGGGGCGCATAGCACTGCGCCCTGAGCCCACCCAGTTGTGTGAATATTCATTCGCTATTATCACATTGATTCTCCAACCAGCCAATCAAGAAGGGGGTCCTGAGACCCGTTTCCCGATTGGCCCGAAAGGAGAGGCCATGCTATAGGCCAAGGAGGAGGAGGGAAGAGACGCAGGGGAAGCCGCCGCCGCCGCTGCCTGCCCTCCACGTCAGTGCAGGGTGAGTGAGGTGGCGATGGGGGGTGGTGGTATGGTGTGCGAGCTGGTGTGGTCTGGGGAGAGGGGGTATGGTATGGTCCGTCTGTCGCCAACCCCCCCCCCCCCCCGACCGATGGAGCACTAGCCGCCACTGGGTTTCTGTGATGTAAAAAAAATGAGACAAGGACAAATAATTTCAGAACACTTTCCACCTTTAATGTAAAATTTGGCACAGTTTACTACTGCTTTAAATACTCTCTCTTCCACATTCTGATGCTCAGTTTGAACTTCAGCAAGTTGTCTCAGATGGATATGTGCAGGGAGGATAGGCAGATGTTGTCTCAGATGCAGTGGCGGCTGGTGCATTGGGGGCGCAGGGGCGCCGCCCCCCCCCCCTGTCCATGCCCCTGGCCCCCTAATCTACATGCGGGGCGCCGGACGCGGGGGCTTTTTTTTTTAGCATGTTATTAGAGCACTGCGCCCTGAGCCCACCCAGTTGTGTGATAATAGCGAATGAATATTCGCCATTGTCACACGGATCCTCCTCCTCCCGTTTCCCGATTGGCCAAAAGGAGAAGCCATGCCATTGGCAATGGAGGAGGAGGGAGGAGACACAGAAGGCAGGGGGAAGAAGCCGAAGCTGGAGCCGCCGCTGTGTGCTGCTGCTGTGCTGCCTATCCTCCCTGCACATATCCAGGCAAGGTGAGTGAGCCGGCGGGGGGGTACGGTGTACAGCCTGGTGTGGTCCGGGGGGGGGGGGGGTAGTATGGTGCGGTCCATCTGACCCCCCCCCCCCCCCCCGGCCCATGGAGTACCAGCCGCCACTGCTCAGATGCCTAAATGCATTGAGTTGCCGCAATGTGATTGGCTGATTAGCAATTTGTGTTACCACCAAGCAATTAAACAGGTGCACCAAATAAAGTGGCCGGTGAGTGTATGTATGTATGTCATCGGTATATTTAGATGCTGTGAAAATAAAGTGCATAAAATGGTGTCTTTTGTGCCTGTTATGGAGAATACAGAAGATATAAAAAGTCTACACACCCCTGTTAAAATGTCAGGTTTCTGTGATGTAAAAAAAAATGAGAAAAAAGATAAATTGTTTCAGAACGCCTTCCACCTTTAATGTGACCTATGAAGTGTACAACTCAGTAGAAAAACAAATTGAAATTGTTTAGGAAGGGAAATAAAAAAACTAAAATAATGTGGTTGCATAAGTGTGCACACCCTCCTATAACTGGGGATGTAGCAATCACAAACTCATGTTAAATAGGAGTAAGTACACACCTGGCATCATTTAAAGTGCCTCGGTTTAACCACAAATACAGTTCAGCTGTTCTAGTAGGTCTTTCCTGACGTTTTCTTAGTCGCATCCTACAGCCAAAGCCATTGTCCGCAGAGAGCTTCCAATGAGGGATCTCATTGTTAAAAGGTATCAGTCAGGAGAAGAGTACAAAAGAATTCCCAAGGCATTAGATATACCATGGAACACAGTGAAGACAGTCATCGTCAAGTGGAGAAAATATGACACAACAGTGACCAAGAACTGGACGTCCCTCCAAAATTGATGAAAAGACGTGAAGAAAACTGGTCAAGGAGGCTGCCAAGAGGCCTACAGCAACATTAAAGGAGCTGCAGGAACATCTGGCAAGTACTGGCTACGTGGTTCATGTGACAACAATCTCCCGTATTCTTCATATGTCTGGGCTATGGGGGGAGAGTGGCAAGATGGAAGCCTTTTCTTACCAAGAAAAACATCCAAGCCCGGCTACATTCTGCAAAAACACATCTGAAGTCTCCCAAAAGCATGTGGGAAAATGTGGTATGCTCTGATGAAACCAAGGTTTAACTTTTTGGCCATAATTCCAAAAGATATGTTTGGCGCAAAAACAACACTGCACATCACCAAAAGAACACCATACCCACCGTGAAGCATGGTGGTGGCAGTGTCATGCTTTGGGACTGTTTTTCTTCAACTGGAAAAGGGGGCCTTAGTCAAGGTAAAAGGGAATTATAAACAGTTCCAAATACCAGTGAATATGGGCACAAAACCTTCAGGCTTCTACTAGAAAGCTGAACATGAAGAGGAACTTCATTTTTCAGCATGACAACAACCCAAAGCATTCATCCAAATCAACAAAGGAATGGCTTCACCAGAAGAAGATTTTTGGAATGGCCCAGCCAGAGCCCAGAACTGAATCTGCAGGATAATGCCACAAAGCTCCAATCAGCTCACCACTGGTTTCTTCACCATGACAATGAGGTCGCTGTCCTCCACACTCACCACATCTCATCCAATAGAGCACCTTTGGGATGTGGTGGAATGGGAGATTGGCATCATGGATGTGCAGCCGACAAATCTGCAGCAACTGCAGGATGCTATCATGTCACTATGGAGCAAACTCTGAGGAATGCTTGCAACACCTTGTTGAATCTATGCCAGGAAGAATAAAGGCAGTTCTGAAGGCAAAAGGGGGTCCAACCCAGTACTAGAAAGGTGTACCTAATAAAGTGGCCGGTGAGAGTGTATAGGTTAATTTAACCAAAGGATTAATTAGTCTGTCCATCCAGTCCTGAGATTTGCACAGCCCCGCCATGAGGTAGTTAGGGGTATTGTCACCTCCATACATTTGCCTATGTGTATTCAATTCCCTTTGAACACTTTGTTATCCACTCTAATTTTATATCCACTCATTGAGCCCTGTAGTGTGTGTGCAGCAAATGCACTCTCAGCACAGACAGGGATAAGTATAGGAACATAGAATTATAAAAATAAATAATAATAATATTTACTAGTATTAATAATATTATTATTAATAATGATATTAATAACAATAGCGATAATAATCAAAATTATTATTATAATAACAATAACATTTATAGCAATAATGGCAATACTAATCATAATTATTATTATTGATATTATTACTATTGTGATTATATATTAATAATTATTATTATAAATTAAATTATTATTATTATTATTATTATTAATAATAATAATAGAAGAAATCATATTTTTTTTATGATTAGAATAGCAATAATATTTATAGTAATAATAGCAATAATAATGATGATGAAACGCGTTACGTCACAAACAGCTTGCAGCTGCTGTCTCCAGCCCTCTCATCCTGCGATGACTGCAGGACAGCCAAAGGGTAAGAGATGCGGACAGTGTGAGCCTTGACATTTGATGCATTGCCTTTTATGTTTTTGTATTGTGTAAGTGCAAAAGGAGAAGGGGGGGTTCTGTGTGGATTAATAAAGTTTGCAGACTACACTATGAGCTGTCCTTCTTTCCTAAGACCCTGGGTCCTTTTGTTACCCCCATCTGGAGAGGACAAGATCAGTCTGCTAAGGGATAGTGGCCGGTGTCTGGGGATATGAGATCAATGCCTTACATGCTTTGATTGGCGGTGAGTTTTCTATCATAAGGGGGAGGATTTCCACGAGGTGTGGTGACGGTTTGTCAAGTTTGTCTCCGGCCATACACATCCTTCCGGTTTGTTTTTTCAACCACTGCTGTATCACGTGGTGCTTTGCCAATTTTGGAGTAGCGGACTGTCATTATGGGACTGTTATCTATTTATTGATTTATTTATTCATATATTTTAGCACTTTTGTGTGTTATTATTTATTCAGCGCCGCTAATGTTAGATTTTATTTAACATCTAGCATATTTTAATAATAGTATGTGGAATTGGCTCTGAATAGAGAAGCCAACCTCAGTGCTTGCCTTAATGTTTGAGATCCATAAATAAGTGAATAGTGCTATCTGTGCACACGTAAATCAAAATTGATAAATAAACAATAAATGCATGCAATATTGTGCAAAATGGACAATTATTAAATACTGGATGCTAAATGTTATAAAGTAAATTTACAAAAGATATCTTCTTCAAATACAAAAGTGCAATTAGGTGATGTCAAAGTGCTTGGTGCATATAAAATGAATAAACGGATAATCTTGTAAATCAATAATAAAAAAAGTCCAAAAGGATTGTGAATCAATAATAGGAAAGTCCAAAAGGGATTGTGAACCTAGTCCATTAAATAAAGTGCAGGTGCTGAAATTAAGGTGCTCTTCCCCAACTTGCAATTGAGCTGGTTCCCATCCGTGGGACGTGCTCCACACGTTTTAATAATAATCATAATTATTAATATTGCTATTATTACTAGTGCTATTACATATTATTATAATAATAATTGTTATTATTAATTATATTATTATTATTATTATTAGTAATAAAAAATAATAATAACAATAATAGTCATAATAGCAATGATAATAATTATTATTAATTTTCAGATTAGGATAGCAATAATATTTATAGTAATTATAGCAATGATAATCCTAATTATTATTATTGCTAATATTATATTGTGTAAATATTTTTTTATTATTATATTATATTAGTTTGCTTTATATGTTTAATTTTTATGGGGGCTGCAGATCCCAGAATGCCTTGGCACATGCACATAAAAATTATATTATTATTATTATTAGTAGTAGTAGTAATAAAAAATAATAATAACAATAATAGTCATAATAGCAATGATAATAATTATTATTCATTTTCATATTAGGATAGCAATAATATTTATAGTAATAATAGCAATGATAATCCTAATTATTATTATTGCTAATAATATATTATGTAAATATTTTTTTTATTATTATATTATATTAGTTTGCTTTATATGTTTAATTTTTATGGGGGCTGCAGATCCCAGAATGCCTTGGCACATAAAAATTATATTATTATTATTATTAGTAATAAAAAATAATAATAACAATAATAGTAATAATAGCAATGATAATAATTATTATTAATTTTCATGTTAGGATAGCAATAATATTTATAGTAATAATAGCAATGATAATCCTAATTATTATTATTGCTAATAATATATTATGTAGATATTTTTTTTTATTATTATATTATATTAGTTTGCTTTATATGTTTAATTTTTATGGGGGCTGCAGATCTCAGAATGCCTTGGCACATAAAAATTATATTATTATTATTATTAGTAATAAAAAATAATAATAACAATAATAGTAATAATAGCAATGACAATAATTATTATTAATTTTAATATTAGGATAGCAATAATATTTATAGTAATAATAGCAATGATGATCCTAATTATTATTATTGCTAATAATATATTATGTAAATATTTTTTTTATTATTATATTATATTAGTTTGCTTTATATGTTTAATTCTTATGGGGGCTGCAGATCCCAGAATGCCTTGGCACATAAAAATTATATTATTATTATTATTAGTAATAAAAAATAATAATAACAATAATAGTAATAATAGCAATGATAATAATTATTATTAATTTTCATGTTAGGATAGCAATAATATTTATAGTAATAATAGCAATGATAATCCTAATTAGTATTATTGCTAATAATATATTATGTAGATATTTTTTTTATTATTATATTATATTAGTTTGCTTTATATGTTTAATTCTTATGGGGGCTGCAGATCCCAGAATGCCTTGGCACATAAAAATTATATTATTATTATTATTAGTAATAAAAAATAATAATAACAATAATAGTAATAATAGCAATGATAATAATTATTATTAATTTTCATATTAGGATAGCAATAATATTTATAGTAATAATAGCAATGATAATCCTACTTATTATTATTGCTAATATTATATTATGTAAATATTTTTTTATTATTATATTATATTAGTTTGCTTTATATGTTTAATTTTTATGGGGGCTGCAGATCCCAGAATGCCTTGGCACATAAACATTATATTATTATTATTATTAGTAATAAAAAATAATGATAACAATAATAGTAATAATAGCAATGATAATAATTATTATTCATTTTCATATTAGGGTAGCAATAATATTTATAGTAATAATAGCAATGATAATCCTAATTATTATTATTGCTAATAATATATTATGTAAATATTTTTTTAATTATTATATTATATTAGTTTGCTTTATATGTTTAATTTTTATGGGTGCTGCAGATCCCAGAATGCCTTGGCACATAAAAATTATGTTATTATTATTATTAGTAATAAAAAATAATGATAACAATAATAGTAATAATAGCAATGATAATAATTATTATTAATTTTCATATTAGGATAGCAATAATATTTATAGTAATAATAGCAATGATAATCCTAATTATTATTATTATTGCTAATATTATATTATGTAAATATTTTTTTTATTATTATATTATATTAGTTTGCTTTATATGTTTAATTTTTATGGGAGCTGTAGATCCCAGAATGCCTTGGCACATAAAAAATATATTATTATTATTATTATTATTATTATTATTAGTAATAAAAAATAATGATAACAATAATAGTAATAATAGCAATGATAATAATTATTATTCATTTTCATATTGGGATAGCAATAATATTTATAGTAATAATAGCAATGATAATCCTAATTATTATTATTGCCAATATTATATTATGTAAATATTTTTTTATTATTATATTATATTAGTTTGCTTTATATGTTTAATTTTTATAGGAGCTGCAGATCCCAGAATGCCTTGGCACATAAAAAAATCCCGTGTGTGTGTGTTGGCTGGCAGGGAGGGGGGCGGGGGGGGGGGGGGGTTGCTGGTGGTCACAGGTTGCTGACGGCCAGAATAAATCAATAAATGGTCAAGAACCTCCATTCCCAAAAGAATGCAAATTTGGTGTTTTTCTTAAATGCCAAACCTCATATTTCCAGCACAAGCCGCAGGAGCCCCAGAAGGAGGAGGCTGTGAGCAGCAGAGGCCGTAAATCCAGGCTGTTAAAAATCTATAATTTGGAAGTGTCCTGTTCAGTGAACGTCGCAGTTTGTCCGCCATCCCCGGCCCACAGCTGGATGGGTTTACCGCCTGGCCCGGTCTCAGCATCGTGTTTGTCCACATCCCTGCAGACCCTCACTGATTGGCTACCAATCTCTTTAAATGTTATTAGGTCTCGCCCCCATCCCCCCACAAACACCTCCAAAGTGCCAGCGGCCTCGCTACAGCAAACACCACAGACGGGGACTGGACAAAGTCAGGATTATTCAGGGATGTGTAGGAAACATCTCGGGTAAATGACACTAAACAAAAACGCAGCAGCTTGAAAAAACACGGCTCTGCATTTCCAGTAGATGTCAACCCGACTGCTGAAACCTCATATTAGCTTTAACAGGGTAATGTCATCTCAAAAGTCATTTTTAATATTTTTAAAAGCTCATCCCAAGGCAAATATTATTGAGCGGAGCATGCTGCCTGGCTGAAAACAAGACTGCAAGTCTCTAATGCTGTGAAACACCCACAATGCCCCCCTAGCCAGACACCATGGGGTCTACAGTATATGTAAAACATTCATTGGACAAATGTCATGCACATTCGTGCAGGCTGGACGAATTTTCCTTTTATTTTCTGCGGATTAATTTCTATGACCGCCAGCTCCATCTAGTTGCAAAAATGTGGTATGTTTTCTCATTGAGTTAGTTTGGAATGCTATATCACATATTAGCCATTAGATGGAGCTGGCGATCATAGGATTTAATCTGTTACTGAAAATACAGAGACAACTCTTCCAGCCTGCACGTGTGACATTTGTTCAAAGAATGATTTATAAATTATGGAAGAGCCCTGGGGCCATCATGACATTTTTTTTCAAAGATTTCTGAGCTTGAAATTTTTTTTTTTACAGAATTCTGAGTTTGAAAGTCAGAATTCTGGGTTTACAATTCAGACTTCTGAAATTAAAAGTCAGAATTCTGACTTTGAATGTCAGAATTCTGAGATTACAAGTTTGGACCATGCTAAAATTTATTAAACACAATTCTGAGTTTAAAAGTCAGAATTCTGACTTTAAAAGTTAGAATTCTGACTTTTAAACTCAGAATTCTGGCTTTTAAACTCAGAATCCTGAGTTTTTAAACTCAGAATTCTGAGTTTCAAACTCAGAATTCTGACTTTAAATCTCAGAATTCTGGCTTTTAATCTTAGAATTCTGACTTTTTAAACTCAGAATTCTGACTTTTAATCTCAGAATTCTGCCTTTTAATCTCAGAATTCTGGCTTTTAATCTCAGAATTCTGACTTTTAATCTCAGAATTGTGTTTCATAAAATTTTAGCATGATCCAAACTTGTAATCTCAGAATTCTGACTTTCAAAGTCAGAATTCTGACTTTTAATCTCAGAATTCTGACTTTTAATTTCAGAATTGTGTTTGAAAAAATTCTAGCATGGTCCAAACTTTTAAAAAAAAAAAAAATATTTTGATGGCCCCAGGGCTCTTACATAATAAAGAGACCCCATTGTGATATTTGAATAGGTTTTTAATCACAGAACAGAGCATTTTTTTTTTTTTTTGATGGATGATAAAAGTGGATATGTACTAACAAAAATACAAAGGCAGCCACTGCTAAATGTTAAATGATAGCTGTCTAAGCTAAAATGCTGATCTAGAGGCTTCAATATTTTCTGGGTCAGTAGCTTGGCATAGGTTGTAGTAAATATCAATAAGAAAAAAAAAACACATTTAAAAAAAAAAAAAAAAGTTTTGTTAGTAGGGATAAACTGATGGTTTGGTCCGAATCTAGGTTCCGACCAAATTCTGGTGGTTCAAGTATTTCAAAGACTGCAAAGTATGTTGCACAACATTAGAGTGAGCCTGTCCCAAGTCTGTCTCTATTAACATACAATACAAGAAGCCCCGCCCCTGAACCTTTAAGACTTTGTTAGGACAGGCAGTTTTCATATCTAATTACAACTGATAAATGAAGATCAACCTGCACAGTACAGACAGTCTTAACCGCTTCAATACCGGGCACTTTTACCCCCTTCCTGCCCAGGCCAATTTTCAGCTTTCAGTGCCATCACACTTTGAGTGACAATTGCGCAGTCATGCAACTATATGAAATTTGTATAATTTTGTTCACACAAATAGAGTGTTCTTTTAGTGGTATTTAATCACCACTGGGTTTGTTTTTTTTTTTTGCTAAATAAATGAAAAAAGACTGAAAATTTTCTGTTATAAAATGTTGCGAATAAATAATCTTCCTTCAGGTACCAGGAGTACCCCGGGGATCTTGCCAGTAGATTGCGGGACCTATATAAGGTGGCCCTGGATGAGGGTGAACTCCCGGCATCTATGCGGGAGGCACTCATCGTGGTACTGCCCAAACCGGACAAGGACGGCTTACTGTGTGACTCATATCGACCCATTTCGCTGCTTAACAGTGATGTGAAGATTCTTGCAAAACTTTTGGCTACCCGCCTCGCTAAAGCTATAACTACCCTTATCCATCCCGATCAGAATGGGTTCATGCCTGGGAAGAGCACGTATGATAATATTCGCAGGCTCCATATACACCAATACACTGCAACTAAGGAGGCGAGGAGTGGCCTGGTGTTGTCTCTCGATATTCGGAAGGCCTTTGATACTGTGAGATGGGACTTCCTTTGGCAGGTTATGTCGAAGATGGGGTTTGGCCTCCAGTTTATCAGATGGGTGCGTCTGCTCTACTCAAGGCCGCTAGCCAGAATTTGTACGAATAAGGATGTGTCTGCGACCTTTTCCCTCCACCGTGGTACTAGGCAGGGCTGCCCTCTGTCGCCGCTACTGTTTGCCCTTGCCATTGAGCCGTTGGCTCTGGCGGTGCGACAGACGGTGACGGTGGGTGGTATCCTTTGTGGTGGCCTGGAGGAGAAAATTTCGCTGTACGCGGATGATGCCCTCATATATCTGGATGGCACCGAGTCCTCCTTTGAAGCCTTGCTGGGAGTGGTGGAGGAGTTCGGCGGGGTGTCCGGCCTTAGAGTGGGATGGGATAAATCGGTGGCTTTTCCGCTTGGCCCACCCGCGGATTATAGTTTTTTACAGCGTTTTGGCGTCTCCCTCTCTACAGCGTTTAAATACTTAGGGATACGGGTACACACGGATCTCCAGGTCTATAGCTCTTTGAATGTACAGCCTATTATCGCCCACATGGAGGTTCGGTTGCGTACCTGGTCTTCACTGCCACTGAATCTCATTGGCAGGATTAACATTTTTAAGATGATTTACTTACCTAAATTCCTTTATGTTTTTCGGGCTTCCCCAGTTTTTCTACCTAGGCGGTTGTTCAACAAAATTGACTCTGCCCTTACCTCCTTTTTTTGGCAGGGCTCCCGCCCTCGCATAGCCAGGTCCTCTCTCCAGGCCTCCAAATTCCAGGGGGGCCTGGCGTGTCCAGACCTTTATAAGTACTTCATTGCGTCCCAGCTTACGTACTTGTATGATGGCCTCGGCGATTCTCCGGGTAACTCCTCCACCATTCTCGTATTGGCCATGCATGGCTCGCAGGCACAGGCTACGGATGCCCTGCACAGATCTGTCCCTAGACGCTGCTCCCGTAACTCTCCTATGGAGGTAGGGTGGTTGGCCTGGCATGCTGGTAATAAGTTGTTAGTGGGGACGCCTGCTGTGTCTCCCAATGCCCCATTATGGGATAATCACAACTTCCCCGAGCTCTATGGTCATCCGGATTCGGGCTGGTGGTCTGGACTTGGGGTGACCCATGTCTCTCACGTCTTTCGGTCGTCTCATTTTGTTTCCTTTGATGACCTGAAGGCCCACCATGGTGTGAGCAACCGTTTTTTCTTTAAATACCTGTTATTACGCCACGCCGCCCGTGCACAGTTTGCGGGACTGACCCTGGAGCTCGGGGAATCCCCGATGGAGCTGTTATTGTCTATTGAAGGGATTAATAAAATGGTCACTACGTTTTATATGAGGCTGCAGGCGGCGGGTGCTGACCCGTTTAAAACGGCCATGGGCCGGTGGGTCGCGCTCTTGCCCGGCCTGACAGAGGAAACATGGGAGGAGGCCACGGAGGTTTGTTTTCAGGATCTTATTAGTTCGAATAATAGGTTAATACAGTTTAAATTTATCCATCATCTGCATTATACACCCCAGAAGTTGGTCCGTATGGGGGTAGCCCCGGGAGCCGCTTGCCCTAGGTGCGGCTGTCCTGCTGCGGACTTGCTCCACATGTTCTGGTCCTGTCCCCATGTTAAAGGTTACTGGACATCTATTTTTGCCTTTTTTACTAATAAACTGCACCTGTCGGTCCCTCTTACTCCTGAGGTAGGCCTGCTGGGTGTGTTGAATGACATTGTACATCGTGTACGCCCTAGGATCCTGCTCCGCATCTTACTGTTCTATGCCAGGAAACTTATTTTGTTACATTGGAGGAGGGCTGAACCGCCTACCATACAGGAGTTCTATACTTTGGTGCGCAGTGATGTTCCGCTTTATAAGCTAATTTATAAGAGTAGAGGGTGTCCTAAAAAGTTCACTAATGTCTGGCAGCCCTGGCTTGATGTGGAAGACTCGTATTGGGCAGATGCCCCTTTGCCCTCCAGCTTATCTCTCGACTGAGTCTGAGTAGCCCCGGATGTTATGCGGTTTATATTTGTTTTATTACATGAGTTGTTTGTTCTATACCCCCCCCCCCTTATCTTGGGGGGTGGGTACCTGGAGGTAGGGGATGGTGTGTGAATGTGGATGTGTGGGTGTGTATGGTATGGTTAGTCTTGTTGGTATGTTCCTTTCTCCTCCCCCCCCCCTCCATCTCTGTGACAACCGGTTGGGAGTGTAGCCTCGCAGTTGCTTGGCCCTCCTGGCTCTTTGTGGTACGCATCACATTTTTTCCCCTTCCCCCCCTTGTTTTGGGCCTTCAGGCCCCTCTCTATTCCCCCCCCCTTCCCCCCCCCTTCTGTGGTGATAGGTTAAGATGTCTTCTGATACCCTTGTGTAATTTACATGCTTGCCTTACACTTGTTTTATGGGCAATGTTGCCCTTGTGTTTTCTTTTTGTTACTGTTATGCAAAAATTTAAATAAACACCTTTCAAAAAAAAAAAAAATAATCTTCCTTCATAAATTTAGGCCAAAATTCTGCTACATTCCTTTGGTGAAAATAACCCAAATCAGTGTATATTATTTAGTCTGTAGTAAAGTTATAGAGTCCGCAAACTATGGAATATATCTGAAAATTGATCAATCCTGATGTACTGATGGACTATCTTATTTTTTGAGGCCCAAAAATGGCAGAACAGTACAAATTCTAGTGATCGACCGATATCGTTTTTTTAACGCCGATACCGATATTTTGGTCATCCGATATCGGTATCGGCCGATATTGGCCGATATTTTCGGACATTAAAAAATGTCTACAGGTACTGTGGTGGAGGGACCCCTCCTCTGCACTTAAAAGCATTCAAAACGCCAAGTTTGGCTGTTTTGAATGCCGTAAGTTTTTTGAATTTGGTGCCACCAGTACCAGGAAGTGATGACATCCCTTCCGGGTACTCGGCGCCGAATTAAAAAAAATGGAGACCCGGTCAGACAGCGGTGGTGCAGGTAGGATGCCCGGGTCTCCCAGCTTCTCAGCTGCATTGGTTGTCATTACAAGTCAGCCGACCGTCGGGTATGGACGCCGGTACCGGGGAGATGCCTCTAGCTGCAGGCATCACTCCGGTACAACACTTTGCGAAATATCGGCAATATCGGTAAATCCAAAGGCCAATTCCGATATATCCAGGAAAGTGCATATCGGCCACCGATATATCGGTGTTGCCAATAATCAGTTGATCTCTAACAAATACCCCTCACAAATGAACCCTATTTGGAATGTAGGCAGTCCAAAGTTTTTAATAGGAGGAATGACAAGTTTTTTTGTAATTTTTCTTGTCATAATTTTGTGGAAAATTATCATTATTATATAGGATTTATATAGCGCCAACAGTTTATGAAGAAAAAAATTAAATTTTTTTTAATATATATATACAGTATATATATATATTCTTTTTTGTAACATTGTACTACTCTGTGGAAGTGATCAGTTTTTTTTTTTTTACACATTATTAGCTATGAATTTCTATATGCAATAATTTTACTGAATGAAATCGATTCATTCAGTTTGTTTTGTTGTGATTAGCTGTAAATGGCCACAGCTAATCACATGGCACAGATGGGATGTGACTGGCCCAGTTTGTACCATGTGATCACTGTGACCAATCACAGCAACACAATTGTACACAATGGATGGCTTGAAAGGAAGCCATCTATTGTGTACAACTGTCATGTGACCTGCTGTGGTTGGTTACAGCGGTCACATGGGTAGCAACAACGGGCCGGTACAGTGATCAGTCATTGGCTCTGTCTGGTGGACACAGCTGGTGACAGATCACGGCCCCCTGAGGGCACATACAAGGCGCGATATGGGAGGACATCATATGAAGTTCACCGAAGGGACGAGAGGCGGGCCCCAGCGTCATCTTGCCATAGGCATACGTGAATGGAGACATGTAACAAACTTAAAGTATGTCAAACCAGAATCTCCGCAATACACAACCTGGTAAACCCAACTCTGCTAGACTGCTGACTTCACGAGGGCTCGTCTCTATAGAGAAGAAATACTGTAGCAGCGCACATTAGACAGTCATCCCAGTCTCTAGTATATTAGAAATGCTTAAGCTTTGCCTTCTCCCAGAACCATGTATCTTTAACGCGTTTCACCCTCTTATGGCTGATTAACAGGTTCCCTACCGCCCGCCGCACATTTACTGCGGCAGGCTGGCTCTCCTGCGCGAAACCACGTAGCCCTACGTCGGTCATGGGAGTAGTGCTGGGAAGTGAGCGCATACCGCCGGCGGCGTGCTTCTGCCCCCACTAGGCAGCAGGGATGCCGATTCACGGGGCCGGCGGCATGTCCCGTTTGCCAAATGGACCCATCATAGTCAATGGGACCGCACCATAACTGCATGCTAACTGCTTTTGCGGTGCTGTATTGCAATGTAAGATGTGATCCCAATTGGGATTGAAAAACAAAAGCGGGCAATTAGGAGGTGGCAGGATAGCCACCGAAACACCTGCAAACCACCAATAGCGATCCATCATGAATTACATTTCAGAGGGGCAGTAAACTAAGCCGCAATGTGAACTGCGCCAGTACAGCAGACATGACTTTTGGCCAATAGGGTATAAATATGGGGCCAAATTGGCTATTGGGCTTGACAAACGAGCGCAGATGCTCCAAAGCTCTTAGCTCCTCCCATCCACGCCGAAGCCAAGCCAAGTACACCGAAGCCTTCTGGAAGTTCACAGTGCCTCTATTCTAGCTTGCGTTCCAGCATGGCTCTGGCCCTGACGCTCACCATCCAGCAGCTCCGCATACACCGGCTGTCTCCCTGCCAAACTCTGCGATCCCAGGTCGCTTCCTGGACGCTTGGAAAGTCTTAAGTGATGTGCCTTACTTCCAACTCATTTAGTGAGTGCAATTATTGTTTTTAACTCTTTGTTGGCTTAATAAATGGCTACGCCCTCTTTCTTTCTTTTTTCAACCATTGCTTTTGTCCAAACCTGATGGGCTGAGGGAACAGCCAAGGGCTGACTGGCAACTTTCGGCCAAGAGGGAAAGTACAAGCCACAGGCGCATGGTGCAGCAACTCTCCCCCTTCCTCGCCTCTTCTTGATCCCCGTTCCAGGCTGAAGCTCTGCTTCAGGTACTCTCTACTCACCGAATCTGGTTTCCCGACCTGGCCAACAGGGGGCAGTTGGGGGGAGCTGGAACAGCTCGGTCGGGGCTGCCTGGGAGAGGAGAGTCTCCAGTGGGGCATGGAACCGGCCTCTGCTCAGACACAGTTTTCACCATCCATGCTAGGGGGGAGGCCTGCGCTCTGTCCTTGTCTTCATCCCACACTCAGTTGGGACTTTTTACTTCTCTTGACCTCTTCACCAGGAATCCTTTAGGCATGTCTGTGGCAGAAGCGGTGCAGCCTTTTTGCAGGGCATCAGAGCGGCCCAGGGGGCAATTGCCACCCTGCCCCAGTCCTCCCCTGGGTACAGCTGTGATCATCAGAGGTGCTAAAATGCCAGGCCTAAAATGGCTATCTGGCATCTACGGTACGTACAAGAAAGGCACTTTTTGTCTACGGACATTTTCAATGTGGAATTGGAATAGGCGCTATTACAGAACCATTATTGAACCTTTTCGTATTGTTTGGTCATGTATGTGTGCAAATACAGGCTTGTTTATTCTATGCTAAGGCTGCGTATTCTATTATAAATTAACATTTTATATAGACTAGGATTTTACTAACCTGAATTACAAAGGCCGCCGATTCTTCTTTCAACTGTCCATCGACCAGGAAGCCCTTGTTTACGTCATCTGTAGCAACGAATGAAAAGCGGTCCAGTTTGGCCAGGCTGCCATAGTGGCGGTAGGACAGAAAGAGGTTGTTAACGTCAGCTTGGGTGAATTGGTTATCCTGGAGGACGTGGTGTCCGAGGTATAGCTGCCCATACTGAGGGAGCTCCATAATTTTGTAACGCAGTTTCTCCAGCGGGCTGTCTGGATCTGTTAGCAGTAGAAGATTGGATGAGATGACCATCACTCCACCTTCGGTTATCTGGAGGCCTTTATTGTTCAGTAGAGTTGGCGGCACGCGGTCGGTGCGCATGGTGAGAAATTCCAGGGACCCATCTTTTGCCTTCAATCCGTTGCTCACAGTAAAACTATACAAAACAAAAACGAGAAATGCTTGAAATGCCATATGAGGGCCAAATAACCTACCAGCACGTCCTTGGGGTGTGGGCAGGACCAGGGCTGGGACAAGGGGTGGGCAGGAGGGGAGGCTGCCCTGAGCACTGTGGTTTGTTGAAGGGCTGGAGGTGCCCTGCCCCTGACCCAAACCCTAAGGGAAAGGGGGGCACAGTTTGGCATCTTTGCTCTGAGCGCTGGATGACCTTGTCCCGGCACTGGGCAGGGCCACTGATAAGGCAGTAAAGCCAGCCCTCCTGTACTGGGCCTGGGCCCCATCATGTCCTTGGGGTATGGGCAGGGCCGTTGATAAGGCAGTACAGCCAGCCCTCCTGTACTGGGCCTGGGCACCATCATGTCCTTGGGGTATGGGCATGGCCGCTGATAAGGCAGTACAGCCAGCCCTCCTGTACTGGGCCTGGGCACCATCATGTCCTTGGGGTATGGGCAGGGCCGTTGATAAGGCAGTACAGCCAGCCCTCCTGTACTGGGCCTGGGCACCATCATGTCCTTGAGGTATGGGAAGGGCCCCTGATAAGGCAGTACAGCCAGCCCTCCAGTGCTGGGCCTGGGCACCATCATGTCCTTGGGGTATGGGCATGGCCGCTGATAAGGCAGTACAGCCAGCCCTCCTGTACTGGGCCTGGGCACTATCATGTCTTTGGGGTATGGGCAGGGCCGTTGATAAGGCAGTACAGCCAGCCCTCCTGTACTGGGCCTGGGCACAATTGGTTCAAAAGGGGGGCCAGGCACCTGCTGAGCAGGAGGGCGGCTGTACTGGCTTGTTTTAGCTGCCGTTCTTCTTCTGCCTTCCCCTTCAGTGCTGCCAGTTTCTTTTCTTCTTGCTCCCTCTGACTGCACTGCAGGGGTATTGGCCCTAGCACATGCACCCCTTCCATCTGCTTTCAAGGCCCCCCATTTGCCCCTGTCCCCCGCAGCACTTCTTTCTTCCCTCCTCTCCTCTCCTCTTCTGCTGGCAGCTGCTGTGGGCACAAAGGGATATGTTTCAGGATAGAGAGTGGGGGCAGGGGGGCGGTAAATATATTATTTAGTGGCCCCTTCCTTTCCAGAATGAACACAGTGAGTGATCGTTACCAATCACTCCGGTGTCCATTGTTTACTATGCTTCAGTTTGTGAATGAGCAGCAAGCCTCAGAGCGTCTCCTATTCAATAATCTGTGCTGCTGAGGTTCCAAAGAAAGGGGCTGATAAATATTTGTCCTCAGTCACTTTTTGCCAGGTAGGTAGGCTGTATGGGGTCCCGTGATTTCTAACAGCAGCCCTGGGTGTGGGAAACACACGCAAGCTAAGAGAGAACATTCAAACTCCATGCAGGCAGAGTCATGTATATACAGAAGTTTGGACAGCTGCACTCTGAAAAAGTCCCTTTTTTTAGTGTTAGTAAACCCAGGAGCCTGCATTCCCTATATCTGCTCCCCCCAGGAGCCTGCATTCACTATATCTGCTCTCCCCAGGAGCCTGCATTCACTATATCTGCTCTCCCCAGGAGCCTGCATTCCCTATATCTGCTCTCCCCAGGAGCCTGCATTCCCTATATCTACTGTCCCCAGGAGCCTGCATTCACTATATCTGCTCTCCCCAGGAGTCTGCATTCCCTATATCTGCTCTCCCCAGGAGCCTGCATTCCCTAGATTTGCTCTCCCCAGGAGCCTGCATTCACTATATCTACTGTCCCCAGGAGCCTGCATTCCCTATATCTGCTCTCCCCAGGAGCCTGCATTCCCTATATCTGCTCCCCCCAGGAGCCTGCATTCCCTAGATTTGCTCTCCCCAGGAGCCTGCATTCACTATATCTACTGTCCCCAGGAGCCTGCATTCCCTATATCTGCTCCCCCCAGAAGCCTGCATTCCCTAGATTTGCTCTCCCCAGGAGCCTGCATTCACTATATCTGCTCTCCCCAGGAGCCTGCATTCACTATATCTACTGTCCCCAGGAGCCTGCATTCACTATATCTGATCTCCCCAGGAGCCTGCATTCACTATATCTGCTCTCCCCAGGAGTCTGCATTCACTATATCTGATCTCCCCAGGAGCCTGCATTCACTATATCTGCTCTCCCACATTACACAGAACATGGAAATGCAATTATTTTAGTAAATATACACTAAACTGCTAATTACCTTTTCCCATCAGCAGTATATAGCAGTCTTGTGACTTCTATCAGTGTCTGGTTAAAGTTTGAAGAAGGAGTTTTCATTCTCCTCTGACTGTCCTATGAGGGTGCAGGGCCCCCAACTCTCTGTCTTGACAGTGCTGATTGGCCCTGTGCTGATCACTTGCACCCATCCAAGAGAAAAAAAAAAGAACTCTAGAAATTCACACAAAACTGAGCATGTGCAGAGTGTCCCCAAGGCTCTGTTCTATCAGGAGATGGTTTGGGGACTGTGGAAGAATGGGAGGATCAGAGAAGACAGGATCAAACAGCCTTTTTACCCAATGCGGATGATTAACCCCTTAGGTTTCAAAGTGAGTATAACAAGCATGCTTTACTGCATATATACACACTGATTTTACTGTTGTTGGTTTACTAACACTTAAGGATTTAATGTTATTTCAAGGATAGGTCCGCCTTTTATAAAAAAAATAATAATACATACTACACCTAAATATTAGTGACACATGTTGCAAAGGTAAACGTATCCTTTAAGAATTTCTGTTTGGAAAAATTTCAATGATAAAGGGTGAGGGAGGGTGACAGGAGGTCGTAGTGCTGCTCTAAAGCTCATGTGCCCATGTTGGGAGAATAATAGATCTCAGATTTGGGCCCCATTCACACTTGTGAGACTTGTCTTTGGACCCCAGAGATGCCCCTCCCAAGAAAATTGTCCATCCATCTCTGTTCCTAGCAATACACACCAAACGGAGCATGTGCAGAGTGTCCCCAAGGCTCTGTTCTATCAGGAGATGAATTGGGGACAGTGGAAGAAGGGGAGGATCAGAGAAGACAGGATCAAACAGCTTTTTTTACACAATGCAGAGGATTAAACCCTTAGGTAAGGGTTGGGTTTAGAAACACTTTTAGGGGTAGATTTACTAAAGGCAAATAGACTGTGCACATTGCAAAGTGCAGTTGCTCCAGAGCTTATCAAACGAGCAGAAGCTCTGCTGACTTCCATCATCCAATCATGTGCAAGCAAAAATGCTGTTTTTTTTATTTTTTTTTCATTTTCCTTGCATGTGATTGGGTACTCTTTGCATATTGAAGCTTTACCTCATTTACTAAGCTCTGGAGCAACTGCATTAGCAAAGAGTCTATTTGCCTTTAGTAAATCAACCCCTAAGTCATAAAAGCAACATAACCCAGCAGCAAGACACACTGCGGGGCATGAGGAAAGTCTACGCGTTTTGAGCTACATTAGCGCTTAATCACAGCTCTCATGATTAGCACGAAACGCATACACTTTTCTCATGCAGCACAGTGTCTTGCTGCTGGGTTAGGTTGCTTTGATGACTTAACCACTTGCCTACCGGGCACTTAAACCCCCCTCCCACCCAGGCCAATTCTCAGCTTTCAGCGCTGTCGCCCTTTAAATGACAATTGCACGATCATGCAACACTGTACCCAAATTACATTTTTTAGCATTTTTTTTCAAACAAATAGAGCTTTCTTTTGGTGGTATTTAATCATTACTGGGGATTTTTATTTTTTGCTGAACAAACAAAAAAAGACCGAAAATTTAGAAAAAAAAAACCCAGTTTTTATAGGTTTAAGAAATAAAATATAATAAACATGATCTGAGGTATAAGTGATGACTCAACCTCCAACCCTAATATACATATAAAATAAGAGAAGAACGAGGGTTGTGGGACTTTGAGTGAGGTTGGTCATTAATAGATATCAATTGAACAAAAGATGTAGAATAATAAATAATTTGTTTAATATTTCATAAAGAGTACAAAAAGTAGACATACATAATCAAAGACTGAACATGAAACATATAATTCATACAAATATTTCCATGAGAATAAGTCAATAAATAACTTCAATTCATCAGTACATAATACATGTAAAACCAAACATGTACACAGTCTTCAAGTAAGCTATCTTCATATCTTATAAGCTCGACGCGTTTCGTGGCTCTGCGTCCACTCATCAGGAGCTGATTAAAATTTGACTCTGCAAATATCATAAAAGTACAACGATTTTCAGATATCTAGTGGGAAATGTAACAACTTGCTCAAATATAATTAAAAAATTATTTTGGCTACTTACTATAATAGCCCAAAAAAACTTGGGAGGAAAGGGAATCACCCCGATAGCAACTGTCTCACCCGGGGCTGAGGCGGGTATATTGGCCTCCCTAGATAACACAACACATATGACCACTTTTTTCTTATCTTACCCTATTATGTATTTTATATATATAATCACATATGGTATATGAAAAATTCATAGTCAAAATTATTTTTCTCAAACAATCTTGTTTCAGAACATTTTGGTCACGATGTGCTCCCACAATTCCTGCCTATTGGTGCGATGTCCCTGCCTGCCCATTTATGGGACCATTTCAGCTACCCCTCTATGTCTTCCCGCCCCTGTTCTGACCTTGGCCAATATACCCGCCTCAGCCCCGGGTGAGACAGTTGCTATCGGGGTGATTCCCTTTCCTCCCAAGTTTTTTGGGCTATTATAGTAAGTAGCCAAAATCCTTTTTTATTTATATTTGAGCAAGTTGTTACATTTCCCACTAGATATCTGAAAATCGTTGTACTTTTATGATATTTGCAGAGTCAAGTTTTAATCAGCTCCTGATGAGTGGACGCAGAGCCACGAAACGCGTCGAGCTTATAAGATATGAAGATAGCTTACTTGAAGACTGTGAACATGTTTGGTTTTACATGTATTATGTACTGATGAATTGAAGTTATTTATTGACTTATTCTCATGGAAATATTTGTATGAATTATATGTTTCATGTTCAGTCTTTGATTATATATGTGAAATATATATGAAAGGAGGTTGTAACGGCGCTACCTTAAAGTGAATAAGTGCTTATTGTATGTGCCAACTTAAGACAAAGTGCCAATAAAAATTGTGTCATAAAAACCATTTAATTTAAAATTAAATAAAGTGCACTAGTGATTTGTGGTGTGACCAAGTTAGTTGGTTAATGAACTGGGCCCATAAGGTGCAACTCAGTAAAGTGCAAGTGCTGTGCTGCATATACTAGACGAGTAAGAAATAATGGGTTCCCAATGTGCATTTATTTTATAATAACAATTGACAGAAAATAAGTTAGATTCATAAGTGAAAAATCGCATAAGACAGTGAGCATAAATTAATCCGTGCTGTGCGTGGAATTTGTAATACCACTAAAGTGAAAAAAGTGCTAAATTGAATAAAAGAAAGTGATAAATAAAATTGGGGTTGCAATTTTGTTATACATCCACTAGATGTCGCCCCTAGATATACGACCTGTACTTAAGGAAAAAGATGGTCGGTTTCTTCCGGGGTTCTCCAGTGGGTCGAACCAGGCTTTTTAGTACCTCAGGTTAGAAGAAAGAAACCCCATGATGTAAAGTATATCTGGACACGCCGCTCCAGCAGACGTCACATGACGAAACGCGTAGGGCGGAGTCGTAACGTCATTACGTCACTTCCGGTTTCGGAGCCTGGGCCGTGGAACGCGGAAGCTTCCCGGCCATCACCGCTGATCCTAGACAGCCTCAAACGTGAGTCTTTATGCTCTCTCTTCCACGCTACAGATATACTTTACATCATGGGGTTTCTTTCTTCTAACCTGAGGTACTAAAAAGCCTGGTTCGACCCACTGGAGAACCCCGGAAGAAACCGACCATCTTTTTCCTTAAGTACAGGTCGTATATCTAGGGGCGACATCTAGTGGATGTATAACAAAATTGCAACCCCAATTTTATTTATCACTTTCTTTTATTCAATTTAGCACTTTTTTCACTTTAGTGGTATTACAAATTCCACGCACAGCACGGATTAATTTATGCTCACTGTCTTATGCGATTTTTCACTTATGAATCTAACTTATTTTCTGTCAATTGTTATTATAAAATAAATGCACATTGGGAACCCATTATTTCTTACTCGTCTAGTATATGCAGCACAGCACTTGCACTTTACTGAGTTGCACCTTATGGGCCCAGTTCATTAACCAACTAACTTGGTCACACCACAAATCACTAGTGCACTTTATTTAATTTTAAATTAAATGGTTTTTATGACACAATTTTTATTGGCACTTTGTCTTAAGTTGGCACATACAATAAGCACTTATTCACTTTAAGGTAGCGCCGTTACAACCTCCTTTCATATATATTTCACACTTTAACCCCTCGTGGGTTTGGTTGTTGGCAGCTTACACCTTCACTATTGTCTAAGGTCTGCACTCCATAGCGCTGGTCACCCCTACCTTTCTACTTTGATTATATATGTCTACTTTTTGTACTCTTTATGAAATATTAAACAAATTATTTATTATTTTACATCTTTTGTTCAATTGATATCTATTAATGACCAACCTCACTCAAAGTCCCACAACCCTCGTTCTTCTCTTATTTTACCAGTTTTTTTAGGTTGTTATAAAATGTTGCAAACAGGTAATTTTTCTCCTTTACTGATGTGCGCTGATGAGGCGGCACTGCTGGGCCCTGATAGGCACTGATGGGCACTGATAGGCACTGATAGGCTGCACTGATGGCCCCGATAGGCACTGATAGGCTGCACTGATGGCCCTGATAGGCACTGATAGGCTGCACTGATAGGCTGCACTGATGGACCCTGATAGGCACTGATAGGCTGCACTGATGGCCCTGATAGGCACTGATAGGCTGCACTGATAGGCTGCACTGATGGACCCTGATAGGCACTGATAGGCTGCACTGATAGGCTGCACTGCTGGACCCTGATAGGCACTGATAGGCTGCACTGATGGCCCTGATAGGCTGCACTGATAGGCTGCACTGATGGCCCTGATAGGCACTGATAGGCTGCACTGATAGGCTGCACTGCTGGACCCTGATAGGCACTGATAGGCTGCACTGATGGCCCTGATAGGCACTGATAGGCTGCACTGATAGGCTGCACTGCTGGACCCTGATAGGCACTGATAGGCTGCACTGCTGGACCCTGATAGGCACTGATAGGCTGCACTGATGGCTCTGATAGGCACTGATAGGCTGCACTGATAGGCTACATTGCCGGACCCTGATAGGCACTGATAGGCTGCACTGATGGGCACTGATAGGCTGCACTGATGAGCACTGATAGGCGACACTGATGGGTAGGTGGCCAGGCACTTTTCTAAAACATAAGTGACATGAGGGTGCATGGGCACAGCATGGTTTTTGTTTATGACAAATAATAGTTTTTTTTTTTTTTTTTTTTAATAATTTGATTTGGTATTGAAGCGTACATAAACCCAAATCTATTCTTTGTTGTATTTGTTAACATGTCTTAGTGAACAGAGTTTTCTTACAGGGTGAGATCACAAAAAAATCAAAAAAGGTGAACTAACTCTAAAAATCCTGACCACCCCTCTGAATCCCGCTGCACATAGCGACCATGATGCCCCTTTGCTGCTAGCGCAGTGGTCCACACACCATATACAGCAATACATAGCCCTGGAGTGAGTACACGAAATTAGCAAAAGTATTGGGACGCCTGCCTTTACACGCACATGAACTTTAATGGCATCCCAGTCTTATGCCTCACACGCAACGATTATCGGCCGACCGATCGGTCGACTTTTGTATTAACATTTTATATATATATATATTTACAGTGCCTTGCGAAAGTATTCGGCCCCCTTGAACTTTTTGACCTTTTGCCACATTTCAGGCTTCAAACATAAAGATATGAAACTGTAATTTTTTGTGAAGAATCAACAACAAGTGGAACGAAATTTATTGGATATTTCAAACTTTTTTAACAAATAAAAAACTGAAAAATTGGGCGTGCAAAACTATACAGCCCCTTTACTTTCAGTGCAGCAAACTCTCTCTTGAAGTTCAGTGAGGATCTCTGAATGATCCAGTGTTGACCTAAATAACTAATGATGATAAATAGAATCCACCTGTGTGTAATCAAGTCTCCGTATAAATGCACCT
Source organism: Pelophylax lessonae (assembly GCF_965119305.1). NCBI lineage: Eukaryota > Metazoa > Chordata > Amphibia > Anura > Ranidae > Pelophylax > Pelophylax lessonae. The sequence continues at coordinate 283,195,725 of NC_138775.1, read as the reverse complement.
GCACTGTGATAGTCTCAGAGGTCCGTTTAAAGCGCAGAGAGCATCATGAAGAACAAGGAACACACCAGGCAGGTCCGAGATACTGTTGTGGAGAAGTTTAAAGTCGGATTTGGATACAAAAAGATTTCTCTTTATTATTTTTATTTGATTTATTATTTATTTATTATTATTATATTTATCTTCAGTATTTCGTTATATTTAGTACTTTCGCAAGGCACTGTATATATATAAATATGTATGATTGTTGCTTTAACATTTTCCATGCAAAGGCTAGTGTATTGTTTTTTTTTTGGGGGGGTTGCGGGGTTCGGGTCTGTTGCCACCAAGTCTTTAACGTTACATTAATCTATTTTTTCCTTTCTCCAATTGCCCAGAAATCTGTGAAAATCCCTCGTAACCTAACAAGGGAACAACAGCGCGAACCGCGTCCAGCCCTGGCACTGAATCTCCCGACGAAGCGCTGGCAGATTGGAAGTTACGCATGTGTTGAGCAGATGGGTAAACTTTAAAGAAACGCGAGAAAAAAAAAAAAAAAAAGCAATTTATTAAATCACCTGGAAACAGCAGCTCGACTCCAAAAATAGTGAGAATGAAATATAGCAGAGGACGGCGCGGGAAGCTGGCACGGCCCGGCACCAGAAGGTACCGGTTACAAAACAAGATAAACATTTTGGGAAGCCTCAGCTGTGGAGCGGAATAATGAGCTGCTATTTAACCCAATAAGCCCTACCCCGAGAAATTCAATGTGGATGGCGGATTTCGTGCTTTCTCCTGTTTACCTTGAATCAGCGTTTTTTTTTTTGGGCATCTGTTGAACAGGCATGCAACTTAGATGCGTTTGGAAGGCGTGGAATGTTTTTATGTGATATACGATAAATGGTGAACGACCGGTAGGGTGGTACCGGCTCTCTATGATACTTAACCAGTTCTGGACCGCCCCACGCAGATGTACTGTGGCACTTTGTGCGCTCGGTCTTGGGCACCCACGCGCACTGCCGGCGACCCACTACCGCTGTGATTGGACACAGCGGGAGCCAACCAACGGGTGCAGCAGACCCGATGTTTGCCGGCACCCAGCTATCATTCGTGAGAGAGGCAGAATGGCGGTCTGCCTATCTAAACAAAGCAAATCGCCGTCCTGTCAGAGGGGACGATGCAGATCTTGTGTTTCTGCTAAGCAGGATCACAGATCTCTGTCTTCCCCTAGTCAAAGCATCCCTCCCCCCCCTCCAGTTAGCAAGCACCGCATAGGAACACATTTAACCCTTTGATCGCCCCTGATGTTAACCCCTTCCCTGCCAGTGTCATTAGTATAGTAACAGTGCATTTTTTTTTTTGCACTGATCACTGTATTGGTGTCACTGGTCCCCAGAAAGTGTCACTCAGTGCCGGTTCACATATTTGCGATGCGGGAACCCTGCGAATCCACTGCGGGTTCCCGCATCACATTCAAATCGCAGGCAGTTCACACTGCCATATGCAAATCGCTGGGGGTGTCAATACAAAGTTAACGACCCCCCCAGATCAGTTCGCATATCGCAGTGCGAACTGTCAGTTCAGACATGAATCGGATCTGATTCTGCTGCGGACCCAAACAAGGGTCTTGTGCGTGTTCTGTCTGAATTCGATGCAAATTCAGCCATACAATCTGTATGGCTAAATTTGCATCGCTCAGACATTGCATGTGATCTTCAGGGCAGTGCGCTCCGAATCACATGCGATGCCTGTCATCACACTGATGTGAACCAGGAGTTAGTATCAGATTTGTCCACCCAAAAGTCGCAGTCCCGCTAAAAATCGCTAATCGCCACCATTACTAGTAAAAAAAAAATTCCATAAATCTATCTCATAGTTTGTACATGCGATTACATTTGCAAAAACCAATCAATATACGCTTATTAGGATTTGTGTCTACTAAAAACATGTAGCAGAATACATATTGGTCTAAACTGATGAAGAAATTCGATTTTTTAAATTTTTTTATTGGATATGTTTTATAGCAGAAAGTAAAACATATTTTTTTTTTTTTTTTTCAAAATTGTCGCTCGTTCTTTGTTTATAGTGCAAAAAAATGAAAATCACAATTTTATTTGGGTACAGCGTCGCACGACCGTGCAGTTGTCAGTTAAAGTATCGCAAAAAATGGCCTGGTCATGAAGGGTGGTAAACCTTCCAGGGCTGAAGTGGTTAAAGGAGATGTACAGCCAAAGCTCATCTGGCTGTACATCTATGGATCACAGGAGTGCAGTTCGTTTTGCACTCCTATGGATTGAAGTCTGCACTCTGTTGATGTCACAGAAGTCGGTCAAGGCAGTGCTGTATTTTGACCTAGGCCAACAAGGCCCAGGCCTAGGGCAGCACTTTGCAGGGGGGGCAGCAAAAAAGCCACCCCCCCTCCACCTGGGACTCTATTGGCCACTGATTGCTAGAGCCGCCTCTCTCACCCCCTCTCTCACTCACCCCCCTCTCTCTCTCACCCCTCTTCTGTCTCTCACCCCCTCTCTCATCACCCTCTCTCTCTCTCATCCCCCTCTCTCTCTCATCCCCCCTCTCTCTCACCCCCCTCTCTCTATAATCTCCCCCTCTCTCTCTCATCCCCTCTCTCATCCTCTCACTCTCTGATCCCCCCTCTCTCTCTTTCTCTCACCCCCTCCCTCTTTCATCTCCCACCTCTCCCTCCCTCACCCCCTCTCTCTCTCTTATCCCCCCTCTCTCTCCCTCCCTCACGCACCCCCTCTCTCTCTCCCTCACCCACCTCCCTCTCTCTTTCCCTCTCCCACCCCCTTCTCTCTCCCCCCCCTCTCGTGAGATCTCAGAGGTTGATGCTGGGACTTGTAGTCCTTCAATTTTGGAGGGAGTCACATCCGTTAAAAAAGAAGTGGGGCAGATTAACATGGGGGGGGGGGGGGGGCCCAATTTTAGTCTTGCCTAGGGCAGCACAAAACCAAAATACACCACTGGGTCAAGGCACCGCGTCAAGTCAGGATCTGCTAGGTGCCTGAACCGACACCTGGCTCAGCCTCTCAGCAAGCTGCTGGGAGCCTGAGCTGGCAGCTCCTGCCACTCCACAACCCAGTTCTCCAATGAGAGAGGAGGGGGTCGAGTGGAGAGCGGTGACTGACAGTCAGCAGCTCTCTACTCGGGGAGCTGTCAGAACCGAGCGATTGGCGGTGTTCGATCACTCGGTTCTCAGTGTAGAGGCGCCGGGGGACAGATGTTGCATCCACCTAGGTAAGTATTGTAGCACTGCCCCCGTGAGGACTGCTGAATATACACTCTGCAGGTCCCCCTGGTTACCAACTCACGGCTATAAGCAAAGGCAATTTTTTTACAATACTCTTGGCTCTCACTCCAATAATCAGTCCAGGGTATTAGTTGTTTTTTTCCTGTTTATTTTGTAATAGTGATAGGAGTAGGAAATAGTGGGATACTCCATTATAAACTATTCACAATATCTGAGGACTTCTATCTTCTACCTCACTTATAGGTTTGGAACAGCCAGGCTGTTAGTTCATCCTGCCACTTTAGATGAATTAATTTATGTCTCTTGCTTTCCTCAAGACGACTTGGTGGACAATATATTATCTTATCTTCAGGATACCCTCCCTAGCACCCTCTCTCCGCTGACACCCATCCACTGACTATCCCATGAGCAGGGGTGGCCCCCCTCAGGTCAAGCCCCTTGACACGAGTCCCTGAACTCACGATACTGCAGCCTCAGGGTCTCCAGTGTCTCCCCTCTCAGTCAGCTTCCCTGGACCTCTGGTTTCAGCTCCTCTCTATTGCTCCTCCGGCCCTTAGGACTGCATGGCACCTCTACAGAGGAGGAGACAGCCGCCCCCTCCCTCTGGGAATCCGCTCTCCCACGAAAGACCCCAAGCACATGTGCTTTCAGCTTTTATACAGTATCCCAACATGCACCGATGCGACCTGCCCTCTGCCAATCACCAGGACTGTATCAAAAGCCTATGCACCCATTTGGCAGGTTTCCTCCCACTGTCACACATGCATCCCTATTGGACCAACGTGAAACACTCTTCAGACTGAATGAATTGCATACTGAGCACAATGAGCAGACATCACTAACAGATCCTGCTCTCTGGTAGGCAGAGAACAATATAGATTTACCTGCAGCCCCTCTGGTAAGCAGACAGAGCTCAAAACTATACTCTCTCACTAGCACCTACCTAGGAGGGTTTTACATTATAATTGTGGAAAAAACATTAAGCCCTACATCTCTCTTTGCTATTCCATCCGTGGTAATATTACAGAGCTTTTTCTGATGTACTTTTTTATATGATTTGTTTATAAGTATGTGTCCTTCACAAATGATTTTATGGTGATTTAATAAATTTATATTTTGATATATAAGATTGATATTCCCCGATTATGTCCAGCGTTCATGGAACCATCAAAGTCCATTATGCCTCCATTCTTTCTTATAAATATATATATATATATATATATATATATATATATAGACTAGGATGTAGGTACCCCTTTATACAATCTGAAACTCTGGCATTTAATAGAAAGCACGTCATTGACCTAATATGGCCATGTGGCCAGTGATGTCACAAGCATGTCACTGATCTAATATGTCCATGTGGCCAATAATATCACAAGAATGTCACTGACCTAATATGATGGTCAATGATGGCAAAAGCATGTCATTAACCTAATATGGCCTTGTGGCCAATGATGTCACGAGTATGTCATTGACCCAATTTAACCATGTGGCCGATGATGTCACAAGCATGTCATTGACATAATATGGCTATGTACCCAATGATGTCACAAGCATGTCATTGACCTAAAATGGCTGTGTGGCCAATGATGTCACGAGTATGTCATTGACCCAATATAACCATGTGGCCGATGATGTCACAAGCATGTCATTGACATAATATGGCTATGTAGCCAATGATGTCACAAGCATGTCATTAACCTAATATGGCCTTGTGGCCAATGATGTCACTAGTATGTCATTGACCCAATATAACCATGTGGCCGATGATGTCACAAGCATGTCATTGATATAATATGGCTATGTAGCCAATGATGTCACAAGCATGTCATTGACCTAAAATGGCCATGTGGCCAATGATGTTACAGGCATCCCTGCCCCTTTATGTACATGCAGCTGAGGGTGGAAAATTTGCCTGCAGTTCCTTGGCATGGCAATGACATCCTACCTCTGGGTTCGCCTGACTTTGGGTTTGGACTGAACCCATGCTCATCACTAGTGCCATATGGTCACATTAGGTCATGATTAGACCATATTAGGTCAATGATGTCATAAGCATCCCCAGTTTGTGTAAGTGCAGCTGTGAGTTGCGGGCAGGGATTGTCATTGTAATTCACCCTTTGGCCATATTAGGTCAATAATATAACAAGCATGTCATTGGCATAATTGGGCCATGTAGTCAATGATGTCAAGAACATGTCATTGACTTTATATGGCCATCGGTCAATGATATCACAAGCATGTCATTGAACTAATAGGACCATGTAGCTAATGATGTCACAAGCATGTCATTGAACTAATAGGACCATGTAGCTAATGATGTCACAAGCATGTCATTGACCTATTCTGGCTATGTGACCAATGATTTCACAAGCATGCCATTGACCTCATATGTGGCAATGTAATGTAAATGATGTAATGAGCTTTACCATTGTGTATGTTTAGCTATGAGTTATGGGCAGGTGGTTTGACCTGATATGGCCAGTGTAATTTTCATTGACAATGTGGCCATATTATGTCAATGATGTCACAAGCATATCATCGATTGAATGTGGCCATATGGCCAGTGATGTCACGAGCATGTCAGTGACCTAATATTGCTATGTGGTCAACGATGTCATGAACATGTCATTTGTCATTGACCTAATATGGCCATGTACAAAAAAACACAACTGTAGAGCGCTAAAAAACCACCGGCATATGAAGGGTGAATGGCCATGTGGTTATTGATGTCACAAGCATGTCATTGACCTAATATGACCTATATGTATGTAATTTACTCAATATAACCATGTGGCCAATGATGTCACGGGCTAGTCATTGACATATTATGACTATGTGGCCAACAATGTCATGAGCATGCCATTCACCTAATATGGTGATGTAGCCAATGACGACACAAGCATATCATTGATCTAACAAGGCCATGTGGTTATTGATGTCACAAGCTTGTAATTGACCTAATATGGCCATGTGGCCAATGATGTCATGAGCATGTCATTGACCTAATATGCCCATTTGGTCAAAGATGTCATGAGATTGTCAATGACCTAATATGGCCATGTGGCCAAAGATGTCATAAGCATGTCATTGACCCATTATAACCATGTAGCCAATGATTTCATGAGCATGTAATTGACCCAATATGGCCGTGTGGCCAACAATGTTATGAGCAGGTCACTGTCTTGAAATGGCAATGTGGTTATTGATGTCATGAGCATGTAAATGACCTAATATGGCCATGTGGTTAGTGATGTCATGAGAATGTCAATGACCTAATATGGCCACGTGGTCAATGATGTCACGAAAATTCCAATGACCGAATATGACCATGTGGTCAATGATGTCACGAGAATGTCAATGACCTAATATGGCCATGTGGTCAATGATGTCACGAGAATGTCAATGACCTAATATGGCCATGTGGTTATTGATGTCACAAGCATGTCATTGACCTAATATGGCCATGTGGTCAGTGATGTCACGAGAATATCAATGACCTAATATAGCCTTTTGGTCAATGAAGTCATGAGATTGTCAATGACCTAATATGGCCATGTGGCCAATGATGTCACAAGCATGTCATTGACCCATTATAACCATGTAGCCAATGATTTCATGAGCATGTAATTGACCCAATATGTCCGTGTGGCCAACAATGTTATGAGCAGGTCACTGACCTGAAATGGCAATTTGGTCATTGATGTCATGAGCATGTCAATGACCTAATATGGCCATGTGGTCAGTGATGTCACAAGAATGTCAGTGACCTAATATGGCCATGTGGTCAATGATGTCACAAAAATGTTAATGGCCTAATATGGCCATGGGGTCAATGATGTCACGAGAATGTCAATGACCGAATATGACCATGTGTTTAATGATGCCATGAGAATGTCAATGACCTAATATGGCCATGTGGTTATTGATGTCACAAGCATGTCAATGACCTAATAAGGCCATGTGATCAATGATGCCACGAGAATGTCAATGACCTAATAAGGCCATGTGGTCATGAAGTCCCCCACCAGCAGCTTATCGTCCTTGCACTGACAACTTTCTTCCAAGTTCGGCCAAACATGAGTTCAGATTGTATCCAAGCTCATAACTACTACAGATGTATGCTGTTTTTTTTTTAAACTGAGGGTTTAATAACATTTAATAATGGTGGCAGTTCCTGGAAGGGACATTTTATATCAATCCATGACAGTCATTTTGCAAGGGGCACTTTTGGACACCGTGAAGCTGTCCAAGCCTTGTAAAGCTAGATTTAGATTCCCCACTCTTCACATTGTACCAGATATTCTTCATCACAGATGGCTTTAAGATTCCCAACACAGGACCTCCCTAGCCTCATTATTCATTCCTGCGCACGGCTGGTACCCTTCCTGACATATGGTGCCATTCCAGGGCGTTTAACCCTTTCTGAAGCATGGGCAAAAAAAAAAAAAAAATCCATCTCACCTGAATGAATCCGTCCCGGCCTCGCGGCTGTTGTCATGGACGTAGCAAACCTTCTGAGCCGCGACATCCAACTGGCTGAAGCTGGAGATGGGCAAGCCGGGATAATTGATGTACTCAATCTGACCATGGACAGGTGGCACAGAGACGGCATACAGCAGCCTCTCCGGTTTGCCCGTGCCATCTGTTGCCAAGAGAACAGCTGTCGTCAAGGTCACCCTGTCACCCTCTGTTAAAGTTACGGGTCTGGTGAGGAGAACGATGTCACCTATGGAACACAAAAATGGAGGGACAAAGTAACCAAATGATCCTGAAATGATGAACATTCCATCCTTAAAATAAAAATATGATACAATGGGGGTTCCCTGATACTGGCTGTACATGAGGGGGTTACAGATTGTAGTACAGACAGCTTTCATGTATAATAAGAAATCTATTTAAAGCTGAACTCCAAGATAAAAAAGTAATAAATGAAAAATAAATGCAGCTCTGTAACCATCAATGCATCATTAACGTATTTTTTTTTTTAAATACAAGCAATGTAAATACTTGAATGTAACCTGGCATCAGCCTCTTTCAGTCCCTGTACAGCAGGGCTAGAGTGTTACAGGAAGAAGCAGCACTAGGAGCTATTTAGTTCATCTGTTGTCAAGAAGCATGCTGATAGGAGGAGAGAGCAGACTGACATAGAGATAAGTTCATCACTATGCTACTTCTTCTTTCACTGTACAGTCGCAGACTGCGGGAAGGTCCAGGATGACCTGGGCTCAGAAGAAGTGGGCTGCATGATGCTGACTATCGGATGGAGTGCATCTAATGGCCATAGGCGTGCGCAGGGGGTGTGCCTGGGCACACCCTTATCACTATGTGTGGTGCTGATTCCCCCTACTACCCAGGCTTCCCACCCCGCGGTGCTGCTGACTTCCCTCTATATAGTAAACTATGTTTACTATGGTTCAGATGGTGAATGAACAGGAAGCCACTCAGCACAGAGCACTATTCATTCATTCATGTTATGGTGCAGCTGAGGCTGCAGAGAAAGGCAGGTGTGTTTGAGCTTTGGGGTGCACACCCTAATGCAATAGGCTGCGCACACCTATGCTAATGGCAGAAAAAGTACTGTGAGGGCCGGGTTTCTGCTATAATTAAAGAGCATCTATTCTAATTTTACATATACAGTATCTCACAAAAGTAAGTACACCCCTCACGTTTTTGTAAATATTTTATTATATCTTTTCATGTGACAACACTGAAGAAATGACACTTTCCTACAATGTAAAGTAGTGAGTGTACAGCTTGTATAACAGTGTAAATTTGCTGTCCCCTCAAAATAACTCAACACACAGCCATTAATGTCTAAATCTCTGGCAACAAAAGTGAGTACACCCCTAAGTGGAAATGTCCAAATTGGGCCCAAAGTGTCAATATTTTGTGCGGCCACCATTATTTTCCAGCACTTCCTTAATCCTCTTGGGCATAGAGTTCACCAGAGCTTCACAGGTTGCCACTGGAGTCCTCTTCCACTCCTCCATGACGACATCACAGAGCTGGTGGATGTTAAGACACCTTGTCTATGGGAATGTTTGACCATTCTTCCAGAAGCGCATTTGTAAGGTCAGGTACTGATGTTGGACAAGAAGGCCTGACTTGCAGGCTCCACTCTAATTCATCCCAAAGGTGTTCTATTGGGTTGAGGTCAGGACTCTGTGCAGTCCAGTCAGCTTCCTTTATCCCAAACTCGCTCATCCATGTCTTTATAGACCTTGCTTTGTGCACTGGTCTTGGACTGATGTGGACGAGAAGGCCTGGCTTGCAGTCTCCGCTCAAATTATTCCCAAAGGTGTTCTATCGGATTGAGGCCTTGCTTTCTGCACTGGTCCAAATCATTTGGTGTAGGGGTTGTTTTTCGGGGGTTGGGCTTGGCCCCTTAGTTCCAGTGAAAGGAACTCTTAAGGCATCGGCATGCCAAGACATTTTGGACAATTTCATGCACCCAACTTTGATGGGAACAGTTTGGGGATGGCCCCTTCCTGTTCCAACTTGACTGCATACCAGTGCACAAAGCAAGGTCCATAAAGACATGGATAAGCGAGTTTGGGGTGGAGGAACTTGACTGGCCTGCACAGAGTCCTGACCCCAACCCAATAGAAGATCTTTGGGATGAATTAGAGAAGAGACTGCGAGCCAGGCCTTCTCATCCAACATCAGTGCCTGACCTAACAAATGCTCTTCTGGAAGAATGGTCAAACATTCCCATAGACACACTCCTAAACCTTGTGGACAGCCTTCCGAGAAGAGTTGAAGTTGTTATAGCTGCAAAGGGTGGGCCAACTCAATATTGAATCCTACAGGCTAAGACTGGGATGCCATTAAAGTTAATGTGCGTGTAAAGGCAGGCGTCCCAATACTTTTGGGAATATAGTTTATACTGTACATAGATTAGGAAATGATATATAGCACTTAGGGACCTTAGAGGTCAAATCTCCTGGCTAGTGTAGCACACCCCCTAAGGAGCTGCAGATGAACTGGATCCCCCACTCCTGCACAGCCAGGCATCTCAAATTTTACAGGCACTCCAGAGTTAGAGAACAGTCTGTGACTTTGTTTTTGTTAATAATTAGAGGTTTAATAACTTAGATAGGGATGGGAGGTTATAGGATGCCCACTTTAACTTTAGAAAACTTTGGCAAAAAATGTAGGGACATCATCCTATATACAGCCTCTATATACAGTCTCCTTTACTCTCCTTCACTCTCCTTCTGCACACACCTGCTGGCTCCAGCTCAATCACTGCTAGCTGATCTGACCGGCTCTTGATCAGATTTAGCAATTGCCCTTTGCAGGCAGGAGCTCACAGCCCCTTGTTGTGTAGCAAAATATAGTACAGTGAACAGCTTGTACTTCTCTTCTGTAGCTACTGACCCCAGCACCACCTCTTCAGGCACTGCCAGCCCACCTGGCTGCAGCTGCCCCTCTGGGCTAACTTCTCCACAGTCCTCCCAGACTTACTCTTCACCTGCCCACCCAGCTTACTCTCAACAGCCCTACTGGCTGACTCTCACCAGCCCACCTCAGGAGTGCTGATCTACTCACACTGTGCGCTCTTGCTCCAGTGCCTCCAGGAAGGGCTTTGAGTAATGACACCCCAGACTAGGGGGTGCGCCTTAATGGCCACTGACAGCCTCCTCAACACTGTATCTCCATCTCTTCCACCTGCATGCCCCTGCTGGCATGACCCATATTTATTTATGAAGTAGGCTCTGCCCCCTGCCAGCCCACTCATGGGGATCGGCTGAGGCCTCATAAATATTCCAGGCAGCTCCTCCTAACTTCATGCCCACTAGCTCTAGAACATTCTCCAATGTTCCAGAAACAGGGGGAGGCACCAGAGGAGCTGGCAGGATGAGTCACCCAGACCCATGTCTAAATAGACCCATGCCTATTTATGAAGTAGGCTCTCCCCCCTGCTAGCCCACTCATGGGGATCAGCCGAGGCCTTATAAATATTCCAGGCAGCTTCTCCTAACCTCCTGCTCACTAGCTCTAGAACATTCTCCAATGTTCCAGAAACAGGGGGAGGCACCAGAGGAGCTGGCAGGATGAGTCATTCATACCCATGTCTAAATAGACCCATGTCTATTTATGAAGTAAGCTCTGCCCCCTGCCAGCCCACTCGTGGGGATTGGCCGAGACCTTATAAATATTCCAGGCAGCTCCTCCTAACCTCATGCCCACTAGCTCTAGAACATTCTCCAATGTTCCAGAAACAGGGGGAGGCACCAGAGGAGCTGGCAGGATGAGTCATTCATACCCATGTCTAAATAGACCCATGTCTATTTATGAAGTAAGCTCTGCCCCCTGCCAGCCCACTCGTGGGGATTGGCCGAGACCTCATAAATATTCCAGGCAGCTCCTCCTAACCTCATGCCCACTAGCTCTAGAACATTCTCCAATGTTCCAGAAACAGGGGGAGGCACCAGAGGAGCTGGCAGGATGAGTCACCCAGACCCATGTCTAAATAGACCCATGCCTATTTATGAAGTAAGCTCTGCCTCCTGCCAGCCCACTCATGTGGATTGGCCGAGGCCTCATAAATATTCCAGGCAGCTCCTCCTAACCTCATGCCCACTAGCTCTAGAACATTCTCCGATGTTCTAGAAAAAGGAGGAGGCAACAGAGGAGCTTGCAGGATGAGTTATCCAGATCCATGTCTAAATAGATCCATGTGTATTTATGAAGTAAGCTCTGCCCCCTGCCATCCCACTCATGTGGATTGGCCGATGTCTCATAAATATTCCAGGCAGCTCCTCCTAACCTCATGCCCACTAGTTCTAGAACATTCTCCAATGTTCCAGAAACAGGGGGAGGCACCAGAGGAGCTGGCAGGATGAGTCATCCATACCCATGTCTAAATAGACCCATGTCTATTTATAAAGTAAGCTCTGCCCCCTGCCATCCCACTCATGTGGATTGGCCAAGGCCTCATAAATATTCCAGGCAGCTCCTCCTAACCTCATGCCCACTAGCTCTAGAACATTCTCCAATGTTACAGAAACAGGGGGAGGCACCAGAGGAGCTGGCAGGATTAGTCATCCAGACCCATGTCTAAATAGACCCATGTCTATTTATGAAGTAAGCTCTGCCCCCTGACATCCCACTCATGTGGATTGGCCGAGGCCTCATAAATATTCCAGGCAGCTCCTCCTAACCTCATGCCACTAGCTCTAGAACATTCTCCAATATTCCAGAAACAGGGGGAGGCACCAGAGGAGCTGGCAGGATGAGTCATCCAGCCCTGAGTCACTGTACCCTGACCCAGATTTACAGCTCAGGCTTAGCCCTGAACTAACTAGAATTTACCTACTGTAACATAAACTACACTATTACTAGCACACACTAGAGGGTGCTACACTAGGATTTTGGAGTTTGTTCTTTTCTCCATAACAGAAAATTTAAAAAAAAATCCAGAAATCCAGCAGGGATGGTGGCAGCCCATGAACATGAATTCCCATTTAATTCCTCAGCATCTACCAAGCACTGAAAATATCAGTTCTGGGTATGCTGACCCTTTAAAAACAGAAGACAAGCAAATGGCTCTAAGTAATAGAGAACCCTTTTTTTCATTTAAGAAATATGAATTAAGACTCAGAGCAGATTTAAGTGATTTGAAACATTAATATGGGGTAGAGATTGGAATAAAGAGGATCTTTATAATGCCAATGAGCCCAAAAAGTCAATTAGCTGCAGAGGGTGTAATTAGTATTGACTGGTAGGGGTTCAGCAGCCACTGCCGATCAATACATGTTAATTAGGTGCATCTTCATTGCACTCAGATAATATATAACAGAACGGAATAACGATTTTGGGGTCTTTAGGTTGAAGGTGACACTGCAGAGATAATTGCAGAATTTCAGGTTTGTGAAGAACCACAAATGCAAAGAATAAAAGGAAAGGCCAAAGTCTTTTTTATATGGGCATTCCTTCACTTTTATTTGCATGTTTTATTTTTAAAAGTAAACTCTGGTCTGCTATGAACATATTGCATTTAAAGTGCAACACTGGGCAAAACTTTTTTGGTTTTAGTGTGTAAAAGTAAATATTTCAGTTTTTTTTTGCTCTCTTTTCCCACTCACTTATGGTTTCCTAACCCTATGATCTAACTAACGTTATGGTCCCAGATCCTAGGACACTGTCAGCCCCCACCTACAGTCCACATTTTGCTTATCCACATTCCAGGAAGGCCTTCCTAAATTAAACTCTACCTGTAAATATGTGGGAATGCCCAACACACCTACGTTATTTGATTGGTCCTGCCCAGATTCTGTCTCAAAATATAAGAACCGCCCATCCCACCCACTCTGCCGGTTGGTCCCACCCAGACCCCATGTCTAAATATATAAGAACATGTTACAGGTTGGTTTCACCTAGACTCCACCTCTACATATGTGTGACTGCCCATCCCATCCATTCTAGTTAGCCCGTCTCTTAACCACTTTACCACCGGAGGATTTTGCTGTCTTACGTCTGGGCCACTTTTTGCGATTCGGCACTGTGTGACTTTAACTGAAAATTGCGCGGTCATGCAATGCCGTACCCAGACTAAATTTACGTCCTTTTTTTCCCACAAACAGAGCTTTCTTTTGGTGGTATTTGATCACCTCTGCGATTTTTATTTTTTGCGATATTAATTAAAAAAATGCGACAATTTTGAAAAAATAATAATATTTTTCTACTTTGACAGTTAAAAAATATCCAATATATTAAATTTTTGTCATATATTTAGGCCAAAATGTATTTAGCTACATGTCTTTGACAAAAAAATTCTCAATGAGCGTATTTTTAACCGCTTTAAGACCGGAAGATTTTACCCCATTCCTGACCAGGCCATATTTTGCGATTCGGCACTGCGTTACTTTAACGGACAATTGTGCGGTCGCGCGACGCTGTACCCAAATTAAATTGATGTTCTTTTTTCCCCCATAAATAGAGCTTTCTTTTGGTGGTATTTGATCACCTGTGCGATTTTTACTTTTTGCGCTATAAACAAAAAAAGAGCGACAAAAAAAAATTATATTTTTCACATTTTTTTATATGAAATTCCCCCCCCCAAAAAATGTAAAAATCCACATTTTTTAACATTTTAGGCCAATTTGTTTTCTGCTACATATGTTTGGTAAAAAAAAAATCGCAATAAGCGTATTTTGATTGGTTTGCGCAAAGGTTATCGCAGCTACTAACTACGGGAAATTTATGTAATTTTTATTGTTTTTTTTTTAACTAGTAATGGCGGCGATCTGCGATTTTTTTTGCGGGACTGCGACATTGCGGCGGACAGATCGGACCCTTGACTGACATTTTTGACACTTTTGGGGGTACCAGTGACATTACTACAGTAATCAGTGCTATATATATGCACTGTTACTGTAAAAATGACACTGGCAGTGAAGGGGTTAACTGTATTGGACAGGGAGGGGTTAAGTGTGTCCTAGGGGCGTGCTTCTAACTGTAGTGGGACAGGTCTCCTATTGTAAAAACAGAGATCAACGGTTCTACATATTAGAACCGTCTGATCTCCGTTTTTACACAGGGAGAATGACAGGCGGCTTGTTTACATAAGCCGCCCGCCTTTCTCCTGCTCTACCGACGATCGTAGTGTGACCGGCGGACATCGGGTCCGCCGGTCACGCTCCTGCACTCCTACGTGAACGAGCCGAGGCGGGCGGGCGCCCGCCCGCTATTGGCTCTAAACCCAGTGACAGGCGAGCGACGTAGACCTACGTCACTCTGCCTGGCCGGGGCTGACTGCCGCAGTAAATATACTGTGCGCAGTCGGCAACCGGTTAATATATAGGACAGTCCATCCAATCTACTTTATGGGTTGCTCCCGCACAGACCACGCCTCTAAATATGTGAGAACCATCCATCACACCCACTTTCAGGTTGGTCCCACCTAGAAACTGCCTCTAAATATATGAGAAGTGTCCATCCCACCTGCTTTACGGTTTGGTCCTACCAAGATCCTATGTCTAAATATGTGCGACTGCCCATCACACTAACTTCATGGGTTGGTCCTGCCCATATCCCGTCTCTAAATATGTGAGATTCACCCATCCCACCCACTCTACAGGTTGGTCCCACACAGACCACACCTCTAAATATGGGAGAACCATCCATCACACCAACTTTCAGGTTGGTCCCTCACAGAACCTGCCTCTAAATATGTGAGAAGCTTTACGTGTTGGTTCTGCCAAGATCATGCCTCCCATTTCCCACCTCACAAACATTGAAGGTTGTTCCACCCAGACTCTGCCTCTAAATATGTAGGACTGCCCATCCCACCCAGACCCTGGCTCTAAATATGTGAAAACCATCCATCACACCCACTTTACAAGTTGGTCTCACCCACACCCAACCTCTAAAAATATGAGAATTGTCCATCATACCCACTTTACGGTTTGGTCCTACCCTGACCCTGCTTCAAATATGTGCGTTTACCCATCCCACCCACTTTATGGGTTGGTCCAGACAATACCAATTTGCAGAACCTCATAAGTTGCACCTGATTATCTGCAGTCTTCCCTTCTCTACTGCTATTCAAAGTGCTGAAAGTGGAGCTCTACTCAAAAGGTGAAGCTCCGCTTGTCTGCCTCCCCCCCCCCCTCCACTGCCAAATTTGGCAACTTTTGGGGGTGTGGGGGCGGGTACTTGGTTTTGACAGGTACCCGCTCCCACTTCTGGCTCAGTTTGCTGAGGCGAACTGAGCCTGAGGTTCGGCCCCCTTCTTTCCCCTGCAGCCTTTTTGGACACTTCACAGGTCCCAGAAGACTGCGGCCCATTCAAAAAGCGCAGCGTGCTTCACCCATGAGCAGTAGAAAATCTGCCTTACTGCCGGTGTTCCTTAGTCAAGATGGGAGCGCCAGCACCCAATAGCAAATTGAAGAATCGGCTCGGGTGAGGACACTACTTGGTTCCTGGACAGGTAAGTGCCCTAATATTAAAAGTCAGCAGCTACAGTATTTGTAATTTTGTTTTGGGGGGGGGGGGGGTGAGCCTGGAGCTCCTCTTGAATTTACATCTTGTCTAAGAGTTTCAAAAAAGTGGATGGAGTGCTGAGGTTACACTCTGCAGAGCTCAGTGAGGAGGGTTCTGAGATCTGATTGGACAGAAGGGACACACACCCAGGGCCGGAACAAAGGGTGGGCAGGAGGGGGCTGTTTCCCTGGGCGAAATGGTTTATTTCAGGTGTAGCTATATTTTCAGGCATTGGGCCTGAGGTGGGTCTGCCATTGTCACCGGTGACACTTCCAACGCATTTAAGTTGTGAACCCAGGTGTGAGAACTGAGACAATGACCATTCCAGCATCTTTGGTTTGTTTATTGTATATTGGGGATGGGAGAAGGGAATGAGTGGGATACTCCTCTGGCTCAACTAGGGTTGACTGGGACTCTATACAGAAAAATGCCCGTTGGCGCTGTCTTGACGCCAGCTGAATGCTGAACAGCGCTTCCTGGCGCTTGAAGATACTGTTATACTGAACTTGTGCTTGGACTTCGATTTTAACTTGTTTGTTAACTCAGAAGATCCAGGACCATAGAACACTTGACTCCTGACACTCGATTTAGCTCAAAAGTCACTGAACAGCTCCCTTCAGCCCTTCACTGACTGAGGTAGCTCCTTGTCACTGCCTGTGCCGCTGCAACCATTAACTCTGTGCACTGCACACTTTACACATTAACTCTTCAGGGCCCAACTGCTAGCGCCCCCTTTAACACTTCAGGGTCCTCTGACTAGGTACCCCCTCTAACACTTCAGGTTCCTCTGACTAGGTACCCCCTCTAACACTTCAGGTTCCTATGACTAGGTACCCCCTCTAACACTTCAGGGTCCTTGAACTAGGCACCCCCTTTACAGCTAGCTGACTCCTGGATCCCTGGGACCTTCCCTGGAGCGGTCCCCTCTACACTAGGCAGACCCCCAGGGGCAGTTCACAGTACTCACGACCTTGGCAGGCTTTCTTGGAACTGAACCCCTCTTCCTCCAATGGTCCTCGGCACACCGGATCCCCTCTGCAGCTCAACTCAGCACTCTCTGGATTCTCAGGCAGCCACCGAGTGTAATGTTCTGGTACCTTTGGTACCCTAATTCCACTTTTCCTAAGTGTATGCGCCCCACCATTCTCTTTTGGTAAGGTGCGCATACACCTTTAAGACCGATGCTGTCATCACTGAGCGCCGCTGGAGCGGCTATTTCAACCTCCGGCGGTCTCACTCACATGTTCGTTCAACGCCGCATAATCTGCCTTGAAGCTCTCATGCTTGCAAGCATACCTCGCTATCAGAACCACGCTGCTGATCCCTGTATCCCGCTACCGGATCATCCGCTCTTGCCGAACCTCTCCTCTACTACATTGCTACTAGTGATAAGTACCCCACAGGGGAAACCTCTATAACCTTTATACTAAAGCTTACACTATCTAGCTCTACATACTAAGGACTATTACTACATCTGCATTAACTAAGATTGCTAGCTCTTGAGCCTAATACCATCTGCTCTTGCACTGGGTTGGTCTATCCTGTATGTTCACCTGCTACTCTATCATCTGCTACCATACATGATTGCTAAACCTATCTGCATCCCATCTGCTACTATCTTACTTTCAAGAACATTCCTTTCAAGTGTCATCTACCATCTCTACCCAACCTGTCTCTTCAGCCTATCATCACTATATTACTATACATATAAGTCACTCTAGGAACATCTTATTGAGTGTGGGTATCTACTTGCTGAATTGAGACTATCCACACATGATGAGTCTTGGGAGTTGGGATTGGTGTCTCAGCGTTTCTCTACATGACTACTGAAGTGGAATATTTCTGCAGCTGTAAATCCACATTATACATAAAACGCAGGAGCGTTACACCGAGACACCCGATCCTCCTGACAGGAGGAGAGACAGCCGTACTCTCCCTCCTGGGACTCTGCTTCCCGCCAAAAACGCTGCGTCATGCGTTCCCCCCAACTATTACCCACTCCCAGAATCCTCTGCGGCAGAATCTGCCTTCTGGGTTAGATACAGGCCTGAGTGTGTCTCTGATTGGGTTACCTCCACTGCCCAATGAGAATCCTCTCATGGAGCCAATGGGGAGACTCCCCTCTCAGCAGACACACCTGGGAGACATGACAGCCTAGCTGAAATCATGGCCCTGCTGTTAGGCAGTCAAGGCCCACTATACTTTTACCTAGCACCTATCTTGTAAGGTGCTACACAGGGATGGGGGGACACCTTGATCCTAACCCTAAGGGAAGGGGGGGGGGCGCAGTTTGGCATCCTTGCCCTGGGCACTGGATGACCTTGTCCCTACACTGCACACACCCCCTCCTAACAGCACACAGGAGCAGAGCTGAGGCTGTCAATCACAGGCTGTGTGCTGAAGCTTCCTCCCCTGTCGCCATGTTTTTTCTTGGTCTCAGGAAAACTTGTCAGAAGAGAAGGAGGCAGCAGAGAGAAATGACACTTAGTGCTCTGGATTGAGACAAGTACCGTATATACTCGAGTATAAGCTAAGTTTTTCAGCATGTTTTTTCATGCTGAAAATGCCTCCCTCGGCTTATACTCAAGTCACTGGCTTCAGTGTCTTTTTAAAAATGGCGCCGCTCGGCGCCGACGTGTCACTGCGCATGTGCCGCATGCCCGGGAATAGCCGAGCATCGGCGGCGCATTTGCGGTGACGTATTGGAGCCGGGTGGCGCGATTTTTAAATCGAAGACGCCTCACTTACAGGTAAGTGAGACTCCTCCGCAGCCCCTGCATTTCCTCATGCAGTGCTGCGGTCATGGTACAGGACATTCTCCTGTACCATGCCCGCAGCACTGCATCTCCTGTGCCATGCCTGTACATACTGTGCCATGCCTGTACATACTGTGCCATGCCTATACCTACTGTGTCATGCCTGTCAATACTGTGCCATGCCTATACCTACTGTGCCATGCCTGTACATACTGTGCCATGCCTGTACTTACTGTGCCATGCCTGTACCTACTGTGCCATGCCTGTACTTACTGTGCTATGCCTATACCATCACCTGTGCCATGCCTATACCATCTCCTGTACCATGACCTGTGCCATGCCTGTACCATGACCTGTGCCATGCCTTTACCATGACCTGTGCCATGCCTGTACATACTGTGCCATGCCTATACCTACTGTGCCATGCCTGTCAATACTGTGCCATGCCTATACCTACTGTGCCATGCCTGTACATACTGTGCCATGCCTGTACTTACTGTGCCATGCCTGTACCTACTGTGCCATGCCTGTACTTACTGTGCCATGCCTGTACTTACTGTGCCATGCCTGTATCTACTGTGCCATGCCTGTATTTACTGTGCTATGCCTATACCATCACCTGTGCCATGCCTATACCATCTCCTGTACCATGACCTGTGCCATGCCTGTACCATGACCTGTGCCATGCCTTTACCATGACCTGTGCCATGCCTGTACATACTGTGCCATGCCTTTACCTACTGTGCCATGCCTGTCAATACTGTGCCATGCCTATACCTACTGTGCCATGCCTGTACATACTGTGCCATGCCTGTACTTACTGTGCCATGCCTGTACCTACTGTGCCATGCCTGTACTTACTGTGCCATGCCTGTACTTACTGTGCTATGCCTATACCATCACCTGTGCCATGCCTATACCATCTCCTGTACCATGACCTGTGCCATGCCTGTACCATGACCTGTGCCATGCCTTTACCATGACCTGTGCCATGCCTGTACCATGAACTGTGCCATGCCTATACCATCACCTGTGCTTTGCCTATACCATCACCTGTGCCCTGACCTGTGCCATGCCCTTACCATGACCTGTACAATGCCTATACTATGACCGGCGCCATCTCCTGTACCATGCCCGCAGCCCCTGTTTTGTGTCTCGTGGTGGTCCAATTGGGTCCAGTAGCTGCTGTATTTCCCACCCTAGGCTTATACTCGAGTCAATACATTTTCCGACTTTTTTTGGGTAAAATTAGGGGTCTTGGCTTATATTCGGGTCGAGTTATACTCGAGTATATACGGTACACACTATAGAGGGATATGATTTCATGTCTGAGGTCAACCACTTTAAGCCTGAACATTTCTGATACAAAAAGTAGAGGCTGATTTTTCTCTAAGGCTCAGAATTAGTTAATTTTTCTCATTTCCAGCCTGCATGTCGTTAAGCAGAAGCAGGGTTTATTATGTCGGTCTGCTTATTGGTTTTGGCACAGGATCCTTAATTATATTAAAAGTGATGACTGACAAAGAACTTGGGGAGAGGCAAGCTGTTTTTTGGCTACGCTCTCTACGCTAAAAACCTTTGAAAATGATTTGAATGCGTGGTCACGACTGTGCAAACTGGAGGGAGCGGAGCCTGAAGGTGCGCAACGCTGACAGCAAGCCGTTAGACCGGAACGCCATCCCCGGCCGCGCCGATGCACGCTTCACGGCTCTGTGGCCGGAGCTGAATCCCGCTTCACTGGAGGCCCCCGACATGCGCGAGATCAGGAAAGACGCGGGGGCGGCACAGATTATTCGCTGTGCGGCCCCGCTCGCCCCTCGCTAATGATGTCGGCATCAAAGGCTCGTTGTTTACTCCTTGTTTCTTTGTTTACAAGCCAATGACCTTTCCAGCAGAAACGCAAGCACGCACCGTAAAACCTCAAGTCGCCACCGGATTCAAAATAAACAGACGACAGAATCCCATTTGACTCGATTGCCAATTAAAAGCAAAAAAAAAAAAAAAAAAAAGCATTTTAAGAAGCCGACTTAAGAAAACCAATGCAAACAGCAATTAAACTGAACTCAGACATGTAGTAAAGGAATGCTGTTCTATGATCTTGTTTTGCTTGTAAGAATAAAGGAAATTACACAAACAGAAAATTGAATTATAGGTGGTGTTAGGGGGTCTAGTTTTAAAAATTCCCTGCTTTGACACAGCTATCACGAATATTCCCCATCACATGTCTAATATGTGTATTTCCTATGATCGTCAGCTCCATCTAGTGGCCATAATGCTGTAAATTCCTGATTGAGGTATTTTAGTAAAATACTGCATTATGGCCACTAGGTGGCGCTGACAATCATATGAAAATAAACATATTAGACACATTACAGAGATCATTGTGATGGCTGTGTAAATGCTGAGACATTTGCAAACCAGTTTTATTTATTTTTTTATAAATAATCCCCTAAATAAAATAGAAATACCATTCAGAAGTATGCATGTACAGTGTCTCTGAGCTGGTCATTTTTTAGACACAGGGGCGTAATGACAAATGACAGGCCCTCATTGCTTTATGGTCATTATAAATATCCCCCTATACCAGTGATGGTGAACCTTGGCACCCCAGATGTTTTTCAACTACATTTCCCATGATGCTCATGCACTCTGCAGTGTAGTTGAGCATCATGGGAAATGTAGTTCCAAAGCATCTGGGATGCCAAGGTTCGCCATCGCTGCCCTATACAATGGTGGTGTTTGTAGTGTCTCCTTACATGGCAAGTATAAATGTCCATGTCACATTGGTGGTTCATAGGGATGTGTCCCCTAAACTGGTAGAGAGCCCCTTTACAATGATCGATAATGAGAGAAGAAGGGTCACTGGACATACACTATATTGTCAAAAGTATTGGGACGCCTGCCTTGTCTTAGTCCGTGGAGTTCAATATTGAGTTGGCCCACCCCAGCTATAACAGCTTCAACTCTTCTGGGAAGGCTGTCTACAAGGTTTAGGAGTGTCTATGGGAATGTTTGACCATTTTTCCAGAAGCGCATTTGTGAGGTCAGGCACTGATGTTGGACAAGAAGGCCTGGCTCACAGTCTCAACTCTTATTCATCCCAAAGGTGTTCTATCGAGTGGAGTTCAGGACTCTGGGCATGCCTAGTCAAGTTCCTCCACTCCATACTCGCTCATCTATGTCTTTATAGACCACGCTTTGTGCACTGGTCGTGGACTGATGTAGACGAGAAGGCCTGGCTCGCAGTCTCCATTTAAATTGATCCCAAAGGTGTTCTATTGGGATCCTAGTCTAATGCCCTGTACACAAATGCAGATTATCTGAAGACTTTTGTCTGCAGACTTACCTTTTCTATGTAGTGCAAGGGCCTGCCGGATTGCATACAAATTGAAAGTGTTTATGTTTGACCTCATATTATATGGTTTTGGTAAGTCTGCAGACAAAAGTCTTCAGATAATCTGCACGTGTGTATGGGGCATTAGTCTGTAGGATTCAATATTGAGTTGGCCCACAACAGCTTCAACTCTTCTAGGAAGGCTGTCCAGGCCATTCAAGTTCCTCCACCCCAAACTCGCTCATCCATGTCTTTATGGACTTTGCTTTGTGCACTGGTCCAAATCATTTGGTGGAGTCGGGGATTATGGTGTGGGGTTGTTCCTCAGGGGTTGGGCTTGGCCCCTTGGTTCCAGTAAAAGGAACTCTATCAAGACATTTTGGACAATTTTATGCGCCCAACAGTTTGGGGATGGCCCCTTCCTGTTCCAACATGACTGCGCACCAGTGCACAAAGCAAGATCCATAAAGACATGGATGAGCAAGTTTGGGGTGGAGGAACTTGACTGGCCTTCACAGAGTCCTGACCTCAACCCGATAGAACACCTTTGGGATGTATTTGAGAAGAGACTGTGAGCCAGGCCTTCTCTCCAACATCAGTGCCTGACCTCACACATGCGCTTCTGGAGGAATGGTCAAACATTCCCATAGACACACTCCTAAACCTTGTGTACAGCCTTCCCAGAAGAGCTGAAGCTGTTATAGCTGCAAAGGGTGGGCCTACGGACTAAGACTGGGATGCCATTAAAGTAATTGTAAAGTATAATTTTTTGTTTTTATTAAAATAACAATCATGTTATACTTACCTGCTCTGTGCAGTAGGTTTGCACAGAGCAGCCCCGATACTACACTTTTTGGGTTCTTGTCTGGAGCTCCTGGCCCCTCCTTCCTGTAGAGTGCCCCCAAAGCAAGCAGCTTGAAATAGGGGCACCTGAGCCGAGCTGCAGCTCCGAGTATCCATTCAGACAAGGAGCTTCAGTTTGGCCCGCCCTTCTCTCTCCTGATTGATGAGTTTAACAGCAGCAGGAGCCAATGAAAGGGCCCTTAGGGGGCCTGCATTAACCTCTAGCCGACCGCCCACCGTAGTATTACTGCGGCAGGGCGGCTCGGCTGCGCAAAATCATGTAGTACTACGTGATTTCATGCACAAGGTTTTGGCGGCGCACGTGCGCCGCCGGAGCTGCACTCCCACTGTGTTAAGACACAGCGGGAGGCGGGCCACGGGAAGCGGGGCGGCGATTGCCGCTGCCCTCCCGCGATAGTCAGAGAAACTGACCGAAGACCCGCCTGCTTATGTAAACAAAGCAGGCGGATCGTCTGTCAGACAGGTAGGGAGAGATCAGCAGTTTCAGCTAAGCTGAACCCCCAATCTCTCTTTGCCTGTCACAAAACCCATCCCCCACACAGTCAGTAACCCCTTTGATCACCCCCAGTATTAACCCCTTCCCTGCCAGTGTAATTTTTACAGTAACAGTGCATAATAATTAGTACTGATTACTGTAGTAATATCACTGGTCCCCAAAAAGTGTCAAAAATGTCAATTAGGGGTCCGATCTGTCCGCCGCAATGTCGCAGTCCTGCTAAAAATCGCAGATCGCCGCCATTACTAGTAAAAAAAAAATAAAATAAATAAAAAGTCCAAAAATCTATCCCGTAGTTTGTAAACGCTATAACTTTTGCGCAAACCAATTAAAATACGCTTTTTGGGATTTTGTTTTACCAAAAATATGTAGCAGAATACAAATTGGCCTAAACTGATAAAAAAAGTTAAATTTTTTACATTTTTTTATTGGGAATGTTTGAGGCCCCATTCACACAGGGGCGATCCGACTTCGAGGGGCGACCTCCGAGGTCGCGGTGCGAGCAGCGCGCCGCGACCTCGGAGCGGCCGCCACGGACTTTATAACATTGAAGTCTATGGCGGTCGCCTCCGGGTCGCCCCAAAGAAGCTCTGGACCCTTTTTCTAAGTCGGAGCGACTTGTGTCGCTCCTATTAGAACGGGTCCGCAGCTTCCCTATGGAAGGCGACCTACGGCGACCTGTGAGGCGACCAGGTCACCTCACAGGTCGCCTTAGTGTGAACGGGGACTTATAGCAGAAAGTAAAAATTATTGGTGTTTTTTTCACAATTGTTGCTCTTTTTTTGTTTAATGTGCAAAATCTAAAAATCTCACAGGTGATCAAATACCACTAAAAGAAAGCTCTATTTGTGGGGGAAAAAAGGACATCAATTATATTTGGGTACAGAGTTGCATGACAATTTTCTGTTAAAGTAACGCAGTGCCGAATTGCAAAAAAATGGCCTGGTCATTAAGGGGGTAAAACCTTCTGGGGCTGAAGTGGTTAAAGGATAAGTCCAGCCTAACACTAAAATCCCTGCATCTATAGATCTCCACCATCTAACACTGACCTATCTTAAGCTGGATACAGGGGCGTAACTACAGGGGTTGCAGGGGTTGCAATGGCAACCGGCCCCATGCTCCAGGGGGCCCGTGTGGCTCCCCTGTGCACCTGGATAGGAGGGGCAGCGGGGGCAGCATGTAGAGAAATCACTGTCCTCATTTTTCCTCCTGTAGTTGCAGGAGGAAAATGGAGGAGATTAATTCCTCTGTATGCTGCCCCCGCCACTCCTCCTATCCAGTTCTCTTGTGTTTTGCCGTCTCTGGACCCCTGTGTGCTCCCCTGGTCCCCCCCCCCCCTACTGTGCTGCCGCCCCCCCCCCCCCCCCACTGTGCTCCCTCCCCTCTCCTGCCGCCTGCTGCAGGGGATGTGTCACAATAGAGAATCTGGAAGGGGTCAGTAAACATGTAATTTACCAGCTCCTTCCTTTTCTGAATGGACAGAGTCATAGTCAGTGACATTGTAAAAAATAAAATAAAATGATAAAAAATAATACAATTAAAATACAAAAAAAAAAAAAACTTCTGACACCAGTGGGTGAACTTCCAGGATCGCAAAGGTCACACTTGCGACTGGGCCCTGGCATTCCAGCACCGTGAGGAGGCCCCAAGATGGCAGGAAGGGGGCCCACTGCGGAACTTTTGAAAGGGTCCCCTTGCAGGACCGTAATAAAGGGCCCCGCAACCAAAGTAAAGGGCCCCAGGATCAGTGAGAAGAGCCCCAGGCTTTAAGGGAAGGGCTCCAGCCAGGGGTCTGGGGGGCCCTTCATGGTTTCTTGCATCGGGGGCCCTGAAGGTTCTAGTTACGCCTCTGGCTGGATACACACTATCCAACTTTTGTGGTTAGATTTCCTTCAGATTTACCTTTTCTATGTAGTGGAAGGGCCTGCCAGATTGCATACAAATTGAAAGTGTTTAGGTTTGACCTCATATTATATGGTTTTGGTAAGTCTAAAGGAAAAAGTCTTCAGAAAATCTTATAGTGTGTATGGCCCATAACCATGTACAGAAGACATCGGTATATATACCTTTTTTGAAGCTGATCCGACCCGATCCCACACTGAGCTGTCAGCCGCGGCTTCGCTGTGGAGGTGGGTGCAGAGGACACAGCCGACAACGGAAGTCCCATAGTAACTCTATAGGTGACGTCACTTCCCATTCATGTCACAGCCGTGTCCTCTGCAGAGCTTCCGCCTCTGGAGATCGGGTCGGATCGGCTTAAAAAAAGGTATGTATAGCGATTTCTTCTTTATAGGGTTAGATAGGTTAGTGTTAGAACGTGGAGATCTATAGATGCAGGGATTTTAGTTTTAGTGCTGGTCCACATTGGTGCGATGCGGGAACCCTGCAAATCCACTGCGGGTTCCCGCATCGCACTTGACTCACACTGCCATATGCAAACTGCTGGGGGTGTCAATACAAAGTTAACGACACTCCCAGATTAGTTCGCATATCGCAGTGCGAAATGTCAGTTCAGACAGGAATTGGATCGCATAGGTGTGAACACCCATGCAGATCCGATTCTGGTGCGGACCAAAAAAAGGGTCCTGTGCGACCTTGGTCCCAATGCGATGTGAATTCAGCCATTCAATCTGCATGGCTGAATTCGCATCACACAGGCATCGCATGTGATTTGCGCAGCAGTGTGGAGCGAATCACATGCAATGTCTGGCATTGCATATGTGTGAACCGCCACTTAGGGTGGACTTATCCTTAAACTACTTCTGGACCGGAAGGATTTGCCCCCTTAATGACCAGGCCTTTTTTTGCGATTTGGCACTGCGTTACTTTAACGGACAATTGAGTGGTCGTGCAACGCTGTACCCAAATAAAATTGATGTCCTTTTTCCCCACAAACAGAGCTTTCTTTTGGTGGTATTTGATCACCTGTGTGGTTTTTATTTTTTGCGCTATAAACAAAAAAAGAGCGACAATTCTGAAAAAAGGAAAAAAAAAAAAACAATATTTTTTACTTTCTGCTAAATAACATTCCCAGTAAAAAAAAAATTAAAAAATTGAATTTTTTTCATAATTTTAGGCCAATTTGTATTCTGCTACATATTTTTGGTAAAATAAAAATCCCGATAAGCGTCTTTTGATTGGTTTGCGCAAAAGTTATTGCGTCTACTAACTACGGGAAAGATTTCTGTCATTTTTATTTATTTATTTATTTTTTACCAGTAACGGCGGCGATCTGCGATTTTTAGCGGGACTGCGACATTGCGGAAGACAGATCGGACCCCTGACTGACATTTTTTACACTTTTGGGGGGACCAGTGACATTACTACAGTAATCAGTGCTAAAAATATGCACTGTTACTGTAATAATGACACTGGCAGGGAAGGGGTTAACCCAGGGGCGATCAAAGGGTTAAACGTGAGCCTAGGACAATGATGGCACCCCAGATGTTTTGGAACTACATTTCCCATGATGCTCACTGCACTCTGCAGTGTAGCTGAGCCATACCTCCCAACTTTCTGAGATGGGAATGAGGGACACCTATTAGAAAAAGTATGCAGGCATAGGCCACACCCCCTGCCACGCCCCCTTAAAGTAGAATTGTACAAAAATAAATGATTGGTTAAACTCACAAATGCTTTTATACGACTACTATTCCTTTATATCGGCTTTTAGAATTTACTTATGCAGCAATTTATTAATTGGATGATAGGTGTATTACTGTAAAACACTTTTTGAAAGATAAAAAGTGCATTTTATATACAACTATATAGATGAGATCAAAATGTGGGACAAATGGGGAGGAAAGAGGGACAGAGGGACCAGTGGCGGCTTGGTGAATGAAAATTGGGGGGCGGCAAAGCTGGCAATTAAATCTACCACCCCCTCCCTCCTCCCGAGACGGACGGCTAGCATCCTTACCTGCTCCTTCCCCGAGCGGCGGTGAGTCTCCTCCGGCCGCACGTCTCCTCCCTCTTCCTGGCCAATGGCCAGTAAAATCGCTTCTCTTTTCAGCCAATCAGGAAAGGGGTTCACGGCCTGCTTCCTGATTGGCTGGGAGGAAAATCAGTTTGATGATAGCGAATATTCATTCGCTATTGTCAAACAACTGGGTGGGCTCAGGGCGCAGTGCTCTGCGCCCCGAGCCCACCCTTTTTTGAAGCCTATTAGAGCCTCTGGCTCTAATCATGTGCTTCAAAAATAAATAAATAAATCCCCTATTGGAATCCATGTGTCTGGCGCCCTGCATGTAGATGTAGGGGGCCAGATGCATGGATGGGGGGGTGGCACCCCTGCGCCCCCATTGGATGGGCCGCCACTTTTTTCCAAATCAGGGACAGTTGGGAGCTATGGCTGAGCATCATGGGAAATGTAGTTGCAAAACATCTGGGGTGCCAAGGTTCGCACTCACTGGCCTAGGGGGTGTTTTCCAACTGTGTGGGGGGGGGGGGTGGGGGTGGGCTTGTAATATCAACACAGAGACCTGTGATCCTAAATAGTAGAGAGAACAACGGTCTGCTGTCTTTACAACAGCAGACAGGCTCTCTCTACGGTGAGCGATCACGGGTGCCCGTGGATCCCGTTCGCTCCGGCGGACCGCCATACAGGTACAGCAATTCACAGGAACCTGCCGACCTGCCGCCGTGTAACTTCGGCGGCTGGTCAGCAAGTGGTTAAAGATGTCAATATACACTCACCGGCCACGTTATTAAGTACACCTGTTCAATTGCTTGGTAAACACAAATTGGTAATCAGCCAATCACATAGCAGCAACTCAATGCATTTAGGCATCTAGACGTGGTAAAGAAGACTTGCTAAAGTCTATGGGCTCTTTCACACGGTCTGCCTCCGTCAGCAGCAGGGCCAGTGATAAGGCAGTATAGCCAGTCCTGTTGTACTGGGCCCGGCCCTATCAGCCTAACAGGGGGGCCCGGGCACCTTTACATCTCATTTCTGCAAAATAACAAACAGGGCTTTCCAAAGCCCTGTAGGAGCAGAAATCTCATTATCATCAGATGCTTTAAAGGCTAGAGGAGAGATTAGGGGTCTAAAAGACCCCAGATCTCTCCATAAAGAGGACCAGTCATGTCTCATTCTATTACATGTTCAAAGCTGGGACAGAGGAGGCGCCAGGGGTGGGATCAAGGGCGGGTCAAAGGGGCTCCAAAAGGTAGGCTGTACGGGGCCCCCATAATTTTTAACAGCAGCCCTGGTCAGCGGACTCCGTGCTGCTCAGCGGGGATCGATCCGCCGATCCCCGCTGAGCAGGCAGGTGACAGCTCTGTCTCCACTCTGTGTGCAGAGAGGGAGGTGTCAGAGCCCCGCTGTCCTCTATGGGAGATCGGATGAGAACGGACTGCTTGTCCGCTCTCATCCGATCCCATCCGATCCGATCCCCTGGACGGATGGAAAATAGGGATCCAGACAGAATCGGAAGCAGATAGCAGTGGGTTTCAGCGGACATGTCTCCGCTGACATCCGCTGCCCCATAGGGATGCATGGAGCATCCGATCAGGTTCGCCTAAAAAACTGACAGGCGGATCTCATCGGATCATTCGTGTGAAAGGGGCCTAAACTAAACCGGCTTTGTCGCTGTAAAGTGGGCGCGGGCGGGCGCCCACGGGAGCTCCCCCTGCGAACCGCCATACGGGTACGCCGATCCGTGGGAACCTGGCGACCTGCCGCCGCAAAGTGCGGCGGCTGGACGGCAAGTGGTTTAGATAAAAAAAAATAAAACTTCTGACTTTACAATCCCTTTAAAGTTCATGTGCGTGTAAAGGCAGGCGTCCCAATACTTTTGAGAATACAGTTTACATCCAGCCGCAGACTTTACATTTTTTTGGAGCGTGGGAAAAATTATCCCGCACGTAGCTACGGCGGCGATCGCTTACCGCTGCCCCCCCCCTATCTGAAGAGCATCTTAACCCCCTAATTTGCATTAAAAGCCAACTGCACGCCTTTGTTTTTTCCTTGTTTATTCTTGCATTATAATACGGGTAACCTTTCTTTTTTTTTTTTCTCTCCGCCGTTTCCCACCATGCAGAAAGGCGGCCGATGATTGCTCTGAATTAATGGATTATCTCGTGCACCATTTGGCTATCATCTGGTCAAAAAAAAAAACACAAAAATCAACAAATGCACCTGTTTACTAATAAATAAAGCCTCAGCTGTAAGAAAAATAAATTAGATGCGTTTAATTGGTAGGCTGAGCGGGCACCTCTCTTTATTACAATGTCGCCTCTTGTATTTTTTTTATGATGTCAGGGAGCATGGCACACTGACAAAGTGTTTATGAATCGCACTTTGCAGATGGCACTTCTGCTTTCGCACTAGTTTTGTGGACAAGTAGCATTAGTGATGAACAAGGGAGGAGGGGAATTTTTTTTTTTTTTTTTTTCTATGCCAAGGTCCCCCTCCCCTCTGCCAACCGTCCCTTCCCCCCACCCTCTGGGAATTAGCAGTGTCTGGCCTCTCCTGTGCCAATCTCTTACTGGCAGCATCCTTCCATAAGCACACGTTCAATAAATCACCAGCTCTTGGCGTGTTTGCACAGACATCGAACGCTTGCCGCACATACTCACCCGCACTTTGTTGGTTTGTTTCGGTCTTGTGTACCCGACTATCTTGGCAGTCTACCTGTCATACAAAGCTAATCATATTTGCAGTATTCCTATTTTCTTGCAAAGCATACAGTCTACGTAAATTGCTTTGATATTCATTTTATTGAAGCGTAGATCTTTTACGCTGGTGTGTTACGGCAATGCGCATTAACGCAACGCATGGTAAAATATCAAAATAAATAAAATAAAATAATATAAAATAAAATAGATCTTTTACGCTGGTGTGTTGCGGCAATGCGCATTAACGCAACGCATGGTAAAATATCAAAATAAATAAAATAAAATAATATAAAATAAAATAGATCTTTTACGCTGGTGTGTTGCGGCAATGCGCATTAACGCAACGCATGGTAAAATATCAAAATAAATAAAATAAAATAATATAAAATAATATAGATCTTTTACAATGGCGTGTTACGACAATGCGCATTAATGCAACGCATGGTAACGCTAATACAGTAATAATTTTTATTTACTTGATATTCCCTTATGTTAAAATCAGCATCTTTTGCTGGAAATTAACCTAAACCACAAAACAATTAGATATTTTCTGAAAGCAGGGACCCTGGAGAAGAAAAAAAAATGTTGGCTGTTGCAAAAGATTATCAAACTCATATTTTCAGAACAAATGCGCTTTATTTAATTCAAGTAAACACAATATAATACCCTACTATTGGTAAAATATCAAAATAAATAAAAAAAAAATGAAATAAA
This sequence comes from Pelophylax lessonae, assembly GCF_965119305.1. Lineage (NCBI taxonomy): Eukaryota > Metazoa > Chordata > Amphibia > Anura > Ranidae > Pelophylax > Pelophylax lessonae. The sequence continues at coordinate 283,164,703 of NC_138775.1, read as the reverse complement.
ATAGAGCTTTTGCTGGTGTGTTACGGCAATGGGCATTAACGCAACGCATGGTAACGCTAAGGCTACGTTCACATGTCGGCGTAGCGATCGCGGGCAGAATCACCGCGATTCTGCCCGCGATCCGGAAATCATTGCAAATCGCGGGACGCCTGTGCGTTGCCCGTGATTTGCAATAGCACCCCAAACGCTGTGCGATGTTGCCGTGATTTCCGCCTGCCGAATCGCGCAAAAAAAATCGCGGGACGCATGACGCCCAAAAAAAGGTACAAGAGCTTCTTTGTGGCGCCATGTGTCCCGCAATTTTGTTTGCGTGATGTTACCGCGATTCGGCAGGCGGAAATCACGGCAACATCGCACAGCGTTTGGAGTGCCATTGCAAATCACGGGCAACGCACAGGCGTCCCACGATTTGCAATGATTTCCGGATCGCGGGCAGAATCGCGGTGATTCTGCCCGTGATCGCTATGCCGACATGTGAACGTAAAGGATACAGTAATCATTTTTATTTACTTTTTTGATTTTCCCATACATGTTAAAACCTGCATCTTTTGCTGGAAATTAAATGAAACCACAAAACAATTATATATTTTTTGAAAGCAGGGACCCTGGAGAATATAAAAAATGTTGGCTGTTGCAAATGATTATCAAACTTATTTTTTCAGGAGAAATACGCTATATTTAATTCAAACAAACACAATATAATACCCTACTATTGGTAAAATATCAAAATAAATAAAATAAAATAAATAATATTAAATAAAATAAAATATCTTTTACGCTGGTGTGTTGCGGCAATGCGCATTAATGCAACGCATGGTAACCCTAATACAGTAATAATTTTTATTTACTTTTTTGATTTTCCCATACATGTTAAAATACCATACTATTGGTAAAATATCAAAATAAATAAAATAAAATGAAATAAAATAGATCTTTTTGCGGGTGTGTTACGGCAATGCGCATTAACGCAACGCATGGTAACCCTAATACAGTAATAATTTTTATTTACTTTTTTGATTTTCCCATACATGCTAAAATCTGCATCTTTTGCTGGAAATTAACCTAAACCACAAAACAATTATATATTTTCTGAAAGCAGTGACCCTGGAGAAGAAAAAAAAAATGTTGGCTGTTGCAAATGATTATCAAACTCATATTTTCAGGGCAAATACGCTATATTTAATTCAAGTAAACACAATAAAATACCATACTACTGGTAAAATATAAAAATAAATAAAATAAAATAAATAATATTAAATAAAATAAAATAGATCTTTTAAGCTGGTGTGTTGCGGCAATGCACATTAATGCAACGCATGGTAACCCTAATACAGTAATAATTTTTATTTACTTTTTTGATTTTCCCATACATGTTAAAATACCATACTATTGGTAAAATATCAAAATAAATAAAATAAAATGAAATAAAATAGATCTTTTTGCGGGTGTGTTACGGCAATGCGCATTAACGCAACGCATGGTAACCCTAATACAGTAATAATTTTTATTTACTTTTTTGATTTTCCCATACATGCTAAAATCTGCATCTTTTGCTGGAAATTAACCTAAACCACAAAACAATTAGATATTTTCTGAAAGCAGTGACCCTGGAGAAGAAAAAAAAAAATGTTGGCTGTTGCAAATGATTATCAAACTCATATTTTCAGGAGAAATACGCTATATTTAATTCAAGTAAACACAATATAATACCATACTACTGGTAAAATATCAAAATAAATAAAATAAAACTAAATATAAAATAAAATAAAATAGATCTTTTAAGCTGGTGTGTTGCGGCAATGCGCATTAATGCAATGCATGGTAACCCTAATACAGTAATAATTTTTATTTACTTTTTTGATTTTCCCATACATGCTAAAATACCATACTATTGGTAAAATATCAAAATAAATAAAATAAAATGAAATAGATCTTTTTGCTGGTGTGTTACGGCAATGCGCATTAACGCAACGCATAGTAACGCTAATACAGTAATAATTTTTATTTACTTTTTTGATATTCCCATATATGTTCAAATCAGCATCTTTTTTTGGAAATTAAACCAAACCACAAAACAATTAGATATTTTCTGAAAGCAGGGACCCTGGAGAAGAAAAATAAAATGTTGGCTGTTGCAAATGATTACCAAACTCATATTTTCAGGAGAAATACGTTATATTTAATTCAAGCAAACACAATATAATACCCTACTATTGGTAAAATATCAAAATAAATAAAATGTAAAATAAAATAAAATAGATCTTTTACGATGAGATATGACAAGATATTATCTGGCATGCAGGCAGGGTCAGTGATGTATCCTCAATGAGGATTCAGGTTGGCAGAGGCTAGTTTATGCTCTCCACTTCAATCCCCCCCCCCCCCCAACCTGCACCCAGACTCTGTAAGGGTAGACTCTGATCAGGGCCCTGTGATGTAAGGGGGCTATGATGGGGACCTCTGATGTAAGGGGATATGATGGGGACACTGATGTAAGAGGGGACTCTAATGGGTACCCTGATGAAAAGGGGATATGATGGGGACCTCTGATGTAAGGGGATATCTGATGGGGACCTTGATGTAAGGGGGGACTCTGATGGGTACCCTGATGTAAAGGGGATATGATGGGGACCTCTGATGTAAGGGGGATTCAGATAGAGACTCTGATATAAGATGGGGTTCTGATGTAAAGGGGATTCATATGGGGACCCTGATGTAAGGGGGGATTCTGACGGGGAACCTGATGTAAGGGGGGGGGGGGGACTCTGATGGGGACCCAGATGTAAAGGGGCTATGATCGAGACCTCTAAAGTAAGGGGAATTCTGATGGGGCCTTGATGTAAAGGGGGGACTCTAATTGGTACCCTGATGTAAGGGGGTCCCTAATGGGGATTCTGATGTTAAGGGGATTCAGATTGGCACCGTGATGTAAGGGGGAATCAGAAGGGGACCCTGATTTAAGGGGGGGCTCTGACAGGAACTTTGATATAAGAGGGGACTCTGTGGGGGACCCTGATGTAAGAGGGACTATGATGAGGGTCCTGATGTAAGGGGGATTCAGATGGGGACCTTGATATAAGGTGAGACTCTGATGGGGACCCTGATGTAAGGGGGGGACTCTGATGGGTACCCTGATGTAAAGGGGATATGATGGGGACCTCTAAAGTAAGAGGGATTCAGATGGACACTCTGATATAAGTTGGGATTATGATGTAAGGGAGATTCATATGGGGACCCTGATGTAAGGGGGGACTCTGACGGGGAACCTGATGTAAGGGGGGACTCTGACGGGGAACCTGATGTAAGGGGGGACTCTGATGGGGACCCCGATCTAAAGGGGCTATAATAGAGACCTCTGATGTAAGGGGAATTCTGATGGGGGCCTTGATGTAAGGAGTAAGGGACTCTGATGGTTGCCCTGATGTAAGGGGGTCCCTAATGGTGATTCTGATGTAAAGGGGATTCAGATGGGGACTTTGATGTAAGGGGGAATCAGAAAGGGACCCCGATTTAAGGGGGGACTCTGACAGGAACCTTGGTATAAGGGGGGACACTTTGGGGGAGCCTGATGTAAGAGGGACTATGATGAGAGCCCTGATATAAGTGGGATTTCGATTGGGACCCTGATGTAATGGGGATTCAGATGGGAACCTGGATGTAAGGGGGACCCTAATGGGGATTCTGATGTAAGGGGGATTCAGATAGGGACCCTTATGTAAGGGTGCTTTACATGGAGACCCTGATGTAAGGAGGGACTCTGTGGAGGAGCCTGATGTAAGAGGGACTATGATGAGGCCCCTGATGTAAGGGGGATTTAAAATGGGACCCTGATGTAAGGGGGATTTAGATGGGGACCTTGATGTAAGGAGGGACGCTGATGTGTACCCTGATGTAAGGGGCACCCTAATGGAGATACTGGTGTAAAGGGGATTCAGATAGGGACCCTGATGTAAGAATGATTTAGATGGGGACCCTGATGTAAGAGGGGACTGTGATGGGGACCCTGATATAAGAGGGATTCAGATAGGGACTCTGACATAAGGTGGAACTCTGATGTAAAGGGGCTACTTCTGATGGGGACCCTGATGTAAGGGGGATGTTGATGGGGACTCTGATGTAAGAAGGATTCAGATGGGCACCCTGATCAAAGGGGGGCTATGATGGGGACCTTTGATGTTAGGGGTGATTCTGATGGGGACCTTGCTGTAAGAAAGGACTCTGATGGGTACCCTGATGTAAGAGGGACTCTGATGGGGACTTGGATGTACAGGAGAGCTCTGATAAGCATTCTGCTGTAAAGGGGACTTCTTTTGGGGACTCTGATGTAAAAGAGAATTTAAAGGGGGCCTTGATGTATTGTACGATGTGGCCCTAATACTGAAAATTTGGAGACCCCTGCCCTATATGGTAGAAGTGAATCTATAGTATCCCACTCAGATATCAAAATGATTCATAGATACAAAGTTTTTAAAAATTCCTTTTTGTTCTTCATCCAACTTATAACGAATCACTGGATCATTTTGTATATTAAAAATAATATTTTTCTTTTACATATTCAATAATTTTTCTATATGAATAAATATTTTTAAATATTAATATTTTTCTTGAAATATTAAAACTGTAAACTGCAGGCTTGATATAATCCACATTGATACATATAATGAATAAGTAAATAAATAAGATACATTTTTAAAAATAGTATTAAATGAGTATGATATAAAATATATTTTTGTATAATTTTTTAATGAGCAAAAAAAAAAAAAAAAACACAAAAAAAAAAAAAAAAAAGAAAATTTTCAGCTAACAAAATGATCAATTAAAAGCACTCAGAGGATAAATGGTGCAAAACATTGCTATTTTCCACTTGGATTCTTTTTTTTTTTTTACTTTGGAGAATAAACAGCAAATGTATAGGCATCAGGGATAACGGCAATGCCACACGTGGGAAAACGGCGTGTGATCGTTAAAAAGGTTGGACAGACTGACTGGTCACCATGACGAGAACACGTCTGCAGATGGCCCATTGGAATCAGAAACAGACAGTTGATTATCAGCAGCCTTGTAAACATTGTTTCTAGATTCTTGTATGTGAATAATGGCAACATTGTCCATTTATGTTTGCCACGTTTTTTACTTTTTTTTTTTTTTTTTAAGCTTTTTAAAGTCATTAGATTTTTTTTTTTTTTTTTTGCACATAATGAATCATTTTAGTATTCTTTGATTACTGAATACAGTAGAACAGCCTCTCTCAACCAATGGAACCCTCAACTGTCAGGTCTCAGGGAAGCCCTAATAATAATTACTATGCAGTGCCTTGCGAAAGTATTCGGCCCCCTTGAACTTTTCAAACTTTTGCCACATTTCAGGCTTCAAACATAAAGATATAAAACTGTAATTTTTTGTGAAGAATCAACAACAAGTGGGACACAATCATGAAGTGGAACGAAAAATTTATTGGATATTTCAAACTTTTTTAACAAATAAAAAACTGAAAAATTGGGCGTGCAAAATTATTCAGCCCCCTTAAGTTAATGCTTGTAGCGCCACCTTTTGCTGCGATTACAGCTGTAAGTCGCTTGGGGTATGTCTCTATCAGTTTTACACATCGAGAGACTGAAATTTTTGCCCATTACTCCTTGCAAAACAGCTCGAGCTCAGCGAGGTCAGATGGAGAGCGTTTGTGAACAGCAGTTTTCAGTTCTTTCCACAGATTCTCGATTGGATTCAGGTCTGGACTTTGACTTGGCCATTCTAACACCTGGATATGTTTATTTGTGAACCATTCCATTGTAGATTTTGCTTTATGTTTTGGATCATTGTCTTGTTGGAAGACAAATCTCCATCCCAGTCTCAGGTCTTTTGCAGACTCCATCAGGTTTTCTTCCAGAATGGTCCTGTATTTGGCTCCATCCATCTTCCCATCAATTTTAACCATCTTCCCTGTCCCTGCTGAAGAAAAGCAGGCCCAAACCATGATGCTGCCACCACCATGTTTGACAGTGGGGATGGTGTGTTCAGGGTGATGAGCTGTGTTGCTTTTACGCCAAACATAATGTTTTGCATTGTTGCCAAAAAGTTCGATTTTGGTTTCATCTGACCAGAGCACCTTCTTCCACATGTTTGGTGTCTCCCAGGTGGCTTGTGGACAACTTTAAACAACACTTTTTATGGATATCTTTAAGAAATGGCTTTCTTCTTGCCACTCTTCCATAAAGGGCAGATTTGTGCAGTATACGACTGATTGTTGTCCTATGGACAGAGTCTCCCACCTCAGCTGTAGATCTCTGCAGTTCATCCAGAGTGATCATGGGCCTCTTGGCTGCATCTCTGATCAGTCTTCTCCTTGTATGAGCTGAAAGTTTAGAGGGTCGGCCAGGTCTTCGTAGATTTGCAGTGGTCTGATACTCCTTCCATTTCAATATTATCGCTTGCACAGTGCTCCTTGGGATGTTTAAAGCTTGGGAAATCTTTTTGTATCCAAATCCTTCTTTATACTTCTCCACAACAGTATCTCGGACCTGCCTGGTGTGTTCCTTGTTCTTCATGATGCTCTCTGCGCTTTAAACGGACCTCTGAGACTATCACAGTGCAGGTGCATTTATACGGAGTCTTGATTACACACAGGTGGATTCTATTTATCATCATTAGTCATTTAGGTCAACATTGGATCATTCAGAGATCCTCACTGAACTTCTGGAGAGAGTTTGCTGCACTGAAAGTAAAGGGGCTGAATAATTTTGCATGCCCAATTTTTCAGTTTTTTATTTGTTAACAAAGTTTGAAATATCCAATAAATTTCGTTCTACTTCCTGATTGTGTCTTACTTGTTGTTGATTCTTCACAAAAAATTACAGTTTTATATCTTTATGTTTGAAGCCTGAAATGTGGCAAAAGGTCGCAAAGTTCAAGGGGGCCTAATACTTTCGCAAGGCACTGTATCTACACCATTGAACATTAGGTTGAAACAAAGAAACATTTAAATGAATCCTGAATGTCCCGTTCTTAGCTTATTTGATATTCAATGCTGCTTTTTATTACAAACTGTTTTTATTGATAATAATGAGATGAAACAAAACTCATGGGCAGAAATGAAATGCAGATGGTGGAAATGGCTGTGGTTGGTGGTCAGTGAAGAAACACCTGCTTATGTTGATGGTTATGTGTCATTATTTTGGTGGTGAGTTAAATGCTCCCTTACATAGATTTCAAGTGGAGACAGATTAGATAGGTGGTCAGTGGGAGCCCCTTACACAGGTAATTATGGTGGGAGAAGGGCCCCATTACCCTAGTGGGAAGAATGCACCTTACATTGATGGTCAGTGGGAAGAATGATCCTTACATTGGTGGTCACTGGTCAGTGGGAAGAATTCTCCTTACTTTGGGGGTCAGTGGGAAGAATGCTCCCCTCATTGGTGGTCAGTGGAAATAATGCTCCTTATATTGGTGGTTAGTGGAAAGAATGCCCCTTACATTGGTTGACAGTGGGAAGAATGCTCCTTACTTTGGGGGTCAGTGGGAAGAATGCTCCTTACATTGGGGGTCAGTGGGAAGAATGCTCCTTACATTGGTGATCAGTGGGAAGAATGCTCCTTACATTGGTGGTCAGCTGGGACAGGATCTCTTATATAGGCGGTCAGTGGAAGCCCATTTCACGGTTAATCTTGGTGGGAGAAAGGCCCCATTACCCTGGTGGTGAGTGGGAAGAATGCACCTTACATTGGTGGTCAATGGGAAGAATGCTCCTTACATTGGTGGTCAGTGGGAAGAATGCTCCTTACATTGGTGGTCAATGGGGAGAATCTTCCTTACATTGGGGGTCAGTGAGATGAATGCTTCCCTTACAGATAGCTTAAAAGCTCATTAATTTCAGTGGTTACCTATCTGAGGGTCTAAAATTGGTCATTGCCCAAGGATCCCTTTGATTCCACAGAATCAGGTTGAGATAGGTTGAGAAAGGCTGGTGAAAAAAAAAAGAAAACAATCCTACCTTTCCCCAGGTTAAGGACTGTGATGTAGAAGGTCTCGGGAGGTGAGCTGTTTTCTCCGTCTGTTAGGTAAAACCGGAAACTGTCGTGTCCTTTGCAGCCGAGGATTGTGGTGTGAAAATACCAGATATGATTCAGGTCAACGTCTTCCTGCGTAAAGTTCATTCCTGCATACAGGGTGACCCACAGTGGGCCCGCCTAGAGAAATGGGGGAGAGTTCAAGTTATTTATGCCAAAAAATAATTTTTCGGATAAACTGGGGGAGGGGTTAGAACCTCTGTCAGGAAACACAATTCCTTTGGCAGCTAAACAGATCCCATACTTGTATTTCCTCTGTGGATTTAGTGGTTTGCCTGGAGCATTATGTAGTCAGATTGTTCTAGAAAAGGTTACAACAATTAAAATAAACTTTGAATGGACACAATGGGCAACACAGAGTCTGAATTTTTACAGTAAACAATCTTGGGCTATTCACCTAAATTCTAAGTATTTAATAGTTAAATGGAAATCTGCAAGGTTGAATAGATATCTGGCAAATTGCTTGTTAAACACATGAACATTGCAATGCAATGATTGGTTCCTTGTGCTGCTTCCCCTTTCCCAGTCTAAGCCCTGCTGTACAGGGACTGCAAGAGGCTAATATCAAATTCAGGTACTTACATTTAATCTTTACAGCCACCTGATCTCTTCCACAGACCCCTATTAGTGCACATTCCCCCCTCTCCTGAGAGGACCTCCAACCTGGTGATGCTGGGTAGAAGGGAGGGAGACCAGCAAGCAACCATTTGCTGATCTCCTTTAGCTAGAATGAACACAGAAGCTATGGGCTGTCACATTCCATGGCTGCTGTGGCTAGGGAAGAAAATAATAATGCAAGATCTGTATTTTGTTAGCTTCAGTGGAAGCGAGGTGAAACATCAGGGCTCTAATAGACCCCTGATGTCCCATTAAAGAGAGCCTGTCTTAGCAAAATTCTATTACATATTGGGCTTTTGGTCCCCTATTCAAGAAAAATAAAGACCCTCCCAACCAGTGGCGGCTGGTGAATATAAATTTTGGGGGGGCGTCAAAACCAACCCCCCCCCCCCCGGCGGGACGGCTTGCAATCAAATCTACCACCCCCTGATGGACGGACGGCCGGCATCCTTACCTGCTCCTTCCCTGAGCGGCTGTGAGTCTCCTCCGGCCGTACGTCCCCTCCCTCTTCCTGGCCAATGGCCAGTAAAATCACTTCTCATTTTAGCCAATCAGGAAAGAGGTCTCATGACCCGCTTCCTGACTGGCTGGGAGGAGAGTCAGTGTGATAATAGCGAATATTCATTCACTATTGTCATACAAGTAGGTGGGCTCAGGGCACATTGCTCTTCGCCCCGAGCCCACCCTTTTTTGAAGCCTATTAGAGCCTCTGGCTCTAAACAGGTGCTTTAAAAAAAAAAAAAATCCCCTATTGGAATCCACGCATCCGGTGCCCTGAATGTAGATTAGGGGGCCGGACGCATGGATAGGGGGGCGGCGCCCCTGCGCCCCCAATGGACGGGCCGCCACTGCTCCTAACCCTGTTATATTGTAAAGCCCTGTGTAAACTGTTGGCGCTATATAAATCCAAAATAATAATAATAGTATCAATAATAATAATGTTATTATTATATTAATAATAAAAAATTAAAGTTGCACTTTGGCACTTAACCCTCCCTCCAAAAATAATGTTGAGCCCGTCCTGCCCACACATACAGAAACGTAAAAAACGTATTGGGGGCGACTACATACGAAATTGGTAATTGCGCAACACATGTTCCATTACGCCACTCACGCCAGAGAGCAATAATTCTTAGGCCATAATTTATTGGTAACTCTAAACTGATGACATGTAGGGACTTTTAAATCATCCACTTTGCAAAATGTAGAGTACCAAAGTTTGTTGCCGCTGCGCACACAGTTTTGAGGCCTCATGCACACTGAACGTTTTTAGCCAGTTCCCGCCTGGCCTATGGCAGAATGACGGCTGGGTGGGCCTTTCGACCCTCTGGGTGGACGTCATATGAGGTTGTTCCCTTGTTGCGGTGCACATGCGGTCGCGAGGGCATTCAGCGCGACGATTGGTGGTCAGCGGTGTCCCTCGGGGACACAGGGCAGGACACAGGGCATCACCAATCAGGGTAAAGAGCCGATGACGTAGGCACTATCAGCTGTGTCCAATCATAGCTGATAACATGTAAATAATTGCAGGTTATCAGCGTTTCCTTTCTTCAGCGCTGTCAGTGTCAAAGGAAAGGAGATAACCGTCTTTCCAGTTACAGGGGACATTTACTCTGATAATCAGGGCACTGACCATCAGTGCCCATCAGTGCTGCATATTAGTGCCCATTAGTGCAGTATATCAGTGCCGCCTTATTAGTGCAGCTTCATCAGTGCCCATCAGTGCAGCCTCACCAGTGCCCATCAGTGCCGCCTTATCAATGCAGCTTCATCAGTGCCCATCAGTGCAGCCTCATCAGCATAACATCACTTTAACCGGTTCCGGACCGCCCGCCGCAGATTTACTGCAGCAGGCAGCCCCTCCTGCGCGAACTGACGTAACTGTACATTGGTCACGCACCTGCAGCTAGGGGGCGAGCGTGCGCCGCCAGCGGCACGCTCCTGCCCCTATCGGCAGCGGGGACTCCGGTGCACGGGGCCGGCGGCTCTGATTGCCGTCTGCCACCTGCGATCGCTCCCCGCTGAGAGAGAAGGACGGTCGGCTGTTGTAAATACAGCTGACCATTCTTCTCTCTGAAATGATCACAGAGCCCATGTGACCCTTCTATATAGGAACACAAGTCTCTATGATCATTTCACAAGCCCCCCCCCCCACAGTTAGAATCACTCCCCTAGGCTCACATTTAACCCATTGATCACCCACTCTGTTAACCACTTCCCTGCCAATGGCATTAGTACAGTAACAGTGCATATTTATAGCACTGATTACTGTAGTAATGTCACTGGTCCCCCCAAAAGTGTCAAAAATGTCAGTTAGGGGTCCGATCTGTCCGCCGCAATGTCGCAGTCCCACTAAAAATTGCAGATCGCCGCCATTACTGGTAAAAACAATAAAAATGACATAACTCTTTCCCGTAGTTAATAGACCCGATAACTTTTGTGCAAACCAATCAAAATACGCTTTTTGCAATTTTTTTTTTTACCAAAAATATGTAGCAGAAAACAAATTGTCCTAAAATGTTAAAAAATTTTGATTTTTAAATGTTTTTTCTAATATATATATATATACACACACACGTGATTCTGCACAGGAGGGCCGCCCTCTAGCAGTAAATCTGCTATGGGACGCTCAGTAAGTGGTAAATAAATACAAAGTTGCGCTCCTTTGTGTCTTTTCCGTCTGGCTGGAGTTCAGCATTAGAATCCTAACATTCTGATTGGACGGGAAGGAAACACGGACAAACCTTCTTCTTCAGCTCTCCGTAGGTCGGGGCGTTGTTGATGATGTAATAAATGGATTGTCTTCTCGAGTCTCCATCTTCAGCCTCCAGAGCAACGCTGGAGATGACTTTATTATCCGCCGCTTCAATTTCTAATCCCCCATTTCTACCAAGGAAATAACAAAGAAACAAATTAATGGCTACAATATAATAAAAAAAAAAAATGGAAACAGTGCAGTCAGGGTAGTGAAAGATGCTGATTGGCGTGATATGAGCTACTGCAGTATCCAATAGGCTATCTGCTTTATTATAGAAATTGTTTTCATTGTGAAAGATTATCTGAATTATATCTCCAATTTTTTTCCATCTGCTGCACTTTTCAGTAAGGCAAAGTTCACGTCTCCAGGTGTGACCGCATGCGCATTCCCGTGCGTTTTCCGCTCATAGCATGTAGGGCAGTCCATTCATTTCAATGGGCAAGAAACGCGGAAAATAAGTCCCCTGCCCCTTTTCTAAAAACGTGCTGCACCGAACTGCATAGTGCATGGGGGGCATTAACAAATCATGGCACCGCTGAGCATCGCTAGCGCAGCGCTTTTCTGTGCGTGTCCGGAGAGAACATGATTTTGTGCACATTCCTCACACACAAAGGTGAGGACCTAACATAGTCCCTGGTGATCCTGCTATAAAGGTCCTAGTTCTGGCACTTCCTGTTATAGGGTGACAACGCTCTGTCCCTGTCTCCCAGCTGTGCTCCGGTGTTGTCACCCTGTCACATGAGCTTACAATGGGGGCGGTTCATTTGGTTCCAAACAGAAATTCAGACAAATTTTTTTTGTTATTCGGAGATTTGGATGTATCTGAATTTCCAAGTTACAATAGTAACGACTTTAATAGAATCCAAAATAATGATTCAAAAATCGTCTGAAATTCAAATTTGAATCGGATTCTAACTGAATTCGAATTGGATTTGATAAAAAAAATTCTAAAGTGAATTTGAAAACAAAAAAAGAATAGAAAATAAAGGAATAGATTAGAAAAGAGTAAAACAGAACAGAATAGAAAACAATTAAAATAAAATAAAATATAATAGAAAAAGAAATAGAATAGAACAGAATAGAAATTAATAGACTATAATAGATTAGAATACAATAAAACAGAACAAAATATAATAGAAATTAAAAGAATAAAATAAAAAAGAATAGAAAATAAAGGAATATAATAGATTAGAATACAATAAAAAATAGAATAAAAATAAAAATTATAAAATAAAATATAATAGAAAATAAATAAATAGAGTATAAAAGAATGGAATAGAACACAAAATAATAGACTATAATAGAAAAGAATAGATAAAACAGAACAAAATAAAATAGAAATGAAAAGAATAGAATAAAATAGAATAGAAAATAAATGAATTTAATAGATTAGAATAGAATAAAAAAGAGAAGAATGAAAAGTAAAAAATTAAAATAAAATATAATAGAAAATAAAAAAATAGAATATAAAAGAATAGAATAGAACACAAAATAATAGACTATAATAGAAAAAGAATAGATAAAACAGAACAAAATAGAATAGAATTTAAAAGAATATAATAAAATAGACTAGAAAATAAATGAATTTAATAGATTAGAATAGCATAAAAAAGAATAGAATGAAAAGTAAAAAATTAAAATAAAATATAAAAGAAAATAAAGAAATAGAATATAAAAGAATCGAACAGAATAGAAAATATTAGAGCATAACAGAAAAGAATAAAAAAAACAGAACAAAACAAAATAGAAATTAAAAGAATAGAATAAAATAGAATAAACAATAAAGGAAAATAGAAGATCAGAATTTAATTTAAAAAAATAAAATGGAAAAAATAAATAAATAAATAAAATAAAATAAAATATAATATAATAGAAAATAAAGAAATAGAATATAAAAGAATAGAACAGAATAGAAAATAATTGACTATAATAGAAAAGAACAGAATAGAGTAAAACAGAACAAAATAGAATATAAATTAAAAGAATAAAATAAAATAGAATAGAAAATAAAGGAATACAATAGATTAGAATGGAATAAAAAAGAAAAGAATGAAAATTTAAAAAAATATACTAAAATATAACAGAAAATAAAGGAATAGAATAGAAAATAAAATAATAGAAAAGAGTATAAAAAATAGATAATAATAGAATAAAACATTATAGAATAGAACAGAATAAAATAGAAAATAAAAGAATAGAAGAGAATAGATTAAATTGAATGGAAGCTGTAGGAGATCAGCTGCACTGAGAAGCAACAAAGGATGAAAAAAAAAATAAAATTAGGAAAACACGGCAATTGTTTATGATACACAAAACAAAGTAAACGTCAGGTTGGGCTTTCTCATTATTTCTCTTTTCACTGCTATTTAAGCTTCATCTGAAGCCAGAAAATGTCTCTGCCTGCATTTCTATGCGCAGAACTCAGGAAATAGAGCTTTTTATTCAATCCGCCTCCTGTACCGTACTCCCACCCATCATTATACATCAGAATAGTGCATTATATGGAGGTTCATTCAGTTTCAATAAACGGCGGTCATTATGGCCTCTTGTTCTCTGAGTGGAAGCAGAGGTCTCTCTACAGATTTCCAACACACTTCCTGTGGAGTCAGACCTACAACTCTCTAATCAGAGCTTTACTCATTGCACAGCTATAGGTCTGACTCAGCAGGGGGTGCGGGTTGAACCTCTCCAAAGAGACCACAGATATTGGCAGAGGACAGGCTTTTCTACTAAGGCTGTGGCTGCTTTCTATAGAAGGAAAGCTGTAAAGACTTGTTTGCTCTAGCGGTATCCCTCTGAAGAGTGATGGTGGATCGCGTTTTACAAGCCGTTGTGTTGCCTCCTGTCTGCCTGTATTACCCACACCACTGAGTTGGCAACCCCATGTATGGCACATGTTTGCGGGGTGGTTATGGCACAATCCATTTACCTGAATAGGTGGCATTGTTACAGACAGTCCTAACAGGAGAGAGAGATCATTTTTTTGCCGCATTGCATTTCAACCCTTCCCTAAACTAAAAAAAAAAAAAAAAAAAAAAAAAATGCAAATTTTAGGGGTTTATTTATTTATTATTTATTTATCATTATTATTTATTTTGTTAGGGTAAAGGTTTGAATTAGGGGTTAATTTACTTATATTATGTTATCAGTTTCATCACTTGTTGATATGTTCTTTAGCTTTTTTTATCTGCTTTTATTATTATTTATTTATTTTAGTTAGGGTTAGAGATAGGGGTTAATTAATTAATTAATCTATTTAATTATTATTTGTTTATTTATTTTTTTGGTAAGTGTTAGGGGTTAATTTTATTATTTATTTATTTATTTATTTTTTGGTTAGGGTTATGGGTTAGAATTAAGGGTTAGGGGCTTGTGGTAAGGGGTTAGGGGTTTATTTATTGGATGTATTATTTATTTATTAAATAATATAAATAGGTTAATATTAAATTAATAAATAATAATCTTTTTTTTTAGGGTTAGGGGTTAATTTATTTATAATTTTTTTTAGGGTTATTGTTTAGGGTTTGAGTTAGGGGTTAATTTATTTGATGTATTATTTATTGAATAATATTATTATTTTTTAATTAACTATTTACCTATTTATTTGTTTTTTTTTTTTGTTAGGGTTAGGGGTTAATTAATTTATTATTTATTTATGATTATTATTTATTTTGTTAGGGTTAAAGTTTGAGTTAGGGGTTAATTTACTTATAATATGTCATCAGTTTCATCACTTGTTGATATGCTTTTTAGCTTTTGTTTCCGCTTTTATTTATTATTATTATATTTTTTTTTAGTTAGGGTTAGGGTTAGAGATAGGCATTAATTACTTTATTTATCTATTTAATTTTTATTATTTGTCTATTTATTTTTTGGTTAGTGTTAGGGGTTCATTTATTTATTTTATTATTTATTTTTTGGTTAGGGGTTAGGGCTTGGGGTAAGGAGTTAGAGTTAGACCGCATTCACACTGAAGCGGCACGACTTCGGGGGCGACCTGTGAAGTCGCGTGCACCGCAACTTCGCCGTGACTTGCACGGACTTCATATAATGAATAAACCAAAAAGTAGTGTTGCGCCAGTCATGTGCACACATAGTGTAATAAAGCTCAAATTCAGTGTCCATACATGTTCCAATGTCCATACAATCAATCAAATAAACGGTGAATCCACGTGTCCAAAAGAATCTTGTGCAAAACTTAATTAGTGCTTTCGTGATTAGTGCAATCCCACCACCAGGTGAATTGGTCACTCACCTCCACTATAGACCCACTGCTGGGTCAATCACAGCGTTGTATATACACCAGGACCTTCAGATAGTAAAGGCTATGGATAGCCTATCACCTCCAGAGGGATTCTCACCGATAAACATAAAGGGGGAACAAAGGAAGAGATCTAGTGCTCTCTGTATGGTTGCAGTAAACTGCTTTATTGAGTAAAGGAATAGTACTCACAAAGGTGGCGCTTCCAAAGCGCATAGCAATCAGCATAAACGGTGTCTAGGAAGAGACAGCTTCCAGCACGCAGGCTCTGTCCCTTATACGCGTGACGTCGAAGCCCAACCACAGGCGTTGACTTCCTCTGGCACATTGCTCCATTGGAAATTCTGAAGAATCATTTGATATTCTTCCCAAATTCTACAAGCGATGTGCCAGAAAGAGACATCAGAATCGTCTCTGTCGTCACTTTCCGTACCTGATAATGAATTTTCCCACCAATCGCTATCGCTCAGTTCTTCAAGTAACTCCGCTTCCCTGTCGCTGTTTTCCAGTTCGTCTAAAAGCGCTTTTGCGCAAAAAGAATGCTTTTTGGACGCCATGGTCGTTCTCTATTTTCCAGGCACAAAGAACTGGAAAAGCCCAGGCAGGGCACTGGAAAAGTCACCAGGTGAAATCCTGTGGTGAAATGGGATGATACAGTGTAATCCGTTAGGATCACAGCTTTCTATCATCTCATTTGGCGTATTTACATTTTTGAATTTGCCGCCGGTTCCACCCCCCCCCCCTGCATCGCAGCTTTCGCAGGGAGGGGGGGGGGTGGAACCGTCGGCAAATGCACAGAGCGAGGAGAGAGTGTGAGGACGCTGGGGAGGATGGCGGGGAGGATGGTGGGGAGGACGGTGGGGAGGACGGCGGGGGATCGCAGGGAAGGTGAGTAACATTCTGGGGTAATCCTGAGTGTGGCTTGGGGTTACCGCTTTTGGTACTGAAAATTAACCCCGAGGCACACTCGGGAATACCCCAGAATGTTACTCACCTTCCCTGCGATCCCCTGCTGTCCTCCCCGCCATCCTCGGTTAATATTTATTTATTTATTACTAGGGTGAGGGGTTGATTTGTTTGTTTTAATTTATTATTATTATTTTATTTTTCTTCATATTATTATTTATTAATATTTATTTTTATTTATTTTTTGCATTTGAGAAGAAAAACATGCGCTAAAACAAACGAAAATGTGCAAATCGCACATTTAAACGGGGGAAAAAAAAGGTTCAAAAACTTGCCAATCTGCCCAAATCAAGCTAATAAAGAAGCTCCAAAACTTTTTTTGAGCTTCAGGTGTTTGGCTTCAGGAGACTCGTAGTGGAAATGTGACCCGTCTCCGTTAGGAATAATTGATTTTTTTTTTCTCTCCTCCAGCGTTTTGGAGCTTCGAGCATCAAACCGCACAGGTGTGAATGGGGCCTTAGATACCCTTTACATGGGCACAACCGGTTAAATTATCCTGCCACAGACATCTTGCCTAGATCGGTCTCCTTGCCCCACAATGAAAGGCCTCAGCTGGTGCAAAGCCTCATGGGAAGCAAGCCTAACCCACTCCATTTTGATTTTTGAACTGGTTCCCAGTCTATAGAGCAGAACAGTGATTGGCATCCCCCCATCCCCCCACCCCGTGAGATTATGTGGCAGGTGTGGGCATTGCAGTGTGGGCGTCTATGGCAGACAAGTCCCCTCCTGCGGTGGTCCAAATCATTTCCATCTCTCCAGCCTTAAGGGCAATGGCTCCCTGGGGCTCGGACTTGGATTGTCTGCGGCCTTATCTCTACCTTCACATTGATTGTCTCCTACAAAATATTCTATTGTCTGCCCGGGATTGGCTGGGAGAATATTGTTCAGCCAATAAAAGGATTATTCTGCAAAATCCTAAATTAATATTACCGTCATAATTCATCACCTTCACACACGGCCAGGAAAAGCGCCATTCAAAGAATTAGCGTTCTAGGAGGTCAAAAATCTGATTGAGGATTTGGTTTTCTAGGGAAAAAAAAATGTCTTATAAACAACTGCCACTTTTTTTTTTTTGTTAAAATAAAAATCAGTTTTAACCTTTCTCATCCTTTTTGCATCTCAACACTTCAGATTTCCTGCGGCCGATTCGGGTCTACGCTTTAGCGATGGCTGCATGGCATTTCTCGGGGCGCACCGGGTCTGTGTCATGTGTTGAAACCGCCATTTGTAGTATTTATTGTAAGCCCATATGACAGGGTGACAACGCAGGAGACCAATTGAGATGAGGGTGAAAATTGTTGTCACTCTATAACAGGAAGTGTCTGAACATGGCAGGATCACCAGGAATTACTTTCATGAAAGCTACAGATTGATTGAAAGATTGAAAATGGCAGTTACATGGTAAAGTGTAAAGCTGAACTCTGATATAAGCCAATATTGTCTCTATACAATCATGTGTTCTTCCTGACCCTCAGTCAGCTTTGTGTATTTCCTCCATATCTGTGCAGTAATCCAGTGTGAGACTTCCTGTAATAAAGACCGCTCACTGCTGCTCTCTCTCCTTGTGCAGGGTGACTGGTCTTGTCTCCGCCCTCTCCTGTAGTTCTCTGTAGGCAGCCTGTAGTGGGTGGAGCCTGCTGGGTCCCTCCCACAGCTCTTCTCGTTCTCCTTGTGCAGGGTGACTGGTCTTGTCTCTGCCCCTTTCTGTAGCTTTCTGCAGGCAGCCTGTAGTAGGTGGAGCCTGCTGGGTCCTTCCTACAGCTCCTCTCTCTCTCCTTGTGCAGGGTGACTGGTCTTGTCTCCGCCCCTTCCTGTAGTTTTCTGCAGAAAGCCTGTATGGGGTGGAGCCTGCTGGGCCCCTCCCACAGCTCTGCTCTCTCTCCTTGTGCAGGGTGACTGGTCTTGTCTCTGAATCTCAAACTGTGAAAAATCAGTGCAACCAACAACTGAAATAAAATAAACTAAAAAAAAAAAATGGAAAAGGCTGCAACCACTAATGATGCTTCCACTGCATACAATGTATCAAAATAAGATCAACAGGTCTTGTCTCCGCCCCCTCCTGCAGTTTTCTGCAGGCAGCCTGTAGTGGGTGGAGCCTGCTGGGCCCCTCCCACAGCTCTGCTCTCTCTCCTTGTGCAGGGTGACTGGTCTAGTCTCCGCCCACTCCTGCAGTTTTCTGCAGGTAGCCTGTAGTGGGTGGAGCCTGCTGGACCCCTCCCGCAGCTCTGCTCTCTCTCCTTGTGCAGGGTGACTGGCCCCTTCCTATAATTTTCTGCAGGCAGCCTGTAGTGGGTGGAGCCTGCTGGGCCCCTGCCACAGCTCTCTCCCACAGTCTCTCCTTGTGCAGGGTGACCGGTCTTGTCTCCCAATCTCAAACTGTGAAAAATCAGCGCAAAATAAAATAAAGTAAAAAAAAAAAAAAAAAAAAGGAAAAGGCTGCAACCACTAATGATGCTTCCACTGCATACAATGTATCAAAATAAAATCAACAGGTCTTGTCTCTGCCCCCTCCTGCAGTTTTCTGCAGGCAGCCTGTAGTGGGTGGAGCCTGCTGGGCCCCTACCACAGCTCTGCTCTCTCTCCTTGTGCAGGGTGACTGGTCTGGTCTCCGCCCCCTCCTGCAGTTTTCTGCAGGAAGCCTGTAGTGGGTGGAGCATGCTGGCCCCTCCCACAGCTCTGCTCTCTCTCCTTGTGCAGGGTGACTGGTCTAGTCTCCGCCCACTCCTGTAGTTTTGTGCAGGTAGCCTGTAGTGGGTGGAGCCTGCTGGACCCCTCCCACAGCTCTGCTCTCTCTCCTTGTGCAGGGTGACTGGTCCCTTCCTATAATTTTCTGCAGGCAGCCTGTAGTGGGTGGAGCCTGCTGGGCCCCTGCCACAGCTCTCTCCCACAGTATCTCCTTGTGCAGGGTGACCGGTCTTGTCTCCCAATCTCAAACTGTGAAAAATCAGCGCAACCAAAACCAGCGCAAAGTAAAATAAACTAAAAAAAAAATAAAGAAAAGGCTGCAACCACTAATGATGCTTCCACTGCATACAATGTATCAAAATAAAATCAACAGGTCTTGTCTCTGCCCCCTCCTGTAGTTCTCTGTAGGCAGCCTGTAGTGGGTGGAGCCTGATGCGCCCCTCCCACAGTGTTACTCTCTTTTCTTGTGCAGGGAGACTGGTCTTGTCTCCGCCCGTTCCTGTAGTTCTCTGTAGGCAGCCTGTAGTGGGTGGAGCCTGATGGGCCCCTCCCACAGTGTTACTCTCTTTTCTTGTGCAGGGTGACCGGTCTTGTCTCCGCCCCTTCCTGTAGCTTTCTGCAGGCAGCCTGTAGTTGGTGGAGCTTGCTGGGCCCCTCCCACAGCTCTGCCCCTCTCCGTGTCCAGGGTGACTGGTCTTGTCTCCGCCCCTTCCCATAGTTTTCTGCAGGCAGCCTGTAGTCGGTGGAGCTTTTTGGCCCCACCCACAGCTCTGCTCTCTGCACAGACTATGTACAACACAGTGACAATGTCACTGCTACATTTACAAGGCAATATCTGGGTTTGCAAAGGTGTTTGGTGCACAGGAAGGGGATTTCTATCCTTTGGGGCTATTGAGAAATAAATGAAAGTTTCTGTAATTGGAGTTCAGCTTTGAAAATGTTATGATAATTTTATAGAGGATTTTAGTGATATATCCTATAACATGCATTTATGCTTTATACGGAAGTTTGACTGATGGTGGCCATACACGATGTGTGAAAACTGAACAATCGATGTTCGATTTGACAAAATGATCGATCGAGCAGCATGGCTGAGCAAAGAGCAGCAGATACTGATTTGACCCAAGTTGATCAATTATATTGAAAAAAAAAAAGGATTGTACAGGGTCGATCGATTATGTTTCCTGCCCTACAATCGATCCATATTTAAGGGCTGTGAAGACGCCATCGATTGACCAAGTACAATCGTGTTTTTATTTTTCCCCCGACAAAACTGATTGTTTTGTTGCTTGTTCAGTTTTATTGCACCCTGTATGGTCATCATTAGGAGCAGACCTTCTACTCATTACAGGAGCAGACCTTCTACTCATTACAGGAGGGAGACCTTCTACTCATTACAGGAGGGAGACCTTCTACTCATTACAGGAGGGAGACCTTCTACTCATTACAGGAGGGAGTCCTTCTACTCATTACAGGAGGCAGACCTTCTACTCATTACAGGAGGGAGACCTTCTACTCATTACAGGAGGGAGACCTTCTTCTACTCATTACAGGAGGGAGACCTTCTACTCATTACAGGAGGGAGACCTTCTACTCATTAAAGGAGGGAGACCTTCTACTCATTACAGGAGGGAGACCTTCTACTCGTTACAAGAGGGAGACCTTCTTCTACTCATTACAGGAGGGAGACCTTCTACTCGTTACAGGAGGGAGACCTTCTACTCATTACAGGAGGGAGACCTTCTACTCATTACAGGAGGGAGACCTTCTACTCATTACAGGAGGGAGACCTTCTACTCGTTACAAGAGGGAGACCTTCTTCTACTCATTACAGGAGGGAGACCTTCTACTCATTACAGGAGGGAGACCTTCTTCTACTCATTACAGGAGGGAGACCTTCTACTCATTACAGGAGGGAGACCTTCTACTCATTACAGGAGGGAGACCTTCTTCTACTCATTACAGGAGGGAGACCTTCTACTCATTACAGGAGGGAGACCTTCTACTCATTAAAGGAGGGAGACCTTCTACTCATTACAGGAGGGAGACCTTCTACTCGTTACAAGAGGGAGACCTTCTTCTACTCATTACAGGAGGGAGACCTTCTACTCGTTACAGGAGGGAGACCTTCTACTCATTACAGGAGGGAGACCTTCTACTCATTACAGGAGGGAGACCTTCTACTCGTTACAAGAGGGAGACCTTCTTCTACTCATTACAGGAGGGAGACCTTCTACTCATTACAGGAGGGAGACCTTCTTCTACTCATTACAGGAGGGAGACCTTCTACTCATTACAGGAGGGAGACCTTCTACTCATTACAGGAGGGAGACCTTCTACTCATTACAGGAGGGAGATCCTTCTACTCATTACAGGAGGGAGTCCTTCTACTCATTACAGGAGGGAGATCCTTCTACTCATTACAGGAGGGAGTCCTTCTACTCATTACAGGAGGGAGACCTTCTACTCATTACAGGACATTGTCCCCTCCATTCCATCCATTGCAGACACCCCCATCCTCAATCAGGGGGCCCTCTGGATTCCTCTGGGGTGCTGTGAGCGAATGACCCATTTTGCCCCGGATCAGAGGTGGATGAGAGGATCTGTGATGAGGGACTCTGTGGTAATGGGGACCCTGATGTATAGGGAGGACTCTGATGTGATGGGGGGACCTCGGACATGATGGAGACCTCTTATGTGCAGGGGAGATCTGATGTGATCGGGAAACTTCTAACATGAAGGGGGGCTTTGATGTGATTGGGGGCCCCTTGATGTAAGGACTTGAATGGGGGACGTCTGATCTGAGGATATATTGGGGGAATCTCTGACATGAAGGGGGACTCTGATGCGATGGGGGACCAATCCTGAACGGGACGCTGATATGATGGGGGACGTCTGACCCAAGGATGTAATGGGGGAATCTCTGACATAAAGGGGGACTCTGATGTGTTGGGGATCTCTGAACTACAGGGAGGCGCTGATGTAATGGGGGGGACCTCTGACCTGAAGGGGGTGCTGATGTGATGGGGGAATCTCTGCCATGGAGGGGGGGGGGTGCTCTGATGTTATGAGGGACCTCTGACCTGAAAGGGGTTCTGATGTGATGGGGGAACCTCTGACATGAAGGGGGGGGGGGCTCTGATGTTATGGGGGACATCTGACCTGAAGGCAGCTCTGATGTGATGGGGGAATCTCTGACATGAAGGGGGGCTTTGATGTGATGGGGGACCTCTGACCTGAAAGGGAGGCTCTGATGTGATGGGGGAATCTCTGACATAAAGGGGGGGGAGTATTAATGTGATGTGGGACCTCAGACCTGAAGAGGGGCTCTGATGTGATGGGGGACCTTAGACCTGAAGGGTGGCTCTGATGTGATGGGGGACCTCTGACCTGAAGGGGGTCTGATGTGATGGGGGAATCTCTGACATGAAGGGGGGCTCTGATGTGATGGGGGAATCTCTGACATGAAGGGGGGCTCTGATGTGATGGGGGGATCTCTGACACGAAGGGGGCTCTGGTGTGATGGGGGACTTCAGACCTGAAAGGGGCTCTGATGTGATGGGGGGATCTCTGACACGAAGGGGGCTCTGGTGTGATGAGGGACCTCAGACCTGAAAGGGGCTCTGATGTGATGGGGGAATCTCTGACATAAAGGGGGGCTCTAATGTAATGGGGGACCTCAGACCTAAAGGGTGGTTGTGTTCATTGTCCCAGGCTCAGGTTTCCCATTGATAAGTAATATTTACATTTTCACATTTTGGATTGAAGTTTTTTCCATTCTTAGGATGTTGTGACTGTAAACTGGTTGAGAAATGTGACTCTTCAGCACTCACCTACTTTATGTGCACCGAATGCCTTTGCCTTTACTTTATATAGATAGAGTGACATCATCATAGCCTGTGCAGAGAGCAGGGCTGTAGGAAAGCTACAGGAGGGGGCAGAGACCAGACCAGTCACCCTACACAAGGAGAGAGAGCAGAACTGTGGGAGGGGCCACCATGCTCCACCCACTACAGGCTTCCTGCAGAAAACGACAGGAGGGGGTGGAGACAAGACCAGTCACCCATCACAAGGAGAGAGAGCAGAACTGTGGGAGGAGCCAGCATGCTCCACCCACTTCAGGCTTCCTGCAGAAAACGACAGGAGGGGGTGGAGACAAGACCAGTCATCCTGCACAAGGAGAGAGAGCAGAACTGTGGGAGGGGCCAGCATGCTCCACCCACTACAAGCTTCCTGCAGAAAACAACAGGAGGGGGTGGAGACAAGACCAGTCACCCATCACAAGGAGAGAGAGCCGAACTGTGGGAGGGGCCAGCATGCTCCACCCACTACAGGCTTACTGCAGAAAACGACAGGAGGGGGTGGAGACAAGACCAGTCACCCTGCACAAGGAGAGAGAGGGGGAATCTCCCTGATGGGGGCACAGACAGCAATAAAAACCAGACAGGGGTTCTAATCCCTCTCCACTCCATCCAAAACTGCAAAATAAAAAGTTATTATTTTAGTCATACTTTGAACACAAAGCACATTAAGGCTCCATTCACACCTGATGGCGGGCGGATTTGCTGCGATTCTCCCCCTGATCAGGTGTGAATAGAGCCTTATGTACGATATAACTTGTATTAATATATCGCAACAATGTACACAGGCCCTTACAGGAAACATGATTTTACAGGAATAAAACTTCAATAATTATCTAATGGTGGCCATACATCCTTCGATTTTTTATTATCCGATCGATGTGAGATTCCAACAACTGAATATTAACCAATCCAATTAACCAATCCAATGGTGGCCAAACACAGAACAATTTTATTGATGATCGTATTACCGATAAATTTATCAGAAATACAACCTGAAGATAGAAATGCGTGTTCAATGCATCGTACATTTATCGATCGTATAGGATTATCTACTTTCCTGCAATCGTAAGTTTTTTTTCCATCCAGACCAGTTGGAATCAATTTGCTTAAATCAATCAATTTGTAGCAAAATCGATCGATTAATGACATAGTATACGTCTTTTCACTAAGGCATAGATTAAGGTTAGAATTAGGGGTTAATATTTTATTTATTCTCGTATTATTATTATTAATATTATTTTTTTTTTTTTTTTAGGGTTAGGGTGTTAATACTACTACTACTACTACTACTAATAATAATAATAATAATAATAATAATAATAATAATAATAATATAAATAATAATAATACATTAATAAATAAATGTAAAATAAACACACAAAGAAATAAAAAAAATCATGAATATATAATAATCAAATACAATAAATACATAATATGTAATATTAAATAAATAATTAACCTCTAAACCTAACCCTTCAAAAAAAAAAAATAATGATAAAATAATAATAAACACCCTAACAACAAAATAAATAAATAAATATTATTATTAATAATAATAATAATAATAATACCTTATTATTATTATTATTATTATTGCTATTATTATTATGATGATGATGATTTTTATTATTCTTTTTTTTCTTTTTTTCAGGTTTGGGTGTTAATATAGTAACATAGTTTGTGAGGTTGAAAAAAGACATCAGTCCATCCAGTTCAACCTATGATGTTTGTGTGTTTGCTGTTAACCGTACATTGTATACCCCTGTATGTTGTACATTGTATACCCCTGTAGGTTGTACATTGTATACCCCTGTATGTTGTGGTCTTTAAGGTGCCCATCTAATAGTTTTTTGAAATTATCGATGCTCCCTGCTGATACCACTGCTTGTGGAAGAGAATTCCACATCCTTACTGCTCTGACAGTGAAGAACCCCTTACGTATTTTAATGTTAAACCATTTTTCCTCTAGTTTTAGTGAGTAGCCACGTGTCTAATTGTATTTCCTTTCTCTGAATAGTTTGTTCCTTATGCTAGGGTCACCAGTACAGTATTTGTACATTGATATCATATCCCCCCCTCAATCGTCTCTTCTCCAGAGAGAATAAGTTCAGTGCTTGTAGTCTTTCCTCATAGCCGATGCCCTCCATTCCCCTAATTATTTTTGTTGCCCTTCTCTTGACTCTCTCCAGTTCCAGCACATGTTTATTATTATTAATTAATTTAATATATTTTTTAAGGTTAGGGGTTATTTATTATTATTTATTTATTATTACATATTATTCATTTATTTTATTTCTATATTATTTATTTAGTTATTTGTGTATTTATTACAATTTTTTACATCTTTGTATTTGAGCAGAAAATTGTGCAAAAACGCATGACAAACCACGTGAAAGCACACAAAATTGCGGCAATCGCGCATTTCCATTCACTTCTATGGGAATAAAAATGCGTCATAAACATTCAAATCTGCCCGATTTGAGCTACAAAAGAAGCTCCAGAACTTTTTTGAGCTTCAGGAGACTCGTAGTGGAGATCTGAGCCGTCTCCATTGAGAATACAGTAAAACCTTGGATTAAGTGCCCATTCACACTACCGCGACTTGTCAGGCGACTTATCATCCTGACAAGTCGCGGTCCATGAAGTGCTACGGGAACCGTTCTAATAGGAGCGACTCAAGTCGCTCCGACTTAGAAAATAGTTCCTGTACTACTTCGGGGCAACATCGGAGTGACTTGCATTGACTTCCATTATGTGAAGTCCGTGCAAGTTGTGCCGAAGTCGCGGTGCACGCGACTTCACCGGTCGCCCCCGAAGTCGTGCCGCGGTAGTGTGAACCGGCACTGAGAGTAACTTGGTCTGAGAGCGTTTTGCAAGACAAGCAAAATTGTTTTAAAAGTCCTGACTTGATAACCAAGCGATGTCTTGATATACATGTAGCGTCATGTCACAACTGAGTATAAAAGAGAAGAGAGGCGCCTCTAAGTGTAGCAATATGATTACATTTAATGAAGGTTCAATGTTCAGCAACTCACATGGTTGACGATTAAAACAGGCACATCTAAATATGGAAGCATCCGGGGTAAAGCTGTCCACATAGACCGTCCTCCTCAATGCCATCAACGTCATCTGTTCCATGAGTGTTTCATGCCTCGCTTTCAGATCGCTCCACTGCAGGGTAGTCTTCCCGGCCACGATTGAAGACTGACGGTGGTGAAAAGGACTGTCTATGAGCTGCTAAACGTTTAACCTTCATTAAATGTAACCATATTTACACTTTGAGGCGCCTCTCTTCTCTTTTATACTCTGTAGCTCCTGCTGGATTTCTGCTTCTATCCCCCTTGTGGAGGCGCCATTTGTGGATGGACATTTTATGGTTACACAGCCTTTCACATTGCTATAATCTTTTTATATGGACTATAAACGGAAGGATTTATGAATAAATGGTTGTGGAACGAATCATCTGAGTTTCCATTATTTCTTATGGGGAAATTCGCTTTGATATAAGAGTGCTTTGGATTACAAGCATGTTTCTGGAACAAATTATGCTCGCAATCCAAGGTTTTACTGTAATTTATTTTTTCTCCTCCAGCGTTGGAGCTTCAGAGGTTAAGCTTCAGAGGCGTGAATGGGGCAACCGCCTCTTAACTATTGATCAACTTCCACTTTTCCATTTTTGGCATATCGACTGACTATTCCGATCGGAAGAGATCCATCAGAAAAAAAAAAAAAAAAACAATTGATCATTTATCAAGGAGCATGTAGCCACCATGGAAAAACAAGATTGTAAGATAGAAAAAAGTGTTCAATGTGCCTTAGGGCTCTTTCACACGGTCCGCCTCCGTAGGCGGATCCGTGTTGCTCAGCGGGGATCGATCCGCGATCCCCGCTGAGCCGGCGGATGACAGCTCCGTCTCCGCTTGCAGAGCGGAGAGGGAGGTGTCTCAGCCCCCGCTGCCCTCTATGGGGGATCGGATGAGAGCGGACCGCCTGTCCGCTCTCACCCGATCCGATCCGATTACTGAACGGATGGAAAAATAGGGTTTCCATCCGTCCAGATTTCACGGACAGGATCGGATGCGGATGGCAGCGGGTGTCAGCGGAGGTGTCTCCGCTGACACCCGCTGCCCCATAGAGCTGCATGGAGGATCCGATCAGATCCGCCTAAAAAACTGACAGGCAGATGTGATCGGATTGCCCATGTGAAAGAGCCCTTATGCTTCATGATAGTACAGGATTATCTTCTTTCCTGCAATTGTAATTGTTTATTTTTCTATCCAGACCGACAAGAATAGTTTGCCTTAAATCGATCGTTTTTTTTTTTTTTTACTAATTCACAGATTAGATCGTATTATCTGACGATCGATCGGATCATTATATGTATGGCCACCATGTGAGGACACCCCCTATAGGGGCACTGGTTGGCGATGCATGGTCACCCATTGTGCCGTATACGTCACCTGATCAGGCCGGGCTTCTCATCGTTGATTGGCACGATGCGCACATACAATGTGTCTTGGACCGTGTGTTTGCCATCTGTCAGCTGTACGGTGAAGCCGTCCTGCGCAGTGTCTGTGTCATCGTGTGTGTACACAAAGGCCATTCCTACAGGAACACAAACCATTCATTTATCTGTTCTATTCATGGTCTGCCCAGACACCCACTAGATTCAGGACCTTTAATGGATAAAGTCCCATTATTACATGGGGGGGGGAGGGGGGTTGTAGTACAATTAAAAAGAAAATCTGCTTTTATCCTTATTTACACACTGCCAGTTATTATTGCAATATTATTCTGAATAAATGTCAGCAATCCCATCATTTGTATTATTGTAGTCCAACCAATTCACCCTAGTGGGGGGGTTGGTGACTGAGCCCCCGAAACGTGTTGTTTATTTTGGATATGACCCCCTAGCTGGGATCTGTCTAAACCCCGAAACGTGTTGGCTGGTTTTGCTATGTAGCCTCAGTCGGGGGAGCTGTCTGAGCCCCGAAACATGTTGGTTGTTTTGTCTATGTTACCTTAGTGGGGGAGTGTCTGATACCCTGAAATGTGTTGGCTGTTTTGGCTATATCACCCTAGTGGGGGAGTGTCTGAGTCCCTGAAAGGTGTTGGCTGTTTTGGTCATGTCACCCAAGTAGGGGAGTGTCTGAGCACCGAAAATGGTCGCTGTTTTGGCTATGTCACCCTAGTGGGGGAGTGTCTGAGCCCCAAAACATGTTGGCTGTTTTGGCCATGTCACCCTAGTTGGGAAGTGGCTGAGCCCCAAAACATGTTGGCTGTTTTGGCCATGTCACCCTAGTGGGGAAGTGTTTGAGCCCCAAAACATGTTGGCTGTTTTGGCCATGTCACTTAAGTAGGGGAGTGTCTGAGCCCCGAAAAATGGTCGCTGTTTTGGCTATGTCACCCTAGTGGGGGAGTGTCTGAGCCCCGAAACATGTTGGCTGTTTTGGCCATGTCACCCTAGTGAGGAAGTGTCTGAGCTCCAAAACATGTTGGCTGCTTTGGCAATGTGACCCTACTGGGGAAGAGTCTGAGCCCCGAAACATGTTGGCTGTTTTGTCTATGTTACCTTAGTGGGGGAGTGTCTGATACCCTAAAATGTGTTGGCTGTTTTGGCTATGTCACCCTAGTAGGGGAGTGTCTGAGCCCCGAAGAATGGTCGCTGTTTTGGCCATGTCACCCTAGTGGGGGAGTGCCTGAGCCCCGAAAAATGGTCACTGTTTTGGCTATGTCACCCTAGTGGGGGAGTGCCTGAGCCCCAGAAACACATTGGCTGCTTTGGCCACGTGACCCTACTGGGGGAGTGTCTGAGCTCCGAAACATCTTGGCTGTTTTGGCCATGTCACCCTAGTGGGGGGCCCAAAATGTGCTGTTTTTTTTGACCATGTGACCCTAGTGAGGGGGTGTCTGAGCCCCAGAAACACATTGGCTGTTTTGGCCATGTGACCCTAGTGGGGGAGTGTCTGACCTCCGGAACACATTGGCTGTTTTGGCCATGTCACCCTAGTGGAGGAGTGTCTGAGCCCCGAATCATGTTGGCTGTTTTGGCTATGTCAACCTAGTGGGGGAGTGTCTGAGCCCCAAAATGTGTTGGGTTGGCTGTTTTGCCTATGTCACCCTATTGGGGGAGTGTCTCAACACCTGAAAAAGGCTAGAGTACTAGTGTCAAGAGCAAATTGATGTAGGGGGGCACTATGATAAAGCCAATCCATGTAAGGCGGGCACTGTGATGGAGGCACCTGATGTAAGGGGGACAGCAATGGGGACAATTCATTTAAGAGGGGGGGGGGGCTCTGATGGGGCAATTGATGTAAGGGGGCACTCTGATCTGATATGAAATCTGATGTAAAGGGGCACTCTGGTGAGAAATCTGGTGTAAGGGGTCACTCTGATGGGGACAATTCATGTAAGGGCTCTCTCTAATGGGGACAATTGATATAAGAGGGACTATAATGAGAACAATTGATGTTAGGGGGGACTCTGATGAGGACAATTGATGTTAGGGGGGCTCTAATGAGAACAATTGATGTTAGGGGGGACTCTGATGAGGACAATTGATGTTAGGGGGGCTCTAATGAGGACAATTAATGTTAGGGGGGAACAGTGATGAGGACAATTGATGTTAGGAGGGAACAGTGATGGGAACAATTACTGTTAGGGGGGGCTCTGATGAGGACAATTGATGTTAGGGGGGAACAGTAATGGGGACAATTAATGTTAGGAGGGAACAGTGATGGGAACAATTACTGTTAGGGGGGGCTCTGATGAGGACAATTGATGTTAGGGGGGAACAGTAATGGGGACAATTAATGTTAGGAGGGAACAGTGATGGGAACAATTACTGTTAGGGGGGGCTCTGATGAGGACAATTGATGTTAGGGGGGACTCTGAGGATGATTTATGTTAGGGGGGACTCTGATGAGGACAATTAATGTTAGAGGGGACTCTGATGAGGACAATTGATGTTAGAGGGGACTCTGATGAGGACAATTTATGTTAGGGGGGACTCTCATGAGGCCAATTGATGTATAGGGGAACTCTGATGAGGGCAATTGTTGTTAGTGGGGAACAGTGATGAGGACATTTGATGTAAGGGGGGACTCTCATGATGACAATTGATGTAAGGGGGACTCTGATGAGGACAATTAATGTTAGGGGGGAACAGTGATGAGGACATTTGATGTAAAGGGGGACTCTGATGAGGACAATTGATGTAAGGGGGAACTCTGATGAGGAAAATTTATGTTAGGGGGGAATAGTGATGAGGACATTTGATGTAAGGGGGACTCTCATGAGGACAATTGATGTAAGGGGGACTCTGATGAGGACAATTAATGATAGGGGGAACAGTGTTAAGGACATTTGATGTAAGGGGGGATTCTGATGAGGACAATTGATGCCAAGGGTCACAGTAATGGGAACAAAGGGGCACCTAGTGTAAGAGGTGACTATGATGAGGGAAACTGATGTACAGTAAGTGGGCATTGTGATGGGAAAAATTGATGTTAGGGGCACAGTGAAAGGGATAATCCATGTAAAGGCCACCCTGATGGGGGCACCTAGTGTAAAAGGAGACACCATATAAAAGGAGTCTCGGGTTCCTTTTAACATTCTAAATCTAATGACACCTAATACACACTACGGTCCCTGTGCACTCCTGCACCACCTCTGCACTACCTGTCAGGCGTTACTTTTGAGCCACGACTGGTGGTACAGAAGAGAGCTGAGTGAACCGGGGATACTGGTTACAAGTACAGACTGTCAGTCACTGATACCCCTGTACCCCTGTACACTGCACCCCCCAGGCTGGATCTGGCCCTGACATGTATGTGACAGTTACAGGTATAAGGACACTTCACAAGAGTTGTATACTGTTCGGAAATTAGGATCTAGTTGTGTGTCCATTTTGGATCTCTTCTCTGCCATTCTCCTCCTCTTTAACTTTTGGGAATTTTGGTTTGGGTGGGGGAAGGGGGGGGGGATACAGATACTTGGTTTTAATAGGTACTAGAGCTGCTTGATTCTGGATAAAATGAGAATCACAAATTTTGGTTAACTAAAGATCATGATTCTCGGTGTAACATCATCTTTAACATTATACAAAAAAATTGGGCTACTTTACTGTTACGTCTTTTTTTTTTTCTTATTCATTCAAGTGTATTTTTTTAACAAAAAATTGCATTTGAAAGACCTCTGCATGAATACAGTGTGACATAAAATATTGCAACGACCGCCATTTTATTCTTTAGGATCTCTTCTAAAAATATATATATAATGTTTGGGGGGTTCTAAGTAATTTTCTAGCAAAAAATACTGATATTTACTTGTAAGCAACAAGTGTCAGAAATAGGCTTAGTCTTTAACCACTTCTAGACCGCAAGATTTTCCCCCTTAATGACCAGGCCATATTTTGTGATTTGGCACTGCGTTATTTTAACGGACAATTGCGCGGTCGTGCGACGCTGTACCCAAATTCTGGGGAAAAAAAAACAAAAACTATATTTTACACTTTCTGCTATATGACATTCTCAAAAAAAAAATTTAAAAATCTAAATTTTTTAACATTTTAGGGCTCTTTCACACGGGCGCTCCGTATGTCCGCAAATCATCCTATTTTTTTGCGGATGATTTACGGACATAATGAATGTCTATGGCATTGCGGATGTCAGCGGAATACCATCCGCTGACATCCGATTTTCTTCCTTTCAGTTCTGTTCCGTTTTTTTGGAACCCTATTTTTTCTTCCGTTAAAAAAACGGAAAGGAAGCAAAATCGGATGTCAGTGATGTCATCCGCTGACATCCGCAATGCCCATAGACATACATTATGTCCGCATATCATCCGCAAACGGATGGGATGATATGCGGACATACGGAGCGGATGACACAAGGGTCATCCGTTCCGTGAAAAAAGAAAAAAAAAAGGACCGGAGTGGAGCCAAAAAACTGAACGGCCGTGTGAAAGAGCTCATAGGCCAATTTGTTTTCTGCTACATATACATTGCCAAACAACCTGTATGGCTGAATTTCCATCGCACAGACATCCCATGTGATTTGCAGAGCAGTGCGCTGCAAATCACATGCGATGTCTGTCATCGCAGATATGTGAATCAGCACTTTTTTTTTTTGTGTCCGATCTGTCCGCCACAATGTCGCAGTCCAGCTAAAAATCGCTGATCGCCGCCATAACTAGTAAAAAAAATAATAAATAAAAATGGCATAAATCTTTCCCGTAGTTGTAGAAGCAATAACTTTTGCGCAAAACAATCAATATACACTTATTGGGATTTTTTTTAACCAAAAATATGTAGCAGAATATATATTGGCCTAAAATGATAAAAAAATAATTATTTTTACATTTTTTTTTATGAGGAATTTTTTTATTTATTTATTTTTTTTATTAATTTTTTTATTCATTTTTTAATTAATTTTTTTATTTATTTTTTATTTTTTTTATGAGGAATTTTTTTATATAGCAGAAAGTAAAAAATATTGTTTTGTTTTTCAAAATTGTTGGTCTTTTTTTGTTTATAGCGCAAAAATAAATAAATAAATAAATAAATAAAATAAATAAAAAATCGCGCAGGTGATCAACTACCACCAAAAGAAAGCTCTATTTGTAGGGGAAAAAAAGGACATCAATTTTATTTGGGTACAGCGTCACACGACCGCGCAATTGTCAGTAACGCGATCCTGGATCGCAAAAAATTACCTGATCATTAAGGGGGTAAAATCTTCCGGGCCTGAAGTGGCTAAAGTACCTTTTTGAAGGCTCATAGCTTTACACTTTCTGGCCTGGGTGGGAAAAAGGCCACCCCACCCAGCCCGAAGCCTCCTGAGATACTGACCTCAATCATCTCAGTAGGCTTTGGGTCAACCTCTACTGCCCCCCCCCCCCCCCGCCAATCATTGGGCAGGCTCAAAGATCGGAGGAGAGAAAGCCAGCTCCTTGATGACCCCAGAGGAGAAGATGGCGTCCCGGGATCTGGCATTCTGCGACCTTTACTAGACAATAGTCGATTTGTTGCGTCCGTCTGTAATTTTTCGGTGGACAACCTCCTCCGAAAGGAAAGGGGGAGTGAAGTTCCTCTTTAGCTGCATCTGTGATTTGAAAATTCTCTGTTCCATAAATTAAATCTTTTTATTTCTACTTCGACCACCATAAACGCGCTTAGCTGCATGTGGCACAGGGTCCAATGGCATTCTTTTGATTACTGTCATTGGACAGATAACCTCCCAAAAAAAAAAATCAATGCCTAAGCACTACTTCATCCTAAAATTAATTATTTTGTTTACAGTTCTATAGCCTGAGCACCTTATAGGTGATGGCAAAAAAAAAATTTAAATTAAAACTTTGCATCTCTGGAAGGGGTTAATCCCCAGTTTTTTTGGATCCGGTCAGATTGCAGTTGCCTGAATCTCCAGCAGAGGGCATCCACAGACTGCCTATCCCCCACCAGCCCAGCGCTCTTCCACTGGATCTCTGACAAAGTCGGAATTACAAGGCATTCAAAAACACAAAACAGATCCTCGCAGCGGCCAAAAGTCTCATCTGGTGCAAAGCAAAAAAAAAAGAAAAAGCAAAAAAAAAAAAAAAGTAGCAAAATCAAAACACAGTTCCCCCAAAGGCCCAACAGGATATAATAAGATTGTGCAGATCTGGGGCCTTGCAGCGTCGTATACAGATTAAGACGCCGTAGAGACACAGGGATCCATAGAACGGAGGTGGTGGGGGGGGGGGGGTCCATGTGTACGGGGAGTCATGGAAGCCATAAAATCTTGATACAAACCTTGCTTCAGTTCATCCAAGGTGAAGCTGTCAATGGCTGAGCCCTTCCCCCGTTCTCCGAAACTCCCATATCTGTCCGGACTGATATCCTTACCATCTGCGCCGTGTAATAAGGAGCCATGCGCGGGGGGGATTATAACCGTGAATCGCAGCGTGTCCGGGGGGGCGTCCAGGTCTTCTGCATTCAATGTGGCCGGCCCGATCTCGCAGCTTCCCCCTTCAATTATCTGTATGGAATACAAAAATTAAACATAATATTAATCATGTCTGCAGTCTCTGACCATCTCCTATAGTATGTCTGCAGTCTCTGACCATCTCCTATAGTATGTCCGCAGTCTCTGACCATCTCCTATAGTATGTCCGCAGTCTCTGACCATCTCCTGTAGTATGTCTGCAGTCTCTGACCAGCTCCTATAGTATGTCTGCAGTCTCTGACCATCTCCTATAGTATGTCTGCAGTCTCTGAACATCTCCTATAGTATGTCTGCAGTCTCTGACCATCTCCTATAGTATGTCTGCAGTCTCTGAACATCTCCTATAGTATGTCTGCAGTCTCTGACCATCTCCTATAGTATGTCCGCAGTCTCTGACCATCTCCTGTAGTATGTCTGCAGTCTCTGACCATCTCCTGTACTATGTCTGCAGTCTCTGACCATCTCCTGTACTATGTCTGCAGTCTCTGACCATCTTCTGTACCATGTCTGCAGTCTCTGACCATCTCCTGTACCATGTCTGTAGTCTCTGACCATCTCCTGTACCATGTCTGCAGTCTCTGATCATCTCCTGTATTATGTCTGCAGTCTCTGACCATCTCCTGTACCATGTCTGTAGTCTCTGACCATCTCCTGTACCATGTCTGCAGTCTCTGACCATCTCCTGTACCATGTCTGCAGTCTCTGACCATCTCCTGTATTATGTCTGTAGTCTCTGACCATCTCCTGTACCATGTCTGCAGTCTCTAACCATCTCCTGTACCATGTCTGCAGTCTCTGACCATCTCCTGTATTATGTCTGCAGTCTCTGATCATCTCCTGTAGCATGTCTGCAGTCTCTGACCATCTCTTGTATCATGTCCGCAGTCTCTGACCATCTCTTTTATCATGTCCGCAGTCTCTGACCATCTCTTGTATCATGTCTGCAGTCTCTGACCATCTCTTGAATCATGTCTGCAGTCTCTGACCATCTCCTGTACTATGTCTGCAGTCTCTGACCATCTCCTGTACTATGTCTGCAGTCTCTGACCATCTCCTGTACTATGTCTGCAGTCTCTGACCATCTTCTGTACTATGTCTGCAGTCTCTGACCATCTCCTGTACCATGTCTGTAGTCTCTGACCATCTCCTGTACCATGTCTGCAGTCTCTGATCATCTCCTGTATTATGTCTGCAGTCTCTGACCATCTCCTGTACCATGTCTGTAGTCTCTGACCATCTCCTGTACCATGTCTGCAGTCTCTGACCATCTCCTGTACCATGTCTGCAGTCTCTGACCATCTCCTGTATTATGTCTGTAGTCTCTGACCATCTCCTGTACCATGTCTGCAGTCTCTAACCATCTCCTGTACCATGTCTGCAGTCTCTGACCATCTCCTGTATTATGTCTGCAGTCTCTGGTCATCTCCTGTAGCATGTCTGCAGTCTCTGACCATCTCTTGTATCATGTCTGCAGTCTCTGACCATCTCTTGTATCATGTCTGCAGTCTCTGACCATCTCTTTTATCATGTCCGCAGTCTCTGACCATCTCTTGTATCATGTCTGCAGTCTCTGACCATCTCTTGAATCATGTCTGCAGTCTCTGACCATCTCTTTTATCATGTCTGCAGTCTCTGACCAACTCCTGTATCATTTCTACAGTCTCTGACCATCTCTTGTATCATGTCTGCAGTCTCTGACCATGCATGCAGCTGCTGACATCAGCGGCGCATGCGCTCTGAAGGTCCTGCGTATCATGCCCGAACTTCAGAGCTCCTTGCCGGAACAGAGGGAGTGACATCATCGCAGCTCGGGCCACTCACAGTGCCGGAGCCTGCGAATCCGGAAGAAATGCTGAGGGAACATGTCAGCTCCCTCAGCAGTGACCGGACGCCGCTGCCGGAGCCGCGTTCTAAGGTAAGCATTTCATAATGTGCTAGTATGCAATGCATATTATCACATTATGCTATTGACTTGCAGTTTTTTATTTCACCGGTTTACTACTGCTTTAAGTATCTATAGCCTTATTGGATGCTGGATGAGATGTGGTGAGTGTGGAGGCCATTGGAATACAGTGACCGGATCTGGTGAGTGTGGAGGCCATTGGAGTACAGTGACCGGATCTGGTGAGTGTGGAGGCCATTGGAGTACAGTGACCTGATCTGGTGAGTGTGGAGGCCATTGAAGTACAGTGACCGGATCTGGTGAGTGTGGAGGCCATTGGAGTACAGTGACTGGATCTGGTGAGTGTGGAGGCCATTGGAGTACAGTGACCGGATCTGGTGAGTGTGGAGGCCATTGGAGTACAGTGACCTGATCTGGTGGGTGTGGAGGCCATTGGAGTACAGTGACCTGATCTGGTGGGTGTGGAGGCCATTGGAGTACAGTGACCGGATCTGGTGTGTGTGGAGGCCATTGGAGTACAGTGACCGGATCTGGTGAGTGTGGAGGCCATTAGAGTACAGTGACCGGATCTGGTGAGTGTGGAGGCCATTGGAGTACAATGACCGGATCTGGTGAGTGTGGAGGCCATTGGAGTACAATGACCGGATCTGGTGAGTGTGGAGGCCATTAGAGTACAGTGACCGGATCTGGTGAGTGTGGAGGCCATTGGAGTACAATGACCGGATCTGGTGAGTGTGGAGGCCATTGGAGTACAGTGACTGGATCTGGTGAGTTTGGAGGCCATTGGAGGACAGTGACCTCATGGTCATGGTGAAGAGACCAGTGGTGAGATGATTGGAGCTTTGTGACATGGTGCATTATCCTGCTGGAAAGAGCCATCAGAAGATGGGGACACTGTAGTCATAAAGGCTGCATTCACACCTGAGCGTAGCGTCTTTGAGCGTTTTTTTGCCGTTTTTATGCGCAGCTTGCATGTTTTTAAACAGCGTTTTTGAGCTTTGGCGTTTTTTTTATTAGTCAATAAAGAAAACTATTATCTGTTGCATCATTTGTTGCTAGGCATTTCGTTTTTTTTAGCTTTCCCATCAGCTTTTATTTCTTTTTTTATTATTCTTTTTTATTTATTATTATTTTTTTCGTTAGGGTAAGGGATTAGAGTTAAGGTTAGGTAAGAGCCCTTTCACACTGAAAACTGCCCATAAAACTCTGAGAACTTTTGCAGCGCTTTTCAGGCACTTTTCAGGCGTTAGCGGTGCGCTTTTTTTTTTTTTTAAGGACACGTGACTGGAAAACTGCTTCAAGAACCATTTTTTTTCAATTATTTTCAATGGAGAGGGGCATTTTTGAGACACTTTTTTTTAGTGCTTCAAACATGCTCCAAAGATGCTGCTTGCAGGATTTTTTTCATCGCCCCACCATCATTCATTGATTTTAATGGGAATAAGTTTTCCTGAGCTTTTCAGGTGCTTTTTTTTAGAACTAACGTGCATGAAAAGCGCCTCGGTGTAAAAGGGCTCTTAGGGTTAGGATTAGAGGTTAGGGTTTTTTGTGTGTGTGTTAGGGTTAGGGTGTCATACTTCTACTACTACTACAGTGTTTCCCCGAAAATAAGACCTACTTACAGTTTTGCCTCTCGCTGAAATATAAGGCATCCCCCTGAAAATAGGGTCTCCCCGATAATAAGGCCCCCCGAAGCTACCGTAACCCTGGACTCTGGACCGTAGCGGCGGGCGCCGCCGCGCAGCTCACTGTTGGCCGCGGCGCAGCCGGAGCAGACAGGAAGTGCGAGGTCTCTTTTAATTGGAGAGCCCGCGCCACCGCCAGGACAAGCTGCCGCCTGGTGCTCGCTCTGCCCTGACGGAGTCTGGCTGACTCACAATTAGACAGTGAATCACGCGGGGCAGGAGTCGGGCACATTGTGTGGACACACAGGGGTGACTGAGGTAGGGGGGAAATGTCTGATAAAGGGGT
Source organism: Pelophylax lessonae (assembly GCF_965119305.1). Classification (NCBI taxonomy): domain Eukaryota; kingdom Metazoa; phylum Chordata; class Amphibia; order Anura; family Ranidae; genus Pelophylax; species Pelophylax lessonae. The sequence goes on along the minus strand of NC_138775.1, from coordinate 283,126,630 downwards.
GGGGTGTCTGGTGAAGGTGTCCACTGGCACAGGGGAGGGGGGAGTGGGATCACTTAAAATGACACAGGAGGATCAGATGGGGCAATCAAAATGACACAGGAGGATCAGAGGGGGGGGGGGGGGGGGCGGGGGGAATCAAAATGAAACAGGAGGATCAGAAGGGGGGGGTCAAAATGACACAGGAGGATCAGGAGGGGGGAGGGGAATCAAAATGACACAGGAGGATCAGAAAGGGGGGGGTCAAAATGACACAGGAGGATCAGAGGGGGGGGGGGAATCAAAATGACACAGGAGGATCAGAAGGGGGGGGGAATCAAAATGACACAGGAGGATCAGAAAGGGGGGGGTCAAAATGACACAGGAGGATCAGAGGGGGGGGGGGGGGGGGCGGGGGAATCAAAATGACATAGGAGGATCAGAAGGGGGGGGGGGATCAAAATGACACAGGAGGATCAGGAGGGGGGAGGGGAATCAAAATGACACAGGAGGATCAGAAGGGGGGGGATCAAAATGACACAGGAGGATCAGGAGGGGGGAGGGGAATCAAAATGACACAGGAGGATCAGGAGGGGGGAGGGGAATCAAAATGACACAGGAGGATCAGAAAGGGGGGGGGGGGTCAAAATGACACAGGAGGATCAGAGGGGGGGGGGGCGGGGGAATCAAAATGACACAGGAGGATCAGAAGGGGGGGGGGGATCAAAATGACACAGGAGGATCAGGAGGGGGGAGGGGAATCAAAATGACACAGGAGGATCAGAAAGGGGGGGGGGGTCAAAATGACACAGGAGGATCAGAAGGGGTTACTAAAATGGTAATATCCCCCTCTGATTCTCCTGTGACATTTTGATCCCCCCCTCTGATCCCCCCTGTGTCATTTTAAGTGATCCCCCTCCCCCACTCTGGTACCCCACTACTAGCGTACCGTATACAGGTAATACATTTCCTTTTTTTTTTTGTTCAACAATAAATGTACACCGTATTCTTCTTCATGGAAAAATAAGATATCCCCTGAAAATAAGACCTAGCGCATCTTTGGCAGCAAAAATTAATTAAATTAATATAAGTCTTATTTTTGGGGAAACAGGGTACTACTTCTACTACTACTACTACTACTACAACTCCTACCACTACTAAAACTACTACTACAACTCCTACCACTACTGCAACTACTACTACAACTCCTACCACTACTACAACTACTACTACAACTCCTACCACTACTACAACTCCTACTACAACTCCTACCACTACTACAACTACTACTACAACTCCTACCACTACTACAACTACTACTACAACTCCTACCACTACTACAACTCCTACTACAACTCCTACCACTACTACAACTCCTACCACTACTACAACTACTACTAAAACTACTACAACTCCTACCACTACTAAAACTACTACTACTACAACTCCTACCACTACTACAACTACTACTACAACTATTACTACTACTAATAATAATTAACAATAATAATAATAATAAATGAATAAATAAAAATAATTATAAATAAATAATAAATACATTCAATAAATTAATATTAAGCAATAGTAAATAAATAATTAACCCCTAACCTTAACCCCTTCTGGACCGCCTGCCGCGGTTTTACATCACTATTTTGACGTTAAATACTGGGGTTATGGCAGCACATCGCTGCCATAAGCCCAGTGTTTATTTACTCGGTGGGCAGTCCTCACTCTCATAAAAGTGGTCCCAGCGGCAGATTAGCAGCGGGATCACTATTATGGTCAACGGGAGAGGTGCAGTGAAATGTATTTTTTCACAAAAAATTGCGATTGAAAGACCACTGCACAAATTCCACGTGGCAAAATATATTGCAACAACCACCATTTTATTCTCCAGAGTCTTTGCTAAAAAAAAAAAAAAAAAAGTATATATATATATATATTTATATATATATATATATATATATATATATATATATATATATATATATATATATATATATAATGTTTGGGCGTTCTAAGTCATTTTGTTAGCAAAAAACACTGATTTTACCTTGTAAACAACAAGTGTCAGAAATAGACCTGGTCCTTAAGTGGTTAACCCCTAATTCTTAAAAAAAATAAAATAATAAATAACTAAACACCCTAACCCTACCACAAAATAAATAAATAAATATTATTAATAATTTTTTTGTTTGTTTGGGTTTGGGTGTTTATTATTTTATTTGCATTATTATTATTATTACTATTAATAATAATAATAATAATAATAATAAATGATGTCATATTTTTTAAGGTTAGGAGTTAATTATTATTTATGAGTTATTACATATTATTCATTTATTTTATTCATTTATGATGATTTTTTTTATTTGCGTTTTTCACATTTATTTGTTCATATATTATTACTATTTTATTTTTTACATTTTTTCATTTGAGCAGAAAATCGCACAAAAAAAACGTGCAACAAAACGCCTGAATGCGCACAAAAACGCCTAAATGGCACGTCAAATCTGACCAATTCGAGCTACAAAAAAAAAAAGCTCCGGAAGTTTTTTGAGCTTTAGGCGTTTGGCTTCAGGCGATTTGGAGTGGAGATGTGAACCGTCTCCATAGAGAATAATTAATTTTTTTTCTCCTCCAGCATTTTGGAGCTCCAAGCTATAAAAGGCAGTGTGAATGGGGCCAAAGGGATGGACATGGTCAGCAAAAATACTCAGGTAGCAGAACTACACTGCATCTGAGCACGACAAATCGAAAATGCTATATAATTCATTTTTAATATTCAAAGCAAACTCCGCCATCCATCCGTGTCTCAATTAGTGATCGACTGATATCGTTTTTTTATTGCCGATACCGATAATTTGGTCATCGCATATTGGTATCGGCCAATATCTGCCAATATTTTCGGACATTTAAAATTATTTTTTTTTATTTTTTTTTTTTTACAGGTACTCTTTTGGAGGGATCTGGGGGTCCCCAAACCCCTTCTCTGCACTTAAAAGTATTGAAAACGCCAGGGCTTTTTTTCTCAGAGAATAGGTGCAGGAACTCCCCATTCTAAGTTACTTTGTGTCTCCGCCCTCTACCCACCTCTGAGCACTAACCCTTGGTTCCACCCCTTCCAACCTCCAAGCACTGACCCTTGGTTCCACCCCTTCCAACCTCTGAGCACTGACCCTTGGTTCCACCCCTTCCAACCTCTGAGCACTGACCCTTGGTTACAGCCCTTCCAACCTCCGAGCACTGACCCTTGGTTACACCCCTTCCAATCTCCAAGCACTAACTCTTGGTTCCACCCCTTCCAACCTCCGAGCACTGACCCTTGGTCCCACCCCTTCCAACCTCCGAGCACTGACCCTTGCTTCCACCCCTTCCAATCTCCAAGCACTGACCCTTGGTTCTACCCTTTCCAACCTCCGAGCACTGACCCTTGGTTCCACCCTCTACCCAGCTTCCAGTACAGCCCCTTTTAAAGAATATAGAGCCAAGTATAATTTTGTATTGGAATGTATAGGATTAGGTTATGATAACAAGAAAAGCAATAAAATAGATCCCCCACAGCCAGCAGCAATAGACCCCCCCAGCAGCAATAGACCCCAGCAGCAGCAAAAGATCTCCCAGCAGCCAACATCAATAGACTCTCTAGCAGCCAGCAACAGTGGACCCCTCCCTAAACAGTAGATCCCTTCTAGCAACAATTAACCCTCAGTATCAAAATATCCTCCACCAGCAACAATAGATTGCCATGCAAAAATAGATCCCCTCCAGCAACAATAGATCTCCAGCAGCCAGCATCAGTAGACCCTCCAGCACCCATTGGAGGTGCTGGAACTGCGTTCCCCCGCGTTCCCGCTGAAAAAAAGCCCTGGAAAACGCTAAGTTTGGCTGTTTTGAATGCTGTCATTGTTTTGAATTTGGCGCCGAGTACCTGGAAGTGATATCATGACATCACTTCCGGTTTTTTTTACATGGAGACCCGATCAGAGCTGAATGCGGTTTGATCGGGTCTTCTCTTTGGCGGCCGTGCAGGTAGGATGCCCGGGTCTCCTAGTGGGACAGGAGACCCGGGCTATCCGCAGAAGGCGGCGGGAGGGGGGGAACGTCCCCTCCCGCTCCTTGTAATGACAGCCGAGCGGCTTTTCAGCCCCATCGGTTGTCATTACAAGACATGACGCCGGTACCGGGGTGATGCCTCTAGCTGCAGGCATCACTCCGGTACAGCACTTTCCTGAAATATCGGCAATATCGGAAACCTCAGGGGCCAATTCCGTTATATCGGGAAAAGTGCAGATTGGCACTCGATATATCGGCTTTGCCGATAATCGGTCGATCCCTAGTCTCAATGCTTTATTTTGCTGAGAAATCACTTTGAAAATCACCCTCCCTAACATTTCTGGCAGTGGCCATCTTGGGTAAGGGCAGATGATTCATGCAGCATTGACTTCCTGAAATCCATCTGCCCTTTGTTCAGGCATACAAGCCTGAAGGCGTGCTTTGCTGAGAAAACGCCTCCTCCCTTCCTGAAGACTCCTGAGATGAATGACATCATTTACCTAGGCAAGAAACCAGGAAGTAACTGAAGAAACATAAAAAAATTGTTGAAAACAAGCAAATATAATATATTTTCCTATCTATTTACTAATGCTAGCAGCATAAGGATTACAAATAGTCAATGTTGATTGAGAGAGAGTTCTACTTTAATATTATGGTGCCGATCGGTGTCAATTTTATCCCCGTCTAAGAATGCTGAGCGGTACGGTGGCGTGACCTTCTGCTGAACCCCAGATTCTGGCCGGCCTCTCGGCCCCCGGATCACGCTGCGGTGTTGCTGGAACAAAAGACGGGATTCTGGGCTGAAACGAGAACTAACAGCCAGGCTGGGAGACACGGCGCGGCAGATTGGTAATACGGTAACATGCGGCTCATACAAAATACGCCTTGATTACTAACCCCCGCCGAAACAAAACAATAATTCTCTCAAACGAGGGCCCGACATTACTCATGGAAAGAAAAACAGGATACGTTAGAGAGGGCTCTGCTCCTTCCCGGATTCTCTGTTTTGCGGCGAAAACGTTCTGTTACTCTGTAAACACGCGGCGGACTAAATTTAGGCTCTATGTGTGTGGCACGGGCTCCTTCATTTGCAAGCCATTCTGGGATTTACACCAGCTGACAAGCACACATGGAAGCCGGGATTTAATGTTCCTTTATCCTCTGCCATGGACCTCTGGCATCAGATATGTTCTATTTTCATGCGTTCTGTTTACACTTTGCGGTCTGCTCCGTTCACGGGGGACTTGAGATGATCAAATACGAGCCCCATCTCCGGACCTGCCAAAAGGACGGCTCCTTGCTAATGCTCATCGCTCCCCGAGAAAATCCTTTACACCCAGGAAATTAAAAAATATATAAATCTAGATATAGAACATTTAAAAAGTTACTTTTTAGACAAAACTAAAGTTTTTGTTTTTATGCAAATTCTTTGAAACTGCAAGTAAAAAATAATGCATGAAAGCACACTTGCAAAACTATGGGGTTTATATTTAAAAAAAAAAATGCTGAATTGCTGCAATCAGGAAAGTACTGCATGATGTCGGCTTCATTCACAGGGGATTTGAGATGATCAAATATGAGCCTATCACCGGAGGACCTGCCAACAGGATGGCTCATTGCTCCCTAGCCGTCACCAATATTCACTGTATTTTACCTAATATGTTTTTTTTCTATGATCAGCTCCATCTAATGGCCATAATGTATTATTATCCTAAAATATCACAATCAGGAAAATAATGCATGATGGCCACTAGATGGAGTCGATGATCATAGCAATTTGACCTATTAGGCAAAAATCGAAGGATTATTCATAACCAATATGATAATGCTCATGATAATGATTTTTAAAATGAATTACCCCTCCTTTATCCTCTGTCATGGACCTCTGGCATCAGATATGTTCTATTTTCCTGTTTATACTTTGCTGTCTGCTTCATTCACGGGGGACTTGAGATGATCAAATATGACCCTATCTCCAGAGGACCTGCCAACAGGATGGCTCATCGCTCCCCACGCTTAAAGGGAAACGATTTTACACCCAGGAAATATATATATATATATATATATATATATATATTGTATATATATATGTATATAGATATATATATAGATAGATATATATCTATATATATATATATATATATATATATATATATATATATATATATATATATATATAAATAACATTTAAAAGTTTGTTTTTAGCTTTTTTTTTAATGCAAAGTCTCTGAATGTGCAAGTAGAAAGAAATGCATGTACGCACACTTGCAAAACTGTGGGGTTTATTTATATAAAAAAAAAATATTTAAAAAATTGCTAGATAAATGTTACAAGCATTTGCCCAGCCATCACGAATATTCATCATATTTTATGTAATCTGTTTATTTTCTATGATCAGCTCCATCTAATGGCCATAGTGCATTATTTTCCTAAAATAGCACAATCAAGAAAATACTACATGATGGCCACTAGGTGGAGCCTATGATCATAGCAATTAAACCTATTAGGCAAAAATCTAAGGATTATTCGATTATGATAATGATTTTTTAAAATGAATTACCCCTTCTTTATCCTCTGAAATGGACCTCTGGCATCAGATATGTTCTATTTTCTGTTTATACTTTGCTGTCTGCTTCAATCACGGGGGATTTGAGATGATCAAATATGACCTGCCAACAGGATGGCTCATCGCTCCCCACGTTAAAAGGGAAAAGCCTTTACACCCAGAAAATTCAAATAAATATTATATATATATATACACAGTATCTCACAAAAGTGAGTTTTTTGTAAATATTTTATTCTATCTTTTCATGTGACAACACTGAAGAAATGACACTTTGCTACAATGTAAAGTAGTGAGTGTACAGCTTGTATAACAGTGTAAATTTGTCTCTTCAAAATAACTCAACACACAGCCATTAATGTCTAAACCGCAGGCAACAAAAGTGAGTACACCCCTAAGTGACAATGTCCAAATTGGGCCCAATTAAACGTTTTCTCTCCCCGGTGTCATGTGACTTGTTAGTGCTACGAGGTCTCAGGTGTGAATGGGGAGAAGGTGTGTTAAATTTGGTGTTATCGCTCTCACTCTCTCATATTAGTCACTGGAAGTTCAATATGGCACCATGGCAAAGAACTCTCTGAGGATCTGAAAAAAAGAATTGTTGCTATACATAAAGATGGCCTAGGCTATAAGAAGATTGCCAAGACCCTGAAACTGAGCTGCAGCACGGTGGCCAAGACCATACACAGTTTAACAGGACAGGTTCCACTCAGGACAGGCCTCCCCATGGTTGACCAAAGAAGTTGTTTGCACGTGCTCAGCGTCATATCCAGAGGTTGTCTTTGGGAAATAGACATATGAGTGCTGCCAGCATTGCTGCAGAGGTTGAATGGGTCAGCCTGTCAGTGCTCAGACTACATGCCGCACACTGCATCGAATTGCTCTGCATGGCTGTCATCCCAGAAGGAAGCCTCTTCTAAGAATGATTCACAAGAAAGCCTGCAAACAGTTTGCTGAAGACAAGCAGACTAAGGACACGGATTACTGGAACCATGTCCTGTGGTCTGATGAGACCAAGATAAACTTATTTGGTTCAGATGGTGTCAAGCATGTGTGGTGGCAACCAGGTGAGGAGTACAAAGAAAAGTGTGTCTTGCCTACAGTCAAGCATGGTGGTGGGAGTGTCATGGTCTGGGGCTGCATGAGTGCTGCCAGCACTGGGGAGCTACAGTTCATTGAGGGAATCATGAATGCCAACATGTACTGTGACATACTGAAGCAGAGCATAATCCCCTCCCTTCGGAGACTGTGTGTGGCGGTAATCAGGTGAGGAGTACAAAACAAACAAGGGGCCCCTAGCGCTGGCAACTGCGGCGAGTTCACTGTGTGATTTCCCAAACAAAACCAGTGCTGCCATCAGAGAGCGGTACAAAATGACCATATAGCAGGGAACCAGGGTAGACAGCACTACATGGGTTTGTGAACTCTTGACAGTGATCAAATAGTACCAGAAGCGATAACCAAAGTAACAGTTTATTGTTCAATCAAGGTGAGATAGACACAAGTCAAAATGAAATATGATACCAAGCTGTTCCAGTTCTGTGGGGACCAGTGAATGACTGCTGGGTCCATTTGGAAATCAGGGAACAAAGCCACCAGAAGATGGATGTTGTCTGGGGAACCATTAGCAGTCGGGAACCAGGCCACTCCAGTGTGACGTAGATCCGCCGCAGGGCCATAGGGTGGAAGTGACCTACTGGTACTCAGAACCAGGAAGAACCAGCCTGGAATGCATGCACTTTAGCAAGACAAGTGTGTCTTGCCTACAGTCAAGCATGGTGGTGGAAGTGTTATGGTCTGGCGCTGCATAAGTTCTGCTGGCACTGGGGAGCTACAGTTCATTGAGGGAACCATGAATGCCAACACATACTGTGACATACTGAAGCAGAGCATGATCCCCTACGTTCGGAGACTTGGCCGCAGGGCAGTATTCCAACATGATAACGACCCCAAACACACCCTCTCCCCGACTTGGTACAAAGGAGCAGATAAATGTCTCCCGTAAGCCTGGAGCTTCTGACGCTGTGCAGAGACCCGTAAAGACTCTTGAATCTGCACCCAGGAGGAACGGAGGGCATGAAGATGATCTTTCACAGCCAGAATGTCCTGTGGCGAGAATGACTCGGGCAACACAGCGGGTTGGAACCCATTGTTGGCCAAGAATGAAGACATTCCAGAAGACGAGTTGATGACAGAGTTCCTGGCAAACTCCGCCCAGGGTAGCAGATCAACCAAATTGTCCTGATAGTCAGAGATATAGCAGCGGAGAAATTGCTCCAGAGCTTGGTTTGAAAGCTCAGTGGCACCATTGGACTGCGGATGGTAGGCCGAGGAAGGAGAGTAGAATACCCAACTGGGAGCAAAAGCCGCGCTAGAACCTAGAGACAAACTGGCTCTCACAGTCCAAGACAATCTCCTTAGGCAACCTGTGTAAACGGAAGATCTCCCTGGGTAACACCAAGGCAAGCCCCTCAGCGGTAGGCAGCCTCTTAAATGGAACACAGTGGCACATCTAGGAGCTGGTCGACCAACATGAGGATAAACGTGAAACCTCGAGATGTGGGAAGTTCCACAATAAAATCTATGACCAGGTGAGTACAGGGACGCTCCTCATTGGGAATGGGATGCAGTAGGCTCAAGGGAAGGTGCCGAGATTTGTTTTGGGCACAGACCGAACAAGCAGCCACATACGCAGCAACATCAGTGCGAAGAAAAGGCCATCAGAACTGACAGGAAAAAGCCCAGGACATCTTGTTCTTAGCAGGATGACCGTCAGTCTTGGAATTCTTCTGTTACCAACCCATTACCAGCTTGGGCTTGGCTCAGTTCCCCGGACTTCCAGTACATAAACATAAGCAAACTCCGGCCCTGAATGACTGAGCCATGCACTAGGCAGCTGGACAGCATGGAAGGCTGTGCCTATCATTGGGAGGTTAAAGTTGGCTAAGGAGCATGGGAGCACCCTCCACCCCTCATTCTTCCCTGCTTATATCCTTCTCAGCCACCTAGAAAAGTTTCTAAGTATTCATATCCATAGGCAGTGCCGCTATTAGAAAATATGGGGCCCCCGTATAGCCTTCTTGATGTAGCCCACCCCACCCCGCCTACACCCCGCCCAACCCCTGCCAGCACCTGACCCCGCCTACACCCCACCCATACCCCTGGGTTGTAGCAAAACAGTAGCACTTTATCCCCCTACACCCCCAAAAATGAAAAAAATAGTCTCACCTACTGGGCCCCTCTATTGACCTGATGGCGGCCAAGGAAATGTAATTTAAGCTCTGGTAAGCAAGTAGGAGTAGTGGGGATGTGCTCTAGTAAAATCCATTTATTAATTAAGGCAGAAATTAACAATAAAGTTGCCCTGGCCCCCCCCTGTTTCGCTGATGAGGCCTGGGCCCAGCACCACAGGACCAGTTCCGTATCAGCAGCCCTGTCCATAAGTTTCCAAGCAAAAAGTAAGCTTTAAAACAGGAAAATACTGACCCCTGAGGATGAACTGATCCACAATGCCTACAGCTACAAGTTTCAGAGCAGAGAATACTTTTATTTTCATTTCCTCAGCTCAGGTCCTCCTGCTCCCCTCTCCCAGCAGTGACTTATCAGTCTGCCACTCTTCTAGTCTCTAATGTAAACACAGAGTAGGTGCACAGGGAGAGGAGCAGGAGTACCAAGACCCTCATCTCAACTGAAGGTCTTCTCTTGTGAACACTGAAAATGAACTGCTCCTCAGTACCTGCAGCTACAAAGGTCAGTGAAGGCTTGTGTGAAAGCTCTCTTGATGCTTCCTAAAAGCAGGGCTTTCTTTTCAGTGGGAACGTAGGGGAAGCAGTTCCGACAACTCCAGCACTGAATGTATGTAATGCCAAGGGGTGCTAGGGTGTGCTGGAGGGTCTATTGATACTTGCTTCTGGGGAATCTGTTGTTGCTGGGGGAGGGACTATTGCTGCTGGTGGGGGGGGATCAGTTGTTGCTGAGGGGGTTTATGTTGCTAAGGGGTCAATTGTTGTTGGGAGAGAACTACTGTTGAAGGAGGGGCCTATTGTTGTTGACTGCTAGAGAGTCTGTTGATGCTGGCTTCTGGGAAGTCTGTTGTTTCTGGTAGGGGTCTATTTTTTTCTGGGGAGTGTTTTGTTGTGGGGAGAGCTATTGATGCTGGGGGGATCAAATGTTGTTAGGGGATCTATAGTTGCTAAAAAGGATCTATTGTTGCTAAATGGGGGTCTATTGTTGCTGAGGAGGAGTCTGTTGTTGGGGAGAGTCTATTGTTGCTGGCTGTAGGGGACCTATTTTACTGCCTTTCATTAGCAAATTCCATTAAAGCTACTTAGCACCAAAAAATTATACTTGGTCCTATATTATCTACAGTAGGTAGGGGGTGGAACCAAGAGAGTGGAGACAAGGGGTGACTCGGAAGGTACCTGTGCCTATTCTCTGAGAAAAAAAGCCGTGCCTAAAAGATAAGGACTCCAGTTTTTGTCATCTTCCAGTGTAACAAGCTTCATTCTCTTGGCAGAGCCTGCATATTTCAGCCCAGTAGACTATGTCCAGAGGCCGGAAATGAAGGAAGATGCCCCTATAGAAGTCTTTGGGGTCGTAATATGAATGAGCCAGGAGAGTGAAACTTGTGAACAAACACCAGAGGCCATGGCCATTGGATTGAGGTAGGTAAGCTTCTGTGTAGGAGGGTGGGCTAGGTCAGGTCAGACCAAAGGAGACAAAGGATTTTATTGTGCACTCATCCTTTAAGAATATGTAACTATTTTAATGTCTACAGCCTGGCCACAGGTGCCACTGGAACTCCTGCAGGTACAGTGGGTACGGAAAGTATTCAGACCCCCTTAAATTTTTCACTCTTTGTTATATTGCAGCCATTTGCTAAAATCATTTAAGTTCATTCTTCTTCCTCATGAATGTACACATAGCACCCCATACTGACAGAAAAACACAGAATTGTTGACATTGTTGCAGATTTATTAAAAAAGAAAAACTGAAATATCACATGGTCCTAAGTATTCAGACCCTTTGCTGTGACACTCATATATTTAACTCAGGTGCTTTCCATTTCTTCTGATCATCCTTGAGATGGTTCTACACCTTCATTTGAGTCCAGCTGTGTTTGATTATACTGATTGGACTTGATTAGGAAAGCCACACACCTGTCTATATAAGACCTTCCAGATCACAATGCATGTCAGAGCAAATGAGAATCATGAGGTCAAAGGAACTGCCTGAAGAGCTCAGAGACAGAATTGTGGCAAGGCACAGATCTGGCCAAGGTTACAAAAAGATTTCTGCTGCACTTAAGGTTCCTAAGAGCACAGTGGCCTCCATAATCCTCAAATGGAAGACGTTTGGGACGACCAGAACCCTTCCTAGAGCTGGCCGTCCGGCCAAACTGAGCTATCGGGGGAGAAGAGCCTTGGTGAGAGAGGTAAAGAAGAACCCAAAGTTCACTGTGGCTGAGCTCCAGAGATGCAGTCAAGAGATGGGAGAAAGTTGTAGAAAGTCAACCATCACTGCAGCCCTCCACCAGTCGGGGCTTTATGGCAGAGTGGCCCGACGGAAGCTTCTCCTCAGTGTAAGACACATGAAAGCCCGCACGGAGTTTTCTAAAAAACACCTGAAGGACTCCAAGATGGTGAGAAATAAGATTCTCTGGTCTGATGAGACCAAAATAGAACTTTTTGGCCTTAATTCTAAGCGGTATGTGTGGAGAAAACCAGGCACTGCTCATCATCTGTCCAATACAGTCCCAACAGTGAAGCATGGTGGTGGCAGCATCATGCTGTGGGGGTGTTTTTCAGCTGCAGGGACAGGACGACTGGTTGCAATCGAGGGAAAGATGAATGCGGCCAAGTACAGGGATATCCTGGACAAAAACCTTCTCCAGAGTGCTCTGGACATCAGACTGGGCCGAAGGTTTACCTTCCAACAAGACAATGACCCTAAGCACACAGCTAAAATAACGAAGGAGTGGCTTCACAACAACTCCGTGACTGTTCTTGAATGGCCCAGCCAGAGCCCTGACTTAAACCCAATTGAGCATCTCTGGAGAGACCTAAAAATGGCTGTCCACCAACGTTTACCATCCAACCTGACAGAACTGGAGAGGATCTGCAAGGAGGAATGGCAGAGGATCCCCAAATCCAGGTGTGAAAGACTTGTTGCATCTTTCCCAAAAAGACTCCTGGCTGTATTAGATCAAAAGGGGGCTTCTACTAAATACTGAGCAAAGGGTCTGAATACTTAGGACCATGTGATATTTCAGTTTTTATTTTTTAATAAATCTGCAACAATGTCAACAATTCTGTGTTTTTCTGTCAGTATGGGGTGCTATGTGTACATTCATGAGGAAGAAGAATGAACTTAAATGATTTTAGCAAATGGCTGCAATATAACAAAGAGTGAAAAATTTAAGGGGGTCAGAATATTTTCCGTACCCACTGTATATCTAGTAATAGTTGGTCACATTCAACTGGACTATTTCTGTAATGGTGAAAATGTTTCAACTCCCATCCAAGTCGTTTCTTTAGTTCTAACGAGTGACTAAGTCACCTTAATCCAGTCACCATGATGCTGTTTGTGGCTGACTGGCCAAAAGCATGGCAGGAAGCAATGCCGGGACTAGGTCATCTAGAGCCCAGGGCGAACATTAAATATTGGGCCCTCCCCCAAAGATGTATGAGCATTATTTGTCTGTAGAAACCCCTGCCCCCCCCCCCAAAAACAATTAGCACCAATCTGCATGCTTACCCCCTAAGCATATACCTCTCCTCCCCATACAAATCCACCCCCCTGCTGAAATCTCCTTCCCAGCACAAATCTTTGACCCTTCCCCAACCCCTCCTCCAGCTGAAATCCTCTCATCCCTATATGCTCCCAGCACAAATCCAACCCCCCCACCCACCAACAAAAAACATTCCCCCTTCTAGTACAAATCTTCCACCCCTCAAGTTTCCCCTGTGAGCATAAATCCTCCCCTCCCCCCACTCCAAATCCCCCTCCCAGTACAAATTCTCCCTAATCCCCCATCCTAGCACCAATCCCCCCCTATATTTCCCCTCCTAGCACAAATACCCCAATCACCCATGCTAGCACAAATCCCCTCCCACCCACTATATTACCTTTTCTAGCACAAACCCCACAAAATCCCCCCACTCCTAGCATTAAAGAGTTTGTAAACTCGTATAAATTTTTTTTTTTTTTTTTACACCCTGCAAAAGAAAGACATAATGAGCTAGTATGCATCGCATATTAGCTCATTATGCAATAATTACCTCAGAACGAGCCCCCGCCGTGCCGCTCACTCACCTCTATGACGGGCGACATGTCTAGTCGCCCGTCTTCCAGGATCGCGGCATCCGGCCATCTGATTGGCCGGAGCCGCGGTGACGTCACTCCCGCGCACACGCGCGGGAGCCGACAGTCACGGCACGGGGCTCTGAAGGAACGGCACGATCGGCCGTTCCTTCAGAGCGCATGCGCCAGTGACGTCACTGGCGACATGTAAGGTAAATATCTCCTAAACGGTACATGTTTAGGAGATATTTACAGTACCTATAGGTAAGCCTTATCATAGGCTTGCCTATAGGTACAAGTTGTAGAGGAGGGTTTACTTCCTCTTTAATTGTCTTTTACCATCCCCCCTCCCAACACAAATCCCCTAAATCACCACTCTTAGCACACCTCCCCAAATTTCCCCATCTAGAACAATTCTTATCCCCTGCCACCTCCCAAATTCCATCTACCAACACAAATCCCCTCCCTCAACTACGTTGTGGTGCCCACCCATCTCACATGATACCATAGTGGCCTAAGGCAGCCATCCTTCCTGCCCACTTCCTGTCCCAGCCCTGGCGAGAGGTGTAAAAGTTTGTGATGCCACCTGTTCTAGTTACATAATCCAGTGCCAAGACCTCTAGGGCAGGTGCTCAGTATCCATGCTACATGGCTGAACATGTGAGTTGGCATCACATTATCTTAGTAAATATGTACAACAGAGACGAGGAGGAGACGTTCCTACTGCATCCTTGGAGGTGTACATTTTTCTGGTTCATTCCTGGTCAGCTGTGGCATAACACCATGCCCAATGTTCAAAGACAAAAGCCTGCAACAAACTAGCCCTTACCTTATAAATGCCCAGGCACCCACATAGTAGAATGCTAGTTGGTTGAACCTGGGCAGAAATCTATGATGCCAGTCTTATCTTGGAGAAACAATAGCAACCACTTGGAAAAACCCAATCTTGATTATTTCTCCTACCTTCAGAGGTTAGTCTGCAGAGGTTGCAGAAAGAACCTAGTCATAAAATTAGGTGCCATAAAGAGTATTAGTTTCAGCAACCGTAACCAGCTACGAGACGGCTATGAGGCTTTTTTTGCTGGTCAGGCCGTGACGGGGTGCCAAGGACAGGAAGTGAGAAGAAACCTCCCCAACAAGGAACAGACAGCAAACGGGTAAATCGTTCTTTACTCAGTCCAAGACAGTCAAGCCAGTTGGTACAAACCTGATTCCAAAGAAGTTGGGACACTGTACAAATTGTGAATAAAAACAGAATGCAATGATGTGGAAGTTTCAAATTTCAATATTTTATTCAGAATACAACATAGATGACATATCAAATGTTTAAACTGACAAAATGTATCATTTTAAGGGAAAAATAAATTGATTATAAATTTCATGGCATCAACACATCTCAAAAAACTTGGGACAAGGCCATGTTTACCACTGTGTGGCATTCCCTCTTCTTTTTATAAAAGTCTGCAAACGTCTGGGGACTGAAGAGACAAGTTGCTGACGTTTAGGAATAGGAATGTTTCCCATTCTTGTCTAATACAGACTTCTAGTTGCTCAACTGTCTTAGGTCTTCTTTGTCGTATCTTCCTCTTTATGATGCGCCAAATGTTTTCTATGGGTGAAAGATCTGGACTGCAGGCTGGCCATTTCAGCACCCGGATCCTTCTTCTACGCAGCCATGATGTTGTAATTGATGCAGTATGTGGTCTGGCATTGTCATGTTGGAAAATGCAAGGTCTTCCCTGAAAGAGACGACGTCTGGATGGGAGCATATGTTGTTCTAGAACTTGGATATACCTTTCAGCATTGATGGTGTCTTTCCAGATGTGTAAGCTGCCCATGCCACACGCACTCATGCAACCCCATACCATCAGAGATGAAGGCTTCTGAACTGAGCACTGATAACAATTTGGGTTGTCCTTGTCCTCTTTAGTCCGGATGACATGGCGTCCCAGTTTTCCAAAAAGAACTTCAGATTTTGATTCGTCTGACCACAGAACAGTTTTCCACTTTGCCACAGTCCATTTTAAATGAGCCTTGGCCCAGAGAAAACGCCTGCGCTTCTGGATCATGTTTAGATAAGGCTTCTTTTTTGGCCTATAGAGTTTTAGTCGGCAACGGCGAATGGCACGGTGGATTGTGTTCACCGACAATGTTTTCTGGAAGTATTCCTGAGCCCATGTTGTGATTTCCATTACAGTAGCATTCCTGTATGTGATGCAGTGCCATCTAAGGGCCCGAAGATCACCGCCATCCAGTATGGTTTTCCGGCCTTGACCCTTACCCACAGAGAATGTTCCAGATTCTCTGAATCTTTGGATGATATTATGCACTGTAGATGATGATAACTTCAAACTCTTTGCTGATATTGCTCCACTATTTTTCGCCGACTTCTGAGAGACACTGCCACTCTGAGAGGCTCTTTTTATACCCAATCATGTTGCCAATTGAGCTAATAAGTTGCAAATTAGTCCTCCAGCTGTTCCTTATATGTACATTTAACTTTTCCAGCCTCTTATTGCTACCTGTCCCAACTTTTTTGGATTGTGTAGCTCTCATGAAATCCAAAATGTGCCAATATTTGGCATGACATTTTAAAATGTCTCACTTTCAACATTTGATATGATCTCTATATTATATTGTGAATAAAATGTAAGTTTATGAGATTTGTAAATGAGTCCATTCCTTTTTTACTCACAATTTGTACAGTGTCCCAACTTTTTTGGAATTGGGTTTGTATTTGGAAAACCAGTTTAGATAAAGTAGGGGAAAATTTGAACTCAAGTTCAGTTTATACTGCTATCTGAGATTCCACCAGGAGGGGTGGAAAAATCAGCAACAGGGAATGAGACAAAAATAAAAATCTGATAGGGAACCTAGTCTTCCCCTGCTCTACCAAAGAAGAGCATTTACGTATATTTTTTATAGCGAATTACATTTTCTTATTTTCTTTACATTTACCATTATTACTGTCACATGGGGGGGGGGGGGGGGCAACAGTCCTCAAATGATAGCATTTTGCTGTGACAGGTTCTTTTTCCTGAGATGTCAGGGGTCTTCTGAAATACTGAAGTCTCGCCTACTTTTCTGCCAGGGAAATTGTATGTACGGTGGTGCAAGAAGACGTGCTCACAATAATTCTTGAATGACAACTAGACATGCCCTCTCGCGAGCACCTGCCCGCACACGCGCATTGGCGTGAGCATGCGTGAATACTTGGCGCACACTTGCCTATTTAAAGTGGCACCAGAGACCAAAGGATTATTGAGTGGGGTCGCCAGCTTCTACTGTTTGTGACCTGATCCTGTACTACCCAACTTGTCTTGACCCTGCTTGTTCCTGATACCCTGTTGCTGATTCTGTTTTGTTACCTGACCCTGCCTTCTGCCTGCTGTTTTGGTACCTTCTCTGCTTGCCCGATATTGACCCCGGCCTGGCTCTGACTCTGCTTTGATTCCTGATTCTGCACCTCTGCTGCTCAGCTGATACCAACTTTCACCTGCCTGACCACTCGAGATCCTGCATCAGCCTGCTTGCTGCCTGCGGTTTTGCACCTGATGTTGTGTCTTTGCATCGGCCAGCTCATCAATCTACCTGTTGCTCGACACCTACTGCAATGTTCTCCCGGCCAGGATCTCCTACAAGGTACCCGTGCCACTCTGTGCCCTGTTATATCCTGTCATCACCTCCAGGAGAAACAATACAGGAGGTGTAAGGGGAAGCCCTCTCGTCAGCTCGGCCTCGACCAGGCACATGACAATTTAACCAGCTCCGGAACGCCCAACACATATATACTGTGGCAGGGCGGCTCGGATGTGCAAAAATCACGTACATGTATGTGATTTTGTGCAGGAGATGTTGGGGCATCTTTTCTCCAGCAAGAATAAATTTAGTGCTTGTAGTCGTTCCTCATAATTGAGGCCCTCTAATCCTCTTATTAATTTAGTTTCCCTTCTTTGGACTCTCTCCAGCTCCAGCACATCCTGACTGGTGTCCAGAACTGGATGGAACACTCCAGATGTGTCCTTACTAAGCTTCTTTACTGACCACCCATGACACCACCATGCCAGTCCCGAGTTCACAGGTGGAACAGCGGAGCTGGAGATACATGGCAGAGGCAGTAGGACGGGGAGGATGGTACCTTTGGCGAGGTGACCACTTTCACATTGAAGCTCATTGTGTGCTCTACAAATTTAAAGTGGTTGTAAATCTCAGACATGAGTAATGAACAAAGCATACAGTATCTCTCCATTTATGAACTTGTCTTAGGAGCAATAAGTGTCATTTCTGTCTTCTGGCCCATTCCCCTTCGATCAACATACTAGACTCACTTCTAGCAAGTTTTCCTGACAGCAAGAGAAAAAAGGTGACAGAGGAGGGATCTCCAGCTGATTGACAGCCCCATCTCTGTTCCTGTGTGCTGTGTGGAGGTGTGTCCCTTCTCTCCAATCACCTCTCAGAGCTCTCCCCACTGAGCTCTGCAGTGTGCATCATCTTCTCCATGCCCACCACTTTCCGGCAGCTCAGACAAACTTTATAAATCCTGGACTTTGAAGGGATGTACAGAAGGAGGATTTTGTCAATCACCGGAATCCAGTCACTTCACTGGGTATATGTGAGGGTTCACAACTACTTTAAGGGTGTTTACAATCCCTGTCTACCAGTGGCTGTTTATAATCGGTGCTGGTAGACAAGTGCCTACAGACTTAGAAAAAACTGCTTAAAACTTGCTAAAAGCTTTGTAAATGCTCACTGAGGCTAAAGCTCTCCAGGCAAGCATCTAATGGCTAAGATTAGACTCTTGACTGTCAGGTAAACACCAAAATCCATGACACAAAAAGCTGAGCTTACCGTGAGGTTCTTGACGTGCAGCTGAGGTTGCTCATCGTTAGTGGGTTTGATGACAATGTAGAAAGGAACGCTCATAGAATTGTGAAGGGAATCGCTGACTGAGATCATGAAGAAGTCCCCAGTGGGTTCTATGCCGCGATGATGAGACTGGACATAGTGGATATATCCGGAGGTGGCTTGCTGCAAGCTGAAGGAACCTTAAGAAGAATACAAAGTATACAAAGTCTAAGTTTGTCTGTTCAAAATGTGTCAACTTCTAAATCTCCTTTTTACGGGACCCAAATCCACCTGTCCATTTCTCTTTCACAACTGTCCTTCTTCTAGCTTCTGTCTTACAGATCTGCTTAAAGAAAAGAACCATTTCTCTGTTTCCCATGAGAAATTTTTGCAAATCTAAATGCCGATTTCCTAGTTTAATGTATAACATTTATATAGTGCATCAGGAAAGTATTCACAGCGCATCACCTTTCCACATTTTGTTATGTTACATCCTTATTCCAAAATGGATTCAATTCATTATTTTCTTCAAAATTCTACAAACAATCCCCCCATAATGACAATGTGAAAGAAGTTTGTCCCACAGTTAACAGTGCATGTAAGAGCAAAAACCAAGCCATGACACCCAAGGAATCGTCTGTAGACCTCCGAGACAGGATTGTATGGAGGCACAGATCTGAGAAAGGGTACAGAAACATTTCTGCAGCATTGAAGGTCCCAATTAGCACAGTGGACTCCATTATCCATACATGGAAGAAGTTTGGAACCACCAAGACTCCTCCTAGAGCAGGCCGCCCAGCCAAACTGAGCGATCTGGGGAGAAGGGCCTTAGTGAGGGAGGTGACGAGAACCTGATGGTAACTCTGACAGAGCTCCAGCATTTCCCTGTGGAGAGAGGAGAACCTTCCAGAAGAACAATCATCTCTGCAGCACTCCACCAATCAAGGCCTGTATGGTAAAGTGGCCAGACGGAAGCTACTCTTCAGTTAAAGGCACATGACAGCCTGCCTGGAGGCACCTGAAGGACTCTCAGACCATGAGAAACAAAATTCTCTGGTCTGATCAAGCAAAGATTGAACTCTTTGGCCTGTACTGTGACATACTGAAGCAGAGCATGATCCCCTCGCTTCGGAGACTGGGCCACATGCCAGTATTTCAACATGATTACGTCCCCAAACACACCTCCAGGATGACCACTGCCTTGCTAAAGAAGCTGAGGGTAAAGGTGATGGAGTAGCCAAGCATGTCTCCAGACCTAAACCCTATTTAGCATCTGTGGGGCATCCTCACACGGAAGGTGGAGGAGTGCAAGGTCTCTAACATCCACCAGCTCCGTGATATCGTCATGGAGGAGTGGAAGAGGACTCCAGTGGCAACCTGTGAAGCTCTGGTGAACTCCATGCCCAAGAGGGTTAAGGCAGTGCTGGAAAATAATGGTGGCCACACAAAATATTGACACTTTGGGCCCAATTTAGACATTTTCACTTAGGAGTGTACTCACTTTTTGTTGCCAGTGGTTTAGACATTAATGGGGGTGTGTTGAGTTATTTTGAGGGGACAGCAAATTTACACTGTTATACAAGCTGTACACTCACTACTTTACATTGTAGCAAAGTGTCATTTCTTCAGTGTTGTCACATTAAAAGATATAATAAAAAATATCTACAAAAATGTGAGGGGGTGTACTCACTTTGTGAGATACTGTATATATATATATATATATATATATATATATATACTGTATATACAGTTAAAGTTGCGCTTAATATTGAAAAGAAAGAAAGAAAGAAAGAAAGAAAGTCCAAATTGTGAACAAGTCCTGCAAACAGTCAGTTCACCATCCATCCCCAGAGAAAGTGCGTGATCCCGAGTGAACACCTTCACCTTATAAAATGCTTGCTTACCAATAGTGTTGAGCGAACACGGACTGTATTATTCGTGTTCGTACCGAATAATTGGATTTTTTGTACCCGAACACGGACACGGACACTTTACTGTATGTTCGGGTAAAAATCCGTGTTCGGTCGTTTTATTTCCGGGTTTTGCATGCTTTGGCGCTCTTTTCATGGCGGGCTTTCAACAGCCAATCAACAATCGTTTAACTGGTGTGCCTTAAGCCATCCCAGCCATGCCTGCAAATGTCTCAGTAGCTGTGATTGGCCGTCTGAAGCATGTGACCAAGTCTTTATAAGTTCGAGGCAGCCGCAGCGGCGTCATTCTGCTGCTTAGCTAAGGGACAGAGCACACATCAACGTGCTGGCTGCTGATTAGGGAAAGATAGGCAGGAAAAAACCATTTGTGTCCGGATAGAATTGAGGGACAGGTCGGAGTGTTTAGGCAGGGCGAGTTGTAGGCATTTTAGGGATAGAGTCTGCTGAATTATAGGGTCAGTGTCTTCTACAAACTACAATCGATATTGCTGTGTGGGGGGTGGGGTCTGCACTCAATCCTGATCTACGATCTCTTCTCAATCCTGTTAGGGACAGAGTCTGCTGAATTTTAGGGAAACTGTGTTCTACAAACTACAATCGATATTGCTGTGTGGTGTGGGATTGGAGATAGGCAGGTGTCAGTGATCCACATCCATTTTTCTGTGTGTGAGCTGCAGTGAACACAATCTTTTTGGGCTGCAGTGAACACAATCTTTTTGGGCTGCAGTGAACACAATCTTTTTGGGCTGCAGTGAACACAATCTTTTTGGGCTGCAGTGAACACAATCTTTTTGGGGTGCAGTGAACAAAATCTTTTTGGGGTGCAGTGAACACAATCCTTTTTGGTGTGCAGTGAACACAATCTTTGTGGGGTGCAGTGAACAAAATCCTTTGTGGGGTGCAGTGAACACAATCTTTTTGGGGTGCAGTGAACAAAATCCTTTTTGGGGTGCAGTGAACAACATCCTTTTTGGGGTGCAGTGAACACAATCTTTTTGGGGTGCAGTGAACAAAATCCTTTGTGGGGTGCAGTGAACACAATCTTTTTGGGGTGCAGTGAACACAATCTTTTTGGGGTGGAGTGAACAACATCCTTTTTGGGGTGCAGTGAACAAAATCCTTTTTGGGGTGCAGTGAACAAAATCATTTTTGGGGTGCAGTGAACACAATCTTTTTGGGGTGCAGTGAACACAATCTTTGTGGGGTGCAGTGAACACAATCTTTTTGGGGTGGAGTGAACAACATCCTTTTTGGGGTGCAGTGAACAACATCCTTTTTGGGGTGCAGTGAACACAATCTTTTTGGGGTGCAGTGAACACAATCTTTGTGGGGTACAGTGAACAGAATCTTTGTGGGGTGCAGTGAACACAATCTTTGGGGGGTACAGTGAACACAATCTTTGTGAGGTGCAGTGAACACAATCTTTGTGGGGTGCAGTGAACACAATCATTGTGGGGTGCAGTGAACTCAATCTTTGTGGGGTACAGTGAACACAATCTCATACTTCTGAAGGTTTGAGGGTGCTGCCTGTTCCATACTCCCCCTACTCCTCATCTAGCCTTTTAGGGGTACAAACAATAGTAATTGGGGCCTAGTGTGGTTGTGTACGTGTGATATACATACACTTTTTTTGGATCATATTTTCTATTCCGCTATTTAATCAAAAACCTTTGGGGATCAGTTAAATTGGGGGATAGTCTGTGTTGGTACGTGTGAGAGAGATCCACCTTTCCAAGTTGTTGGGGTTCATCTCATACTTCTGAAGGTTTGAGGGTGCTGCCTGTTCCATACTCCCCCTACTCCTAGCCTTTTAGGGGTACAAACAATAGTAATTGGGGCCTAGTGTGGTTGTGTACGTGTGATATACATACACTTTTTTGGGATCATATTTTCTATTCCGCTATTTAATCAAAAACCTTTGGGGATCAGTTAAATTGGGGGATAGTCTGTGTTGGTACGTGTGAGAGAGATCCACCTTTCCAAGTTGTTGGGGTTCATCTCATACTTCTGAAGGTTTGAGGGTGCTGCCTGTTCCATACTCCCCCTACTCCTAGCCTTTTAGGGGTACAAACAATAGTAATTGGGGCCTAGTGTGGTTGTGTACGTGTGATATACATACACTTTTTTGGGATCATATTTTCTATTCCGCTATTTAATCAAAAACCTTTGGGGATCAGTTAAATTGGGGGATAGTCTGTGTTGGTACGTGTGAGAGAGATCCACCTTTCCAAGTTGTTGGGGTTCATCTCATACTTCTGAAGGTTTGAGGGTGCTGCCTGTTCCATACTCCCCCTACTCCTAGCCTTTTAGGGGTACAAACAATAGTAATTGGGGCCTAGTGTGGTTGTGTACGTGTGATATACATACACTTTTTTTGGATCATATTTTCTATTCCGCTATTTAATCAAAAACCTTTGGGGATCAGTTAAATTGGGGGATAGTCTGTGTTGGTACGTGTGAGAGAGATCCACCTTTCCAAGTTGTTGGGGTTCATCTCATACTTCTGAAGGTTTGAGGGTGCTGCCTGTTCCATACTCCCCCTACTCCTAGCCTTTTAGGGGTACAAACAATAGTAATTGGGGCCCAGTGTGGTTGTGTACGTGTGATATACATACACTTTTTTGGGATCATATTTTCTATTCCGCTATTTAATCAAAAACCTTTGGGGATCAGTTAAATTGGGGGATAGTCTGTGTTGGTACGTG
This sequence comes from Pelophylax lessonae, assembly GCF_965119305.1. NCBI lineage: Eukaryota > Metazoa > Chordata > Amphibia > Anura > Ranidae > Pelophylax > Pelophylax lessonae. The sequence continues at coordinate 283,103,252 of NC_138775.1, read as the reverse complement.
TGAGAGAGATCCACCTTTCCAAGTTGTTGGGGTTCATCTCATACTTCTGAAGGTTTGAGGGTGCTGCCTGTTCCATACCCCCCCTACTCCTCATCTAGCCTTTTAGGGGTACAAACAATAGTAATTGGGGCCTAGTGTGGTTGTGTACGTGTGATATACATACACTTTTTTTGGATCATATTTTCTATTCCGCTATTTAATCAAAAACCTTTGGGGATCAGTTAAATTGGGGGATAGTCTGTGTCGGTACGTGTGAGAGAGATCCACCTTTCCAAGTTGTTGGGGTTCATCTCATACTTCTGAAGGTTTGAGGGTGCTGCCTGTTCCATACTCCCCCTACTCCTCATCTAGCCTTTTAGGGGTACAAACAATAGTAATTGGGGCCCAGTGTGGTTGTGTACGTGTGATATACATACACTTTTTTTGGATCATATTTTCTATTCCGCTATTTAATCAAAAACCTTTGGGGATCAGTTAAATTGGGGGATAGTCTGTGTTGGTACGTGTGAGAGAGATCCACCTTTCCAAGTTGTTGGGGTTCATCTCATACTTCTGAAGGTTTGAGGGTGCTGCCTGTTCCATACCCCCCCTACTCCTCATCTAGCCTTTTAGGGGTACAAACAATAGTAATTGGGGCCTAGTGTGGTTGTGTACGTGTGATATACATACACTTTTTTTGGATCATATTTTCTATTCCGCTATTTAATCAAAAACCTTTGGGGATCAGTTAAATTGGGGGATAGTCTGTGTTGGTACGTGTGAGAGAGATCCACCTTTCCAAGTTGTTGGGGTTCATCTCATACTTCTGAAGGTTTGAGGGTGCTGCCTGTTCCATACTCCCCCTACTCCTAGCCTTTTAGGGGTACAAACAATAGTAATTGGGGCCTAGTGTGGTTGTGTACGTGTGATATACATACACTTTTTTTGGATCATATTTTCTATTCCGCTATTTAATCAAAAACCTTTGGGGATCAGTTAAATTGGGGGATAGTCTGTGTTGGTACGTGTGAGAGAGATCCACCTTTCCAAGTTGTTGGGGTTCATCTCATACTTCTGAAGGTTTGAGGGTGCTGCCTGTTCCATACCCCCCCTACTCCTCATCTAGCCTTTTAGGGGTACAAACAATAGTAATTGGGGCCTAGTGTGGTTGTGTACGTGTGATATACATACACTTTTTTTGGATCATATTTTCTATTCCGCTATTTAATCAAAAACCTTTGGGGATCAGTTAAATTGGGGGATAGTCTGTGTCGGTACGTGTGAGAGAGATCCACCTTTCCAAGTTTTTGGGGTTCATCTCATACTTCTGAAGGTTTGAGGGTGCTGCCTGTTCCATACCCCCCCTACTCCTCATCTAGCCTTTTAGGGGTACAAACAATAGTAATTGGGGCCTAGTGTGGTTGTGTACGTGCGAGATACATACACTTTTTTTGATCATATTTCCTATTCCGCTATTCAATAAAAACCTTTGAGGATCAATTGAATTGCGGGATAGTCTGTGTCGGTACGTGTGAGAGAGATCCACCTTTCCAAGTTGTTGGGGTTCATCTCATACTTCTGAAGGTTTGAGGGTGCTGCCTGTTCCATACTCCCCCTACTCCTCATCTAGCCTTTTAGGGGTACAAACAATAGTAATTGGGGCCTAGTGTGGTTGTGTACGTGCGAGATACATACACTTTTTTTGATCATATTTCCTATTCCGCTATTCAATAAAAACCTTTGAGGATCAATTGAATTGCGGGATAGTCTGTGTCGGTACGTGTGAGAGAGATCCACCTTTCCAAGTTGTTGGGGTTCATCTCATACTTCTGAAGGTTTGAGGGTGCTGCCTGTTCCATACTCCCCCTACTCCTCATCTAGCCTTTTAGGGGTACAAACAATAGTAATTGGGGCCTAGTGTGGTTGTGTACGTGTGATATACATACACTTTTTTTGGATCATATTTTCTATTCCGCTATTTAATCAAAAACCTTTGGGGATCAGTTAAATTGGGGGATAGTCTGTGTTGGTACGTGTGAGAGAGATCCACCTTTCCAAGTTGTTGGGGTTCATCTCATACTTCTGAAGGTTTGAGGGTGCTGCCTGTTCCATACCCCCCCTACTCCTCATCTAGCCTTTTAGGGGTACAAACAATAGTAATTGGGGCCTAGTGGGGTTGTGTACGTGTGATATACATACACTTTTTTTGGATCATATTTTCTATTCCGCTATTTAATCAAAAACCTTTGGGGATCAGTTAAATTGGGGGATAGTCTGTGTCGGTACGTGTGAGAGAGATCCACCTTTCCAAGTTTTTGGGGTTCATCTCATACTTCTGAAGGTTTGAGGGTGCTGCCTGTTCCATACCCCCCCTACTCCTCATCTAGCCTTTTAGGGGTACAAACAATAGTAATTGGGGCCTAGTGTGGTTGTGTACGTGCGAGATACATACACTTTTTTTGATCATATTTCCTATTCCGCTATTCAATAAAAACCTTTGAGGATCAATTGAATTGCGGGATAGTCTGTGTCGGTACGTGTGAGAGAGATCCACCTTTCCAAGTTGTTGGGGTTCATCTCATACTTCTGAAGGTTTGAGGGTGCTGCCTGTTCCATACTCCCCCTACTCCTCATCTAGCCTTTTAGGGGTACAAACAATAGTAATTGGGGCCCAGTGTGGTTGTGTACGTGTGATATACATACACTTTTTTTGGATCATATTTTCTATTCCGCTATTTAATTTAACTGGGCCTCCATGCGAGACCTGTGTGCCTTGTTGCGCTGTTTTGAGTACTCCACCAACATGGCCAGTGGCAATGACGCCGTTCTCAGCTTAACTATCCCACTTCTATGCCTCCTTGAAAAAACAATTCGGGCGATGATGGAAGAGGATGTGGCACAGGATGAGGAGGAGGAGGAGGATGAAGAGGTAACATTTCCAAGGCTTTCAGGGCAGTCATTCGCAAGGGGCTCCGAGGGTGGGTTCCTGCACACGCAAACGCCAGGGACGCAATTGTCCAGCAGGGGCACAGTTCTGGAGGATGAGGAGGATGAGGAGGAGGAGGAGCTGGAGGAGGAGATGGAACCATGTTCACAGCAGGGTGGCACCCAGGCCAGCTCATGGCCATCACTGGTGCGTGGCTGGGGGGATACAGAGGACACGGACGATACACCTCCCACAGAGGACAGCCTTTCGTTGCCTCTGGGCAGCCTGGCACACATGAGCGATTACATGCTGCAGTGTCTCCACAACGACCGCCGAGTTGCCCACATTCTAACTTGTGCTGATTACTGGGTGGCCACGCTGCTGGATCCCCGTTACAAGGACAACGTACCGTCCTTAATTCACTCACTGGAGCGCGATCGCAAGATGCGCGAGTACAAGCGCACGCTGGTAGACGCCATGCTGCTGGCATTCCCATCTGACAGCGGGGCCACAGTGGAAGCACAAGGCAGAGGAGGAGGAGGAGGAGGTCGCCAACGCAACCAGGGCACCGCCAGCACCTCAGAAGGCAGGGTTAGCATGGCCGAAATGTGGAAAAGCTTTGTCAGCACGCCACAACAAACAGCAGCACCAGCAGCTCAGATGGAACGTCTTAGCAGGAGGCAGCATTTTACCAACATGGTGGAGCAGTATGTGTGCACACGCCTACATGTAGTGAATGACGGGTCTGCCCCCTTCAACTTCTGGGTCTCCAAATTGGGCACATGGCTTGAGCTTGCCCTTTACGCCTTGGAGGTGCTGGCGTGCCCTGCAGCCAGTGTATTATCTGAACGGGTATTTAGCACGGCTGGGGGCGTTATAACAGACAAGCGCAGCCGCCTGTCCAGAGACAATGTGGACAAGCTCACGTTCATTAAAATGAACCAGGCATGGATCCCACGGGACTTTTCCGTACCTTATGCAGAATAGCAATGGATACCGACCTTACCCACCCATTGTTCCATTTTTGCTCTTTCTCACTCTTTTGGGGTGTACCCTCATTTAAAATTTTTGAAAAGAAGCAGTGTTGGCTACCTCGTCCTCCTCCTCAGGGCCAGATTAATGTAGGGGCTATTGGAGCTGCAGCTCCAGGCCCCTACCTTTTATATAGGCCCCGGGTTGGCCATATTCACTGTTACCGCTCTTCTGTCACTTGTAAACACAGAAGTCTGGCTTCTATGCTCGCTTCCCCAGGCAGCACCCTCAGAACCTCCCCACACAGCGTGAAGGCCGGACAAGGAGGGACAGTTGGCGATGCATGGATGTGTTTATGGGCTTCAGAGACAGCATCCCATGTTGAATTAGGCATGCATGGCTGCACCCTTCCTCCTCTGGGTGCATGGCAAGGCACGGCCCTTAAGGCCCTTCAAAATCCTCAGCACCAAGCCCATGATGCTGTTAATCCGGCCCTGGTCCTCCTCCACTGCCGCTTCCACCTACACCGCCCATAGGTGTGCGCAGCCTATTGCATTAAGGTGTGCACCCCAAAGTTGAAATACACATGCATGTGTTTGCCAGCAGGGAGAGTAATGTATAGGGGCCATGTACCTGTAGGCAAGGAGAAATAGAGCAGAGCAGGTCCCAGGGAGATCTTTCCCATCTCCTCACTGGCAATGCTATGTGCCCTAGGTGATTAGGGTGTGCCCAGGCACACCCAGCACACCCTGTGCGCACGCCTATGTCACCGCCACATCCACCACCACCTCAACCTCCCTCCTACTCCATATGGGCCTCGTCCTTCAGAGATGAAGAAGAACATTGTTTTATTTTTCTGTTTTTTTTTTGTTGTTTTAAGTTATTTCCCTATCCACATTTGTTTGCAGAGCACTTGCCATGCTCTTAATTACGTTTTGCTGCCATTTGCAGCACTCTAGCCCTTTCCTTTGGTGTTTTAGAGCCATTTTAGTGCCTTAAAGTTCGGGTCCCCATTGACTTCAATGGGGTTCGGTGTCCGGGAAAAGTTCGGTAAAAGTCCGGGACACGGACCCGGACTTTTTTTTAAAGTTCGGCCGAACCCGTCGAACACGGACATCTAGGTGTTCGCTCAACCCTACTTACCAACTATCTTATCGCTTTTGGCTCAAAAACCCAGCCAGGACCTCTCTCCATACAGGTGGACTTGCAATTGAAGATAGGAGAATCTACCACTTTTAAGAAGAAGATGGATGGATGTCTCTCTCCAATGCATTGGAGAGAGACATTCATCCATCTTCCTCTTAAAAGTGGTAGATTCTCCCATCTTCAGTTGCAAGTCCACCTGGATGGAGAGAAGCCCTTGCTGGGTTTTTGAGCCACAAGCGATACTGACCTTCTGTAATAGGGGGTCACCACTAGTTGGTATAGCCGGTTCACACTGATCCGACCAAGTCGCCTCGCCTGACAAGTAGCGGTCCATGCTGTGCAATGGAACCGTTCTAATCAGAGCGACTCAAGTCGCTCCGACTTAGAAAAAGGTTCCTGCACCTTTTTTTTGCAAAGTCGGAGCGACTTGCATTGACTTTCATTATGTGAAGTCGTTGCAAGCAGCGCCGAAGTCGCGGTGCACGGGCGACTTCACTAGTCGCCCGAAGTCGTGGCGACTTTGAGTCGGTAACGCGAGCACTTTATAAGGTGAAGGTGTTCACTCGGGATCACGCACTCTCTCTGGGGATGGATGGTGCACTGACTGTTTGAAGGACTTGTTCACAAATTGGACTTTCTTTATTTTCAATATTAGGCGCAACTCTATAAGGATATATATATATTGTTGGTATCCCCTATCTCAGCTTACTTTTCTCTCCAGACACCGCGATTCTGCTCCTGTCACCTCACCTGCTGTGCTTCTTTCATTACCTCTATCTTTACATACATAAAGTGGGACAGATCATGGCATTACACGATCTGTCCCATTGGTACAATGTTCAACATTCCAGAATATATGGAAGAAACAAAGACTGACAATGGTGGACTTGGAGAAGACCTGGGAATATAACGTACTTATTTTTATCTCAGAGGCGGACTTTTCTGAGCCAGGCATGGGCAGCGTGTTCTTCAGATATCCAAATTGTGGCTGCGTCTCCATGAAGAATATTAAATTGTCAGCCAGGGTGTCAGCGTCAGATGCATTCAGGTGGGCTGGGGTTATGACAGATGCAGAGCCTTCATCCACCACAAATATATCACCTGGAAAAACACAAAAGCATGGATAATAAAATATCTACATTTAGGTTCATATCTTGTGCGTGCACATCACACGCTTTCCAGGCACATACAGAAACACACTTCCCTTTACGCAGAGCGCATGACATTTATTATTATTATTATACAGGATTTATATAGCACCAACAGTTTGCGCAGCGCTTTACAGTGTGAGGGAAGACAATACAGTTACAATACAGTTCAAAACAGGAGGAACTAGAGGGCCCTGCTCGTTAGAGCTTACAATCTAAAAGGGAGGGTCAAGTGACATGCCATTTATTGTTGATCATGTGGGTCAGTGTGATCAAAAAGGGTGAGGGACTTTATTTGTGCATTTCTCATGCATAGGGCAGCCCATTGAAACAAATAGACAAATGAGAAGCATGAAAAAAATACACGCCTGTATAGCAAGAACCTAGCCTTAGCCTATTTATGGGTTCAAACATCCTTAACAACCCCAGGTTTCTTACCTTTATACCCTTTATAAAGTAGTATCAGCAGGGAGCATTGATGGTTTCAAAAAACTATTAGATGGGCACCTTAAAGACCACAACATACAGGGGTATACAATGTACAACATACAGGGGTATACAATGTACAACATACAGGGGTATACAATGTACAGTTAACAGCAAACACACACACACATCATAGGTTGAACTGGATGGACGGATGTCTTTTTTCAACCTCACAAACTATGTAACTATGTAACTTTATCGACCAAAACAAATTTTACATTTCCATCATTGGCCTGTTTATTGGGGAATAAATCTGTTGTCACTTAAAGTAGAACTATAGGCAGAACTTTTTTTTTTCATTTTAACCACTTTACCACCGGAGGATTTTGCTGTCTTACGCCTGGGCCACTTTTTGCGATTCAGCACTGTACGACTTTAACTGCGCGGTCGTGCGACGCCGTACCCAAACTAAATTTACGTCCTTTTTTTCCCACAAACAGAGCTTTCTTTTGGTGGTATTTGATCACCTGTGCGATTTTTACTTTTTGCGCTATAAACAAAAAAAGAGCATTTATTTTGAAAAAATAACAATATTTTTAACATTTTTTCATATGAAATTCCCCACAAAAAAAATGTAAAAATCTAATTTTTTAAAATTTTTTGGCCAATTTGTTTTCTACTACCTATGTTTGGTAAAAAAAAAAATCACAATAAGCGTATTTTAAATGGTTTGCGCAAAAGTTATTGCGTTTACTAACAAAGGGAATGATTTCTGTCATTTTTGGTGTTTTTTTTTTTTAACGCGTAATGGCGGCGATCTGCGATTTTTGTTTGTGGGACTGCAACATTGCGGCGGACAGATCGGACCCTTGACTGACATTTTTGACGCTTTTGGGGGTACCAGTGACATTACTACAGTAATCAGTGCTATATATCTGCACTGTTACTGCAAAAATGACACTGGCAGGGAAGGGGTTAATTTTATTGGAGAGGGAGGGGTTAATGTATGTCTGGTGCTTACTAACGTGTGTGGGGGGAGGTGACTATGTGACACAAGGACAGATCCAGGGTTCAGCTATGCTGAACCCTGCAATCTGACCCTGCCTGTCACTTAGGAGATCCGCCTGCTTGTGTTTACACAAGCGGGCGGATCTCCACACTCGATTCCCCGACGATCGGGGAAGAGCAGCGGCAATCCTTGCTGCTCCTCCCCTGGCCCGATTCCCGCTGTGACTGAATACAGCGCGCGCCGCCGAGAAAGGGGAGTGTCTGGCGACGTAGGTCTACGTCGCCAGACGATAACGAACCACTCTGCCGCAGTAGGCTCAACGTGAGCAGACGGCAAGTGGTTAAATAGGGCAAGGGAGGGTTATAGCACCTGTCAGATTTCTTTTCACCATCTGTGTCCCATTGCGTAGATTTCCCTTCACTTCCTGTCCCATCGCCAAACAGGAAGTGAGAGGAAATCCCTGAAAATTAAAAAGGTTGGAAACCCCCACAAAATATGAAAAAAACAAAAACAAAAAAACCCCGTAAGACAAAGGCATAATGAGTTAGTATGCCTAGCTCACTATGAAATACTTAACTTAGAATAAAGCCCCCGCAGCGACGCCTGCTCAGCGGTGACACAGCCGACATGTTTGGCCCTCCTGCTTTCTGGTTTGCGTCCTCCAGCCATCTGATTTGCCCGAGGCGCGATGACATCACTCCCATGCGCGTGGGAGCCGCCGTTCATGGCACAGGGCTCTGAAGGAATGGCACGGGTGGCCGTTCATTCAGAGTGCATGTGCCAATGACGTTATCGGCTGCATTAAAAGTAAACATCTAAACGGTACATGTTTAGGAGATATTTACAGTACCTATAGGTAAGCCTTATTAAATTACCTATAGGTACAAGTTATAAGAGAAGGTTTGCAACCTCTTTAAGTGAATTCCTTGGGGCCTCCCAGGTCACCAGAACTAGTGTTATCATTGCAAGATTTCCTCTCTATTACTTTTCTGGGGACAACTCAAAATTTGGGATTTTCTCTTACTTTCACTTTCAATGATAATGGTAAACAGGACAAATAGAGAGGGGGAATCTCCCTAACGGGGACAGCAATAAACACTGACAGGTGTTCTAATCTATCTCTACTCCATCCAAATCTAAAGCCTTGTACACACGTACCGATCGTCGGCCGAACGATCGGCCGTCTTTTGTCCGAGGGCTGTCTTGTCTGTTGAAAAGTGCAAAAGACTGCACACGAATTTTGTCGGCCAACAACAGCCGACTGCAGAAGTGATGTCATGTGATGGTTAACTTTCCTTGTCTTTTTTCTTTTCTGAGCATGCCCAGTCTTGCTAAACGGCTGTCTGTCGGCCGAATTCTGTACTGACTGGCGAACAATCGGCCGTTTTGGTGTTGGCCAACAAAAATTTTAATGCCTGCACGACAGATTCTGTTCGGCCGAAAATGCGCTGTCCACTGTCGGAAGCATCATACTAACAAGCCTACAATCGGCCGATCGGTCGTCGGCCGAATATTTACGGCCGACAATCGGTACGTGTGTACGGGGCTTAATAAAAAAAAAAAGAAAGTTTTGCCTTTAGTTATATTTTATGATAAAAAAGTAAACATTAATTGTTTTTTTTTTTTTTTTTTTTGTCAAACTAGGCTTTCCTTTGGCAGTAATGTCCTACACCTTTTCATTTTATTTTCCTATTTTCTTATTTAATCTACAGACATAAAATGTAAAAAAAAAAAAAAAATAAAAAAAATGAAAAACACATTTTTTTCTATTTTGATCAGTGTAAGTTTTTAAAAAAAATGTTTAACTGTAAAAAAAGTATACATTTCATGTGTAATTGTATAAATCTGTCCTATTTTTAATTACATTAAGATGACTAAAACATCTTACATAAAACATTAATATTAAAAAAAAAATAAAAATAAGAATATAAAAAAAAATAAGCACAAAAATATTAGCTCTGGGGAGAAGGGAAAGAAGGGTTTAATTAGGATTGATTAGGGATAACTAAGGATTTATGTGTTTAAATTAGAATACATTTGCAGGACCAACTTCCTGATTGGCCAGGAGGAGAATCCGTCTGACATTGTCACACAACTGGGTGGGCTTAGGGCGCAGTGCTCTGTGCCCCGAGCCCACCCTGTTTTTGAAGCCTAGTAGAGCCTCTGGTTCTAATCACGTGCTTCAAAAAAAAAAAAAAACCCCAATGGAATCCATGCGTCCGGCACCCTACATGTAGATTAGGGGGCCGGATGCATGGATAGGGGTGGCGGCGCCCCTGCGCCCCCAATGGACGGGCCGCCACTCAGCGTTGCACTAATTGTGTATTATTTCTATGTTGGAAGCCCGTATCGCTATTCCAAGTGCTAGCAGCTCCCCTCACCAGCGCAGTGTTTTACTTGTTTGTGGTTATAAAATAATATTGCTATTATCTTTAGTTGGTGGTAGTTATTCGTTTTTGTATTAAAGGATTAGAGGACAGCGCAATGATATCAGAACATTATTCCTTGCTCTGTTCTGAGTTCTGCTGACTATTAACCCCCGGTGGTACGTACAGACATTTATATAGGGTTCAGTCGTTGAATAAAGCACAATTCCAAAAAGAAGAGGTGAACCATTTTTCCGCGCTGTCTGGCGTGCCGTCTTCATTCATAAGGGATATTTTTAGCCACCTACGTTCCGGCTATAACATATGGTAAGTCGCGCTCGTCGTTGAGATGCTTTGGATGGATGCTTAATTACCTTCCACTCCGACGGCTCCAGAGCGGAACTGTGACCTCGTTAGTCGCATCGTACTCACCGATGTGCATGATAGGTTGCTGATTATTGACAGGCGTTAGAGTGATGTTCAGATCGTAGACGGGGAGGCTGGCGTGAAGAGGGATCGGTGGGGGAAGAGGCCCATTGAAGCAACAGGTGTCGGCTGTAGTGGATTCTCCATCTGAGACTATAAGTGTAACCGTATCTGCCTGTGGATGGGGTCCAATCTCGCCTCCTTAAGGTGCAGAAAAACATGTTAAGTACCCAGAAATTAGGCCAAGGTTCAAAAACCCCCCAAAAAAAACAAAAAAAAAACACAAACAAGAAAAAAAAAAAAAGACTAAACTTTTGTGAACGACCAGAAATGAATATGTGGTCTGAACTCCCGCTAAACGCTTATTTGATAACTTGAAGTGTGTGCTCCTGTGACAAATGTGTGTTTCCTGATACTAGGCTGCTGCTGATATGAGGCTATAGTCCCTTTGATAAACAGTATGAGTATCAGCGCTGCTCTAGATAACAAATAAAGTGCTAAGTGCAAAATTAGCAAAATTATTAGTGCATAAAATTCAACAAAAGTGCATAGCAAAAGTGTGAGCAATGCAAAATAAATAATAAAACGTCTTCTAGTGATCAACCAATAAACAGTCCTTTTTAAATAAAGTGCTTATGCCATAAATCAGGTTTCATCAACAAATAAGTCCTTCAATAAAATGCCCGTGCTGTCAATCAAATGATGTGCAGATCGCTCCGTGCTCCCCTCCTGTGTCCCCACTCACCAAACAGATGGGGAAATGGTTCAAAAATTGTATTCTTTGCCGTTATGCCTTTGGATGGAACGTCCTCCCAGTGGCGATTTCCCAACGCAAATATATTGGCAAAAAGAGAACTCCATAGCGTAAAATTGTAATGATTTGTTAGATAGGCAATAAAATATTGACCCTGATGACGTCAGTTATGCTCTGACGAAACGCGTTGGGATTTAGGATTGTGATTGCGCTACCTCGTCACTTCCAGCTCCCGGGGGAACGCGGAAGCGGCGTTCCAACCTGGAGACCACCGCTGTTTTCATGTATATGCTTTGTACAAGCCTTTTACCATGTAAGTGCATCATCTGAGTAATTTTATTAAATTATACTTCATTAACGTACTTCACCATTTGAGTCCTCTTGTTTCTTCCTGGGTACGATATATGGGAGTCCATCCCCAGCAACAGTGAGTCAGACAGGAGGATTTGTTTGGGGTATATTGGAGGTGCTGCCTTATCCTGGTATCGGCTGTTAATACCATTGGTGTCCTGTCTCTGCTTATATTGACCCCCTGTAACTTAAGGGGTCCACTTCATCTGGTAAGCCTTGAGTGCACACCGGGTGTTCCTGTTATTTTGGTGGGGGTGTTTAAGCGTATCAAGTGCTGAAGTCATTACCATCCATTATTTATTCACATTGGACATTTATTGGGATCCATTGCGGACTATTTATTTATTGCAATATATATATATATATATATTCTTGTGTTTTTTATATATATTTTTCACTTGATTTTTATGGATTTATGATTGCACAGATATCTCAGTATTTAACTTCATTTATTGCATTATACTATTCACTCACCTATGTACTATAATATAAGGTCTGTGTTTCTCATGTCATTTGGTTGAGCGCAACTCTTATCTAGCAATAGTTACATTTTTTTCCACATTTCACGTATTTTACGTTTTTGCTGATAAGGAAACTCTTTTTCCTACACTCTTTGTTACAATTAATTTTCATATTTTTCACGCGAAGGTACGGTTATTCATTTATATTATTTCCTTTGCGCGGGCTTGTCTGTTGGTATCTGCACCATCAATTTTTCTAATAAAATATTACACTTACATTGGTAAAGTGCAATGTGCTTGTATTGCAGAGCGCCGTAGCGGCGTGCGTTTTCCAATTCGCCCCTCCTCATGGGCATCATCTAAATGCTTATTAACCACTTCTGGACCAGAAAGATTTTCCCCCTTAAAGCGGTTGTATCTCCAAAAAAACCCCCAAAAAAACAAAACAAACCCTGCAGGACAATGGCATAATGTGCTAGTATGAATCCCATACTAGCACATTATGAAATACTTACCTTAGAACGAAGCCCCGACACGGTCGCTTGGACTTGACTGGGGCAGCTGACATGTTCCCTCAGCGTCTCTTCCGGGTTCGGCGGCTCCGGTGCTGTTAGTGGCCGGAGCCGCGATGACGTCACTCCCGTGCATGGAGCCAGCAAGGAGCTCTGAAGGTCCAGCAAGAGTAGACTACTCTACTAACACCATCCACTGCTCTACTGACACCAATCTCTGCTCTACTGACCCAGTCCAATGCTCTACTGACACCATCCACTGCCCTACTGACACCATCCACTGCTCTACTGACCCCGTCCACTGCTCTACTGACACCATCCACTGCCCTACTGACACCGTCCACTGCTCTACTGACACCGTCCACTGCTCTACTGACACCGTCCACTGCTCTACTGACACCGTCCACTGCCCTACTGACACCATCCACTGCCCTACTGACACCAATCTCTACTCTACTGACACCAATCTCTACTCTACTGACACCAATCTCTGCTCTACTGACACCAATCTCTGCTCTACTGACACCATCCACTGCTCTACTGACACCAATCTCTGCTCTACTGACCCCATCCACTGCTCTACTGACCCCGTCCACTGCTCTACTGACACCATCCACTGCCCTACTGACACCGTCCACTGCTCTACTGACACCATCCACTGTCCTACTGACACCGTCCACTGCCCTACTGACACCGTCCACTGCTCTACTGACACCAATCTCTGCCCTACTGACACCAATCTCTGCTCTACTGAAACCAATCTCTGCTCTACTGGCACCAATCTCTGCCCTACTGACACCGTCCACTGCCCTACTGACACCATCCACTGCCCTACTGACACCGTCAACTGCCCTACTGACACCGTCCACTGCCCTACTGACACCGTCCACTGCCCTACTGACACCGTCCTCTGCCCTACTGACACCATCCACTGCCCTACTGACACCGTTCACTGCCCTACTGACACCATCCACTGCCCTACTGACACCATCCACTGCCTTACTGACACCGTCCACTGCTCTACTGACACCAATCTCTGCTCTACTGACCCCATCCACTGCTCTACTGACACCATCCACTGCCCTACTGACACCAATCTCTGCCTTACTGACACGGTCCACTGCTCTACTGACACCAATCTCTGCTCTACTGACACCATCCACTGCTCTACTGACACCAATCTCTGCTCTACTGACACCATCCACTGCTCTACTGACACCATCCACTGCTCTACTGACACTAATCTCTGCTCTACTGACCCCGTCCACTGCCCTACTGACAGTGTCCACTGCTCTACTGACACCAATCTCTGCTCTACTGACCCCGTCCACTGCTTTACTGACATCATCCACTGCCCTACTGACACTGTCCACTGCTCTACTGACACCAATCTCCGCCCTACTGACACCAATCTCTGCCCTACTGACACCAATCGCTGCTCTACTGATCCCAATCTCTGTTCTACTGACACCAATCTCTGCTTTACTGACCCCAATCTCTGCTCTACTGACACCGTCAGTATATATATACACACGCATATATGTTGAGCTCGGGGGTGCGCACCTATGCTGCTATTGCTATAGGCTTTAATGAGTTTTTCTACTGTAGATATATGAATTTGTTAGTAATTAGTTTATGCACCGGCACTCTAATTGAATTTTGCACAAGGTTTGTTGAGTTCTGCACATTTGTGTATTACATTGATTTTAAAGGGGTTTATTAGGACGGTGAGCGCGCTTGACTTATAAAAAAAATGACTGTTCAATGCGCTTACAATGATAGGACGCAGCTACCCAGCAATTTGTTTTCAGACTGTTGCGCAGGTAATAATATTTAATCACTTTTTACAAGGTAATAGCTAGGTTTCTTAATGCATTTGTTACGCAAAAAGTGGATTTATGACCTTTCGTCGCTATTGAATACATTTAAATGAAAGTGGTCCAAAGACCAAAGCGTAATTAAACCATATCTCAATGCGGGGGAGGGGGGGGGTAAATATAGATATTTTATAAATTAGATATACTTTACTAGTATAGGTAAAATAATTTAACGTGGAGCTGTGAAAACCTAATTAGTTAGAAACTTTGTACCCCCCCCCCCCTACCAAGCTGACACTGAATATATTACTCTTTTATTTAAAGAATGATGTAAAAGACGAAAATTTACTAAATTTAATGTGGAACTTCTGGCATGCAGTTAACCACTTCTGGACTGGAAGATTTCCCCCCTTTAATGACCAGGCCATATTTTGTGATTCGGCATTGCGTTATTTTAACTGACAATTGCGCGGTCATGTGACGCTGTACCCCAAAAAAATTGATGTCCTTTTTTTCCCACAAACAGAACTTTCTTTTGGGGGTATTTGATCACCTGTGCGATTTTTATTTTTTGCGCTATAAACAAAAAAAAACAGCGACAATTTTGAAAGAAAAACAATATTTTTCACATTCTGCTATATAACATTCCCAAAGAAAAAATGAAAAAAATCTAAATTTTTTAACTTTTTAGGCCAATTTGTATTCTGCTACATATTTTTGGTAAAAAAAAAATAATTGCAATAAGCATATTTTGATTGGTTTGCGCAAAAGTTATTGCGTCTGCTAATTACGGGAAAGATTTCTGTCATTTTTATTGTTTGTTTTTTTTTATTAGTAATGGCGGCGATCTGCGATTTTTAGCGGGACTGCGACATTGCGGCGGACAGATCGGACCCCTAACTGACATTTTTGACACTTTTGGGGGGACCAGTGACATTACTACAGTAATCAGTGCTAAAAATATGCACTGTTACTGTAATAATGACACTGGCAGGGAAGGGGTTAACTTAATGGGTGATCAAGGGGTTAAATATGTACCTAGGAGCGTGTTTCTAACTGTATGGGGGAGGGGCTTTTGAAATGATCACAGAGACATGTGATCCTATATAGAAGGATCACAGGCGCTCTGTGATCATTCCAGAGAGAAGAACGGTCAGATGTGTTTACAACAGCTGATCGTCCTTCTCTCTCAGCGGGGAGCGATCGCGGGTGTCAGACGGCAATCGGATCGCCTGCCCCGTGCGTTGGAGTCCCTGCTGCCGAATGGGGGCAGGAGCGCGCCCCCTAGCTGCAGGCGTGCGACCGATGTAGGTCTACGTCGTTTCGCGTAGGAGGGCCAGCCTGCCGCAGTAAAAAGGCGGCGGGAGGTCGGGAACCGGTTAAAAGTCAGCAGCTACAGTATTTGTACAGTATTTGTAGCTCCGCCTTAAAGTGTAACTTCACTCTCCCAATCAACTTTTGATTATTTTTAATCCTTAAATAGGAAAGTAGATCATATTTTCTTGTTTTTAACTTCTTTTTTTTTTACATTTCTTCAGTTACTTCCTGGTTTCTTGCCTAGGTAAATTGGGTCATACATCTCAGGAGTCTTCAGAAGGGGGGGGGGGGTTCTCAGCTAAGTACACCCTCCTGCATGCATGCTTGAGCTAAGGGCATATGGATTCCAGGAAGTAAATGCTACAACAGCATAGTTGCCAACATTTGAAGAAAATTTCCAGGGACACTTTGCGGCACAGCTATCAATTACTTACCACACCCATTTCCCTGAAGCTCCGCCCACTCTGCATAATTGATCTCTGCCTACTTATCATCAGATTGTTGGGTCTACTCAATAAAGAGAGAATTACAGGAAACTGAAAAGGGAATTTTAAACTTGAGGCCAAAGTAGCAGAGTTGGAACAATTCTCCCATTCAGCTGCACTACTTCTGCCTAAAGTTTAAAATTCTCATCACAATTCCCTGCAATTCTAAAGTGTCCAATGTGCTCAAGTGTGACCATACAAAAAATGGAATACGTAAATATAAATAAAGTGCAAAGTGTAAATAAGTACATTGCCGGGACAATTGTAAATTAACCGGGACAGGCTCATATTTGCCGGGACTGTCCCGGGAAAAAACGGGACAGTTGGCAAGTATACATGAATCATTTGCCCTTAATCAAAATGGCCACAGGAATAAATGCTAAGGGGGTTGTTTTTCAAAGTGGATTCTTAACAAAATTAAGCATGGAGACACGGAGGGATAGGGAATATTAAAACTTAATTAAATTAGTGTTTTTGTTTTGTGGTGCTCAGAGGCAGTGAAGATCCACTTTAATGATAAACTTTGTGCCCCCCACCCTCAGCAGATGTAAAATTAACCACTTGCTTTGTCTATCTGATGATTTAACCACTTAAAGACAGCCCAGCAGGCCGGCTCTGTTCCGTGAAACAACGTAACTGTACATCGCTTTGCGAGACTGTCAGCGCACGCGCGGGGGGGGGGGCGCCCTGGCGGTCTCGCAAAGCGATGTACACTTACGTTGTTTCTCGGGACAGAGCCGACCTGCCGCAGTTCCCCATTCACCACAGGGGACGCCGATCAGCGGGTCCGGGGGCCGCGATTGCTGCCAGGCACCCGCGATCGCTCCCTGTGGAGACAGAATGGCGGTCTGATGATGTAAACGCGGCAGATCGCTGTTCTGTCAGTTATGAACACAGGGATCCTCTTATTTAGGAACACAGCTTTCTGTGTTTATCCAGCAAGCCCATCCCCCACATAGTTAGAAAGCACCCCCTAGGCACACATTTAACCCTTTGATCTCACCTGGTGGTAACCCCTTCCCTGCCAGTGTCATTAGTACAGTGACAGTGCATATTTTTAGCACTGATTACTGTAGTAATGTCACTGGTCCCCCCAAAAGTGTCAGAAATGTCAGTTTTGGATCTGATCTGTCCGCTGCAATGTCGCAGTCCCGCTAAAAATCGCTGATCACCGCCATTACTAGTAAAAAAAACAAAAAAAAAACAAAAACAAAAATGACATAAATCCTTCCCGTAGTTTGTAGATGCGATAACTTTTAGGTAAACTAATCAATATACACTTATTGGGATTTTTTTTACCAAAAATATGTAGCAGAATAAAAATTGGCCTAAAATGATGAAAAAAATTAGATTTTTTTGGGAATGTTATATACACCAAAAGAAAAGCTCTATTTGTGGGGAAAAAAGAACATTGATTTTATTTGCGTACAGCATCGCACAACTGCGCAACTGTCAGATACAGCAGATAGAGCAACTACGTTTTACCTGCCTAGCACCTACCTAGGAGGGTGCTACATAATTGTTTTTTTTCTTTTCGTGAATGTTATATAGCAAAATGTGAAAAAAAATATATAATATATATATATATATATATATATATATATATATATATATATATATATATATATTTTGTGACAGGAAGTCAGGTAAATCTGGGGATGTAGTCACAGACAGGAGATACATTTCCACCTGGTTTAGAAAATTCACCAATTACTATAGGGCAGGGATGGCGAACCTTGGCACCCCAGATGTTTTGGAACTACATTTCCCATGAAGCTCAACTACGCTGCAGAGTGCATGAGCATCATGGGAAATGTAGTTCCAAAACATCTGGGGTGCCAAGGTTTGCCATCACTGCTATAGGGTGTCGGCTGCAAAGGCAGCAGGAAGGTGTAAAGAAGTTGAAAACCATTCAGCTGTTCGGAATGAGGAAATGAAGGCCTCTATAATTTGTCCAAAGGAAGTATAAGGATTGTTGCCTCCTGACGCTGTGTGGGCGTGGGGAGAGGAGGACAGTCAGATGTGTGCCCCCTGAAGCTGTGTGAGCATGGGGAAGACCTCCTGAAGCGATGTGCGCTGAGGAGGGTAACAAGTGTGAAGACTACTCAAGGATCGTTTCTATGTGAAAAGAAACCAATGGACATTTCCTGTGTGAAGGGGAAATTAATGAAGACTGAAGACTACTCAAGGTGAGGTCTGGGACTATTTCTATGTGGAAAGAAATAAATGCACTGTTTGCTATGTGAAGAGACAAGCAAAGGAATGGTTGCTATGTGAAGAGTGTGAAGAGACAAACAAAGGGATGTTTTCTATGTGAAAGGAAAGTCCAATGAACATGTGCTGTGAGAAGAGAAAAAACATGGACTATTGAGTGTCTGCTGTAGGATCAGCAAAGTTTGCCCAACAGTAGGTTGGAGACAGACTCCATAGGTAGGTTCCTGTATGTGAGAAGGTAGCCGCCCACAGTGGCAAGGATTTATTTTGTGTTTTATTTTATTTTGATGTTTTTGACGCTTGCAGTCTTGTGTGAAGAAAATTGCATGAATAAACCAAACTGTTTGCAACCACTTCTCGGCTATCTCCCTGTGTAAACGCACCCCCCCCCAAGGGGTCATCCACACCCGCCATCGAGCTAATCCCCACAATATATATACAGTAAAACCTTGGATTGCGAGCATAATTCGTTCCGGAAACATGCTTGTAATCCAAAGCACTCTTATATCAAAGCAAATTTCCCCATAAGAAATAATGGAAACTCCGATGATTCGTTCCACAACCATTTATTCATAAATCCTTCAATTTATAGTCCATATAAAAAGATTATAGCATTGCGATAGGTTGTGTAACCATACAATGTCCATCCACAAATAGCCGCATCCACAAGGGGATTGGAAGCAAAATCCAGCAGGAGCTACAGGGTAGCAATATGGTTTCCATTTAATAAAGGTTCAACATTTAGCAACTCACATGGTTGATGAATAAAACAGGCACATCTAAGTATGCAGGCATCCAGGGTAAAGCTGTCCACATAGACTATCTTTTGCACCGCCGGCTGCCAGTCTGTAATCCTGACCGGGTAGACCACCCTGCAGTAAAGTGATCTGAAAGCGAGGGGCAGCATGGAAAGGATGACGTAGATGATGGTGCGGAGGATGATCTATGTGGACAGCTTTACCACTGATGCCGGCATCCTTAGATGTGCCTGTTCCAATCATCAACCATGTGAATTGCTAAATGTTGTACCTTCATTAAATTTAACCATATTGCTACACTTAGAGGCGCCCCTCTTCTCTTTTATACTCAGCTGTGACTTGAGGCTACTTGTATATCAAGACATCGCTTGTATATCAAGTCAAAATTTATTTGAAAATTTTGCTTGTCTTGCAAAGCGCTCTTAAACCAAGTTACTCTCAAACCAAGGTTTTACTGTATATATATATATATATATATTTTTTTTTCAGAATTGTCGCTCTTTTTTTGTTTATAGAGCAAAAAAATAAATAAATAAATCGCAGAGGTGATCAAATACCACCAAAAGAAAGCTCTATTTGTGGGAAACAGAAAGGACATCAATTTTATTTGGGTACAGTGTTGCACGATCACGCACTTTTCCGTTAAAATAACGCGTGCCAAATCTCAAAAAATAGCCTGGTCGTTAAGGGGGGAAATCTTCTGGTCCAGAAGTGGTTTAACCACTTTACCTCCGCTCACATGGAGGCTACTGCGGCAAAGTGCCGCGATCCCGTCCAGCGACGTAGACCTACGTCGCTGGACTCCGCCCCTTGTGGGCGGCGCTCGCGCGCCGCCGGAGGCTCGCTCCCGCGCCGCCGGAGGCTCGCTCCCGCTGTGTTCATTCACAGCGGGAGTCGGGCCAGCGGAGGAGCAGCGGCGATTGCCGCTGCTCTGCCCCGATCGTCGGGGAATCGAGTGTGGAGATCCGCCCGCTTGTGTAAACACAGCAGGCGGATCTCCATAGTGACAGGGACTGACAGATCGGAGTGTTCAGCATAGCTGGACATCCGATCTGTCCTTCTGTCACACAGTCACCTCCCCCCCCACACGTCAGTAAGCACCAGGCATACATTAACCCCTCCCTCTCCAATAAAATTAACCCCTCCCCTGCCAGTGTCATTTTTACAGTAACAGTGCATATGTATAGCACTGATTACTGCAGTAATGTCACTGGTACCCCCAAAAGTGTCAAAAATGTCAGTCAAGGGTCCGATCTGTCCGCCGCAATGTCGCAGTCCCGCAAAAAAAAATCGCAGATCACCGCCATTACGCGTTAAAAAAAAAACACCAAAAATGACAGAAATCTTTCCCTTAGTTAGTAAACACAATAACTTTTGCGCAAACCAATCAAAATACGCTTATTGGGATTTTTTTTACTAAACATAGGTAGCATAAAACAAATTGGCCAAAAATTTAAAAAAAATTTGATTTTTACATTTTTTTGGGGGGGAATTTCATATAAAAAAATGTGAAAAATATTGTTATTTTTTCAAAATAAACGCTCTTTTTTTGTTTATAGCGCAAAAAGTAAAAATCACACAGGTGATCAAATACCACCAAAAGAAAGCTCTGTTTGTGGGGAAAAAAGGACGTAAATTTCGTTTGGGTACAGCGTCGCACGACCGCGCAATTGTCAGTTAAAGTCGCACAGCGCCGAATCGCAAAAAGTGGCCTGGACGGAAGACAGCAAAATCCTCCGGTGGTAAAGTGGTTAATAAGAAACATTTATATTGTATGGCCAGCTTTAGTTAAGAATTTTCGAAAGAAAATTCTATTGAAATTAGACCCATGTATGGGTGGCCAGCCGAAGCATTCATGGTCAAGTTAGAATTGAGATTCCGCAGTCGCCGTATGTAACCCTATTCCTCAGATTGTATTTAATTATTCTAAACGGAAAACAATCTTTTTTTTTTTATTTTTTTATTTTTTTTTTTTACACGAAGTGGAGTATTTGGAGCATCTGTTGTGCCGTTTCGTCCGGGGAAGGAAGATTGTTTTTCAAGCAGAAAATATTTATTTTAGGAAGAACATTTTGGAAAGTCGGATTTTGACAGGTGCCTCAGCAGGAAAGACGTCAGCCTGTCGTGTCAGCAAATTAGAATTTTAAAAAGGTGATTAATACCAGTGGAATTCATTATAGCCTGTTGATTTGCCTTGGCAGGTTGTGTGGTATTGCCAGTTGTCACAAAAAAAAAAAAAAAAAAAATGGAAAAGAAATAGCGAGATTTCTGATGGTTGAGAGAGAATATTGAACATAGAGACTGCTCGCCCGTTTCTGGGCTGGCTTCTTCTGCGCTGAGCTGCATGGTATAACGCAGGAGGGAAAATTACAATTTAACCACTTCAGCTCCGGAAAGGTTTTACCCCCTAATGACCAGGCCATTTTTTGAGATTCGGCACTGTGTTGCGCGGTTGTGCAACGCTGTATCCAAATACAATTAATGGTGACATACAGGGAGGAGAGACGATAAAAGGCAGCCAGAAAGAGAGTCAGGCCTCTAATGGAGACATGGAGGAGAAGGTAAGCTGCTGGACACTATTGCATGTCCATGACAGTCTTGGTATGCTGACACCTTAAAGCGGTTGTAAACCCAAAGTTCAAAAAAAAAAAAAAAAAACAACCTGCAAGACAAAGGCATAATGAGCTAGTATGCATCGCATACTAGCTCATTATGTATTACTTACCTTAGAACGAAGCCCCGACACGGACCCCCGGACATCGCTGCGGGCGCTGCCATGATCCCTCGCCGTCTCTTCCGGGTTCGGCGGCTCCGGCGCGGTGATTGGCTGGAAGAGACGGCTCCGGCGCGATGATTGGCCGGAGCCGCGATGACGTCATGCGCGCGGGAGTGATTTTCCGGGAAGCTCCCGGCAAATAGATTGAAGGTCCCTCCGGACCTTCAGAGCGCATGCGCCGCTCGCGCGAGCGGCTGCATGCACTGTAAATATCTCCTAAACCATGCAGGTTTAGGAGATATTATTTGTACCTACAGGTAAGCCTTATTATAGGCTTACCTGTAGGTAAAAGACCAAAAAAGCGGGATACTACCGCTTTAAGAGTTCCCTTCCTTGGAACTAAGGGGCCAAACCCAACCACTGAAAAACAACCCCACACCATAATCCCCCCTCCACCAAATGATTTGGACCAGTGCACAAAGCAAGGTCCATAAAGACATGGATGAGTGAGTTTTGGGTGAAGGAACTTGTGTGTATAAAGGCAGGCATCCCAATACTTATGATAATATAGTGTATAAATAAATAAAATAGGATAGGCTGAATGTAAGGATGTAAGAGGAGGATGGGATCTGCAACCCACCTGTTTTTAGGCACATATTAGCTCACCTGTGTGAATGTATGTAATCAATCTCTGAATCACATCAAGCTGTGTGAACTTCTCCACCATGACCCCTTGTCTCTGTATCATCCCATACAGAGGCATGCGGGCGACCATGTATGTGAGCTTTGCGTCATCGCTGTCTGGGTCGGTGGCATAGAGGTTTTCAGCAGTTATGTAGACGTGACCGCCCTCTGGGCAATCCAGACTGGATTTCAAGCCGGGTTGCAACTCTGGGGGTTCATCATTTACCGGTATAATCTACAGAAGAAAAAAAATGAGGAGTTATTTTGCAACAAAGTTCATAAAAACAGCAGCTTGCTCTAACTACTGCTATCAAAACTAGACCGTCGTCTGATCAGTGTTTGTAAAAATCGATCAGACTCCAAGCTTAGAGATACTCCATTTTATTCATCTGCAGATCTATGCATAGCATTGCTTTGCGCCCCACTGGTGGATGCACATTCAGAACCCTTGGTGTATGTTGCCAATATAGCCAACCATTATAGAACCATTTACTCCAAACTGCATACAGCTGTTTCAGGTTATTTGCCTATCATCAGTGCAGGGTATGGAAACCATGCCTTCTATAGAGAAGGGCACACATGTCAAAGACAAGGCCTGCGGGCCAAGTCCAGCCTTGTCATGTGGTCCACGCACCCATTTTTGCAGCCAGAAGGTCCCAGAAATCCATTCCACCACCTCTGGCTCTCACCCTTTGCCATTAGGGCTGTGGAGATGTGGAGGAAGATGTGTACAGAGGTGGGAAATGGGGGAGAGTCGTGGTCAGAGGTCAGAGCTGAGGAGGGGTGGAAATGAGATGTGGACAGCCTGTGCTGCACACTGCACATAGCGCACTCCTGAACCATGCACTCTGTATGTAGCACACTCCTGAACCATGCACTCTGTATGTAGCACACTCCTGAACCCTGCACTCTGTATGTAACACTCTCCTGAATCCTGCACTCTGTATATAGCACACTCCTGAACCCTGTACCCTGTACATAGAACACTCCTGAACCCTGGACTCTGTACATAGCACACCCCTAAACTCTGCACTCTGTACACAGTGCACCCCTGGACTCTGCACTCTGTACACAGTGCACCCCTGGACTCTGCACTCTGTACACAGTGCACCCCTGGACTCTGCACTCTGTACACAGTGCACCCCTGGACTCTGCACTCTGTACACAGTGCACCCCTGGACTCTGCACTCTGTACACAGTGCACCCCTGGACTCTGCACTCTGTACACAGTGCACCCCTGAACTCTGCACTCTGTACATAGCACACTCCTGAACTCTGCACTCTGTACATAGCACACTTCTGAACTCTGCACTCTGTATATAGCACACTTCTGAACTCTGCACTCTGTATATAGCACACTTCTGAACTCTGCACTCTGTATATAGCACACTTCTGAACTCTGCACTCTTTACGTAGTAAACTGTTTAACCCTGCACTCTGTACATAGCGTACTTCTGAACTCTGCACTCTGTCCACAGTGCAGCCCTGAACTCTGCACTGTGTACATAGCCCACCCCTGAACTCTGCACTCTGTATATAGCACACTTCTGAACTCTGCACTCTGTATGTAACACTCTCCTGAATCCTGCACTCTGTATATAGCACACTCCTGAACCCTGTACCCTGTACATAGAACACTCCTGAACCCTGGACTCTGTACATAGCACACCCCTAAACTCTGCACTCTGTACACAGTGCACCCCTGGACTCTGCACTCTGTACACAGTGCACCCCTGGACTCTGCACTCTGTACACAGTGCACCCCTGGACTCTGCACTCTGTACACAGTGCACCCCTGAACTCTGCACTCTGTACATAGCACACTCCTGAACTCTGCACTCTGTACATAGCACACTTCTGAACTCTGCACTCTGTATATAGCACACTTCTGAACTCTGCACTCTTTACGTAGTAAACTGTTGAACCCTGCACTCTGTACATAGCGTACTTCTGAACTCTGCACTCTGTCCACAGTGCAGCCCTGAACTCTGCACTCTGTACATAGCACACCCCTGAACTCTGCACTCTGTATATAGCACACTTCTGAACTCTGCACTCTGTATATAGCACACTTCTGAACTCTGCACTCTTTACGTAGCAAACTGTTGAACCCTGCACTCTGTACATAGCGTACTTCTGAACACTGCACTCTGTCCACAGTGCAGCCCTGAACTCTGCACTCTGTACATAGCACACCCCTGAACTCTGCACTCTGTACATAGCACACCCCTGAACTCTGCACTCTGTACATAGCGTACTTCTGAACTCTGCACTCTGTATATTGCGTAATGCTGAACTTCTACTTTCAGAGCTAGTTATTACCTAAGTTATTACTAAAACCAATAAATATCAAATGCAGAAGCATTTATTGAATATGATAAATAGTAGATACAACTGACCCTCTGAGGGCAACCATACTGCTGACGCAGCCTGCTTTGAAATTGTGTTTGACCTGAAGTAGGGCCCAACAAGACAGTTCAGGTTACGGTGAAAAGGGACCAAAGCTATCAAAACAACCCCCCCAACCAAATGGATGCTATCAAAACAACCCCCCCCCCCCAATCAATGGGTAGCACAGTAGAGCCTTTCTAAAACTGAAGGTATTCACATATCTCATCCCATCGCATATGCCGCTACATTGATTTAAATGAGGGATTTTAATTGGTTGAACAACAGATTCAAGCATTGTGAGGGCTCAGGGTAGAGTTATGCAAACATCAAATTGCTTTGATAGGTGGATGTCAGTCTGGAGGAGTGAGCGTTCCTAAGCAAACAGCATTTCCATGCACACTGCCCTTGGGCCAGGGACAGTCTTTTTTTTTTTTTTTTTTTTAGTCCGCGGTGGTGCAAAAACCTACAACGAAAAAGCGAACAAAAAATGTGCATGTGAACACACACTTTTAAAAAGTGCACTTAAGGGTGTGCATTAGTCCACCCCCCCGAAGGGGTAGGTCTTCGACCCTGATCCCCCAGGGCGCAAGACTCCTGACAGGGACATAGGGTTTACATGGTCTGCCTAGCCAGAAGGCCTGGCAGACCCCATTCTTCAGGCCAGCCGAAGCCGACCCCGAATACTAGGTCGAGGGGCTCTCCCGAAGAGAGACCCCCCAGAGGCAGGGGAGGAAGGAACCTAAGGGCCACACATCCTCCCCCTAGACTTCAGGGTAAGCCCGAGGACTCACACCCTACAATCAGTGAAAACACACACAAAAATGAAAGTGACAAACAGTGGGAGAAAAATACAAACCCGATTCCAAAAAAGTTGGGACACTGTACAAATTGTGAATAAAAACAGAATGCAATGATGTGGAAGTTTCACATTTTAATATTTTATTCAGAATACAACATAGATGACATAACAAATGTTTAAACTGAGAAAATGTATCATTTTAAGGGAAAAATAAGTTGATTTTAAATTTCATGGCATCAACACATCTCAAAAAAGTTGGGACAAGGCCATTTACCACTGTGTGGCATCCCCTCTTCTTTTTATAACAGTCTGCAAACGTCTGGGGACTAAGGAGACAAGTTGCTGAAGTTTAGGAATAGGAATGTTGTCCCATTCTTGTCTAATAAAGGCTTCTAGTTGCTCAACTGTCTTATGTCTTCTTTGTCACATCTTCCTCTTTATGATGCGCCAAATGTTTTCTATGGGTGAAAGATCTGGACTGCAGGCTGGCCATTTCAGTACCCGGATCCTTCTTCTATGCAGCCATGATGTTTTAATTGATGCAGTATGTGGTCTGGCATTGTCATGTTGGAAAATTCAAGGTCTTCCCTGAAAGAGACGACGTCTGGATGAGAGCATATGTTGTTCTAGAACTTGGATATACCTTTCAGCATTGATGGTGCCTTTCTAGATGTGTAAGCTGCTCATGCCACACGCACTCATGCAACCCCATACCATCAGAGATGCCGGCTTCTGAACTGAGCGCTGAGAACAACTTGGGTTGTCATTGTTTTCTTTAGTCCAGATGACATGGCGTCCCTGTTTTCCAAAAAATTTAGATTCGTCTGACCACAGAACAGTTTTCCACTTTGCCACAGACCATTTTAAATGAGCCTTGACCCAGAGAAAACGCCTGCGCTTCTGGATCATGTTTAGAAATGGATTCTTTTTTGGCCTATAGAGTTTTAGCCGGCAACGGCCAATGGCACGGTGGATTGTGTTCACCGACAATGTTTTCTGGAAGTATTCCTGAGCCCATGTTGTGATTTCCATTACAGTATCATTCCTGTATGTGATGCAGTGCCGTCTAAGGGCCCGAAGATCACGGGCATCCAGTATGGTTTTCTGGCCTTGACCCTTACACACAGAGATTGTTCCAGATTCTCTGAATCTTTGGATGATATTATGCACTGTACATGATGATAACTTCAAACTCTTTGCAATTTTACTCTGAGAAACTCCTTTCTGATATTGCTCCACTATTTTTTGCCTCAGCATTGGGGGAATTGGTGATCCTCTGCCCATCTTGACTTCTGAGAGACACTGCCACTCTAAGAGGCTCTTTTTATACCCAATCATGTTGCCAATTGACCAAATAAGTTGCAAATTGGTCCTCCAGCTGTTCCTTATATGTACATTTAACTTTTCCCGCCTCTTATTGCTACCTGTCCCAACTTTTGTGGAATGTGTAGCTCTCATGGAATCCAAAATGAGCCAATATTTGGTATGACATTTCAAAAAGTCTCACTTTCAACATTTGATATGTTATCTATATTATATTGTGAATAAAATATAAGTTTATGAGATTTGTAAATTAGTCCATTCCTTTTTTACCCACAATTTATACAGTGTCCCAACTTTTTTTGGAATCGGGTTTGTAAATAGAAAATAAAAAAGGGGCTGTGCCAAATGTGCAGTGGCCTGGGCCAGGGACAGTCTTTTTGTTTTTTTTTGTTTTTTTTTTTTAAAGCCCGTGGCGTGTGAAACACACTCAAAAGACTTACACCCGGTGCATAAAAAAGTGCACACACGCAAACGTGGAAACACAAAAAGTGCACAGGGTGTGTGAAATGGTCTTCCCTCCGAAGAGGTAGGACCCTAACCTCGATCCCCCGGGGCGCAAGACTCCTGACAGGGATTTAAGGTACTTCCTATGGTCTGTCTGGCCGAAACCAAACAGACCCCGTTCTCCAGGGGGACTGCCGAAACAGCCCACCCCAAGTACTAGGTGGGGCTCCCCCGAAGGGAGACCCCATGAGAGAGGGCGAACTAATCCAGAAGGCCATATCCACCCCCTCCCAAGACTCAAGGCTGGGCCTGAGGACCCACACCCAACAAGTCGTGCAGGAAAAAAAGGTGATAGTGAAGTGACAAATCTACAAACAAAAAAGGTGGGGAAGGGGAAGTGGAGAAGTGAATTAGTGCCAATGTGAAAATACAACAAAGGCAGGCTTTCCGGCCGGAATAAAAATTCCCCTGGTCTAAGCCAAAAGGCCTGGCCCAAGAGGCAGGTGCGGAAAAAGTGTGTGGTGCAGTGACCAAGGTGCTGAAAAACTCAAGGCGAGCTGCCCCTCACCAGTGAGAATTAAGGCACCCCTGGGCTGCCACCCCAGGGGCACGTACACCACGGGCTTTTTTGGTCTCGGCCCAAGGCCAGACCCAGTGTAGCCCTTCCTATCAGGAGGCATCAGAACTTTAGACAGCTTAGGGAGAACCTGCCTTCAACTGGGGACAAGCCTTTTGCAAGGCCAGATTCAACCCAGGAGGAAAGGTCCCCCCACCACCATCCTCCATTCCTTACCAATCACATCCAGGAACAGTACTAACTGGCCACAGAATCCAGTTTTCTCGCTCCCTTCAAACTGATAGGGGCGGACCTATCCGGCTTTCTCTGACATGGCTTACTTCCCGGTCCTCTAGTTACGCCCAGAGCGCCCCGGTTCCTTTCAGCCCCTGCCGATACTAACCATCAAGGTCCATACCAACTGATAAGAACAGATACTACACTTGATCTTAGCCGAAAGGCAGAGGGACAGTCAGGCTAGATAATGCCAGACGTCTTCCAGTCAGTAATTTTGGTGGGCTTTATGTTACTTGCTGCAGATTCTAATGCACATTATAAGAAGCTCACAGTGTGCAGTAAGATCAAAGTAAGCAGCTTCAGAACAGGAGAGAAACCTGTAAAACTGAACAAGACTGTAGGTAAAGCTGGAGTTCAGCTTAAAGACTAAAAATTCAAATTTCTGCATCAGCTCAGTCATGACGGGGTCTCTTTATTAAGTCTACTTTATTGACCACTGGGTGACACAAAGCGAGTGCCTAGAGTTGTCCAAATTTCCATACGCAGCTGTTGTGAAACATTCCTATTGTCACAAATATTGCAGGTGTATGTGACAAAGCCGACGACTCATTACCTTCCTAATTATGCCCACCATTCAGAGGTTAATGAAGGCGCTTGTTTAACAGGATGGTAGAGGGCCCAGCGAGGATGCCAATTTGTCGGGGTAATGAGAGATACTTCCGTCATTATATATTGTGCTACATTACACTGGAACAGCTCCCAAAAATTATTGTTGGAGAAGCGAACATATGTATCAATTTAGGGATCGCGGTTCACTCCATTTATTCACATATGGCGTACGTGATCAAATACCGGCATGGCAAAGATTTCGGTGGCTCCAAGTAAGTAGAGTGAAATAGGATAAAAAAGACACATGTCCAATGGAGTGCAACCAAAAGACAGCAATCAATTCATTGAAAAACACCAAGATAACTCAAACTCCAAAACCCACAATTGATCTAAGGCAACTTAAAAGGAACTCTAATAAAAACATTTAATTTCCTCTAAAAAGGAACATTTGTTCCCAAAAGGCAATTGGATATTCACTGCATCAACAATCTTCAGCCTTTATCAACGTTATCACCCTGGAGGAATCCTTACAATAATTTTCGAGGTCTCAGAGAACCCCATCTTGAAATTTTTACATCTACATTTCAAGGTGAAATATCATGATCAGTAAGCTGTTGAAAGTTTTAAATAACCTAATAAAGAATACGTTGAACTTAACATTTTTGAGACCTAGAGCCAATTATTTTACAATAATCCCTTGCCCTATATGTCAATAATAATTATGAAAAAAATGAATAATAGTAATGGTTATAACAAGAAGGAGACTGTGAAAATGGTAGTGTCCCCTTACATGAGTCCCCATACATTATCAGTCAATGGGAAAAATGCCCCATATAATGATGGTCAGTGGGAAGAATGTCCCTTACATTGGTGGTCAATGGTAAGAATGCTCCTTACATTGGTGGTCAGTGGGAAGAATGCTCCTTACATTGGAGGTCAGTGGGAAGAATGTTCCTTACATTGGTGGTCAGTGGGAAGAATGCTCCTTACATTGGTGGTCAGTGGGAAGAATGCTCCTTACATTGGTGGTCAGTGGGAAGAAGGAGGAGGACACACCCAAGGAGCTCTCTGTGAGAACCAGCCCTTTTCAAGCCTGGGCCTTGCTTGCTAGCTTGGCCCAGGAACAATGCCTGATCCTGGGGGAGGCCCTGGGAGGGATCCCCCTGATGACACGGGGCCTAGTGAGGAGGAGGTGGAGGACCTGTCTGTGGGTCCAGGCCCCGATGAGAATGCGGATGTCTTCAGCCAGAAGGTTATCAATCGTTTTAGGGCGATTGGAAGAGCTGAAGAAAAGCTTAAAGTTTTGAAGGCTGAACATAAATCCTTCAGAGCCAAATACTGCCAGGCCTGGAGTAAAAATCGTACAGCCATGAAGCCTGAGTTACAGGATCTGGAAGATAAGGTAAAGAAACAATCTTTATTGTTGGAAAAGTTGAAAGATAGAAGCGGAGTGTTTAAAGAAAAATTTGATAATGAGAGGAGATTTGCCAGCCAAACATCAGCAAGCTCTGTGGATCAGCAGCCTCAGTTAATGGATGACCAGGCTCCATCTGCCTCTGCACCTCTCCCCCCATGCCAGAACTGGGAATCGCCAGCGGCAACCAGCCAGGGGGTTGAGAGTGGGCATGGATCCCTGACATTTATCCAGGAGATGGAGTCCCCCCTGAGAGCAGATAAGTTTGCATTCACTGATGATCCATCAGAAATCCCTGTGGATGGGCAGAGGAGATACAAACCAGCAAAGCCAGTACTGGTGGAGAAATCCCAGTATACCATGCTGCCATCCAACATGTCTGCCCCACCTGCTGTAGTGGATGGTGTCCCAGGTGAGAAGGAGCTTTGCCTACAGCTACCTATTGGAGATTCTGCTGTGAACACAACCAGTACAGACATGCAGGGAAAATCCCTGACCGTGAAATCCCCGGACCATCAGGTGAATGTGGATGGACCTGTATCTAACACCCCAGACATGGATTTTGCTGGTCTGGCTGAGACCAGTAGTCCCTCTGAAAGCAAAATGGCTGCCAGCTCCAAGGAGTCTGTTTCACTTTCACCAGAGCTTCCCAGTGTTTCAGGGCTGATTGACCAGCTGTTTGCTGGTGGGGGAGGGGATCAGCATGCTGCTGTGTTTGGAATGGAGGCAGCCATGGAAGTTACCTGCAGTGTTTTACCTGCTGCTGTGCTAGAACGGAATTCCATTTCCACAGCTGAAAACCCTGTCCCAGGGGAAGAGAAGATGACAGCTGAATCTCTTACCAGTGCAGCACCAACTATGGATTCTGCTGTGAAGACAACAAATATCCCAGCAAGTATTAAAAATGACAATAATCATAAAGCAATGAATGTGGTGGGTGGTGGTGAAGGGGATAATATTGCTGGGAAAAATAGAAATGACATTTCTCCTCCTGCTCAGCAGAGGAAAGATTTATCGGTTGTACAGATCAATCCCGGATCTGTACAATCGTTATCTGTTATGTCTGTGTCGGATGTTTCAAAACAAACTGATGGATTTTCTGCTGGGAGGAATGTTGGAAGCTATGCTTCAGTTTTGGGGAGTCACACCAGGGTGGGTGGTGGGGTTTCGGTTAATAATCGCAATTCAAGGAGGTTTGTTGGGGGGTTGGTTAGTGGGTATAGGAGGAGGAATGTGGTACAGTTGCGGTGGGAGGGCGATGGAACGCCGCCAGTAAGGGGGAGAGTGGCCGAGTTGGTCTTGGAAATGGGGTTTAAAGCCTGTGACATTTTTGCTTTGATTTGCCCGGTGGGAAGTTATGAATTTGATTTATCGTTTGTAAAACCTGAGAGTTTGGATCTCTTTTGGGAGAGATATAGGAGGTGCAAGGGCCTTCAGCAGTGGAGTGGTTTGGTGCCAAAGGTGATCTCAAGACAGCCTCTGATAAAGTCGGTGACCATCTTGGTGCGTAACGAATCCATACCAGAGGCTGATTTATTAGTATGGCTACGCCGATATGGCGAGGTCCTCACTCCACTGCGGAAGGTCCTTGATGAGCATGGGATATGGACAGGGGCCTGGACAGTGTCACTAAAATTGGGGGTGCTGGGCGATGTAGTTCAGCACCTTCCCTGCTCAGCCTTTCTGGGTAGGGATAGGCTGACCATTTTCTACCAAGGTCAGCCTAAGGTATGTAATAAATGTGGTGATAAAGGCCACTTTGCATCGTCCTGCACCCACAAGAAGTGCTCACTGTGCCAGGATTTAGGCCATTTGGCCAGAGAATGCACCCAGATTCGGTGCAATTTGTGCCAGCAGCTGGGTCATCCATATAGCCAGTGCCCAGAGGCACTGCATAACTTGCCAGGATTGGAGACTGAGCTGCAGAGGCTTGATAAAGAAGATGAAGCAGCTGAAGTTAGAGAGGAAATTGTTGTTGTCCCTCCTGTGTCTGTTGTGTCAGATTCTGTTTCCCCTAGTGATGTGGTCCCTGAGTCTGTCCCTCCTGTTGTTCCTACATCTACTGTGCGTAGATCCTCCAGACTAGCGGAAGCTGCTGGGGGGGCGGGTATAGTGGATCTTCCCCCTCGGCCTACTCCACCTCCAGTCCCTGTCTCTCGACACCGCAAACGCGGCCAAGAGGGTGCAGGGGTGCTGGATGGTGGTGGGGTCGATGGGGTTGAGGGAGGGGTGTCCATGTCCCATGTCTCACCCTCTGTTGTGGAGGATTCGGATGATGAGGGGTGGGAGAGGACAAAGAGGAAGAAAAAGAAGAAGAGGAAGACCAGTAAGGCGGTCATTTCTTCCTTACAGTTAGAGCCAGGAGGGGTTCCTCTTGGCAACACATTTTCGGTTTTATCAGGGGAGGAGTTAGTATCCGATTTATCTACTTCTTTATCATCTATGGATGAGGGGGAGTCACATAGTGTAAAGAGAGCTGCTTCAGGTGATGAGAGTGTGGTGGAGGTTAAGAAACGACTACCCCAATCATCCTGATGGCAGTGCCCGCTCTGATAAAGGTGGCGACCATTAATGTCGCCAGCGTGAAATCTGCAAGAGCTCGTGATATTGCCTTATTTTTGCTCAGTGAGTTTGATGCTGAGATTTTATTTTTGCAAGAGACCTGGCTCAATACTTTGGCCGATGTTCATCTAGCAAAAAGGGAGTGGAGATGCGGTCCCTCCTTTTGGTCTCTTGCGGCTGAGCCTTGCAGCGGAGTTGCGGTTCTTTTTAAAACCGATATGGTAACGTGCCGGCGGATAATTGAGGTAGAAATGGGGAGATGCATGGTCTTAGACGTCTCTGTTAGGGGGCAGGACCTGCGCCTCATCAATATCTATGGACCGCAGTCAAAATGGGACAGGAAATGCCTCTTCACAAAGATCAAGCCCTTCCTTTTTACATCCCAGCAGGTTGTCTTTGGAGGTGACTTTAACACCATAATTAGGCCTGAAGACAGGAGGGTCTCCATAGACAGGCTGGGTTATGATAGCGTTTTTCTTAGAGATATGGTTAGACAAGCAGGCCTGGTAGATGTGCACATTAAGCACTGCCCTGGCAGCACGGGATTCACGTTTCAGAGAGGGAATAGTCAGAGTAGGATAGATAGGTTTTTTTTAAAGGAGAACTCTGCTTTCTCGGCTCCTGAGTTGAGGGCGGTGGAGTTCTCTGACCACTGTATGCTGTCTGTGACTCTGAATGCCTCGGACACTCCACCCAGGGGAAGGGGTACCTGGAAACTGAATTCGGCTCTCCTGGAAGATGTAGAGGTAAGACAATCCTTTGAGGATTTTTTTCAGGCACAGGTTTCTATTCTGGACTTTTGCAGCAGTAAGTCAGAGTGGTGGGAGCTTGTGAAACAAAGGGCGATTGGACTTTTCAAGGCCATAAGTAAGAAGAAGCAGCTTGGTATGTATATTGTCTACCAGCATTTGCGGAGGAAGCTTGATCGTCTTGTCTCGTATGGAGGAGATCCAGGGGAGATCTCGGAGGTAAAGCTTCTTCTTAGGAAGTGTCAATACGACCGGCATGCCTCCTTGGTTCTGGAGAGAGATTATGGGAAATATCACTCGCCTGATCCTTACCAGAACTGTAAGCAAGGCATAGCAGTTAAGACGGTCATAGGTCTGAGGGATAGTACGGGTTCCCTGGTGAAGTCCAGATCAGGGATCCTGGAGATCTTCAGGTCATATTACGCAGACCTTCTGGGAAGAAAGGACCTTAATCGGGACAGGATGGAAAGCTTTCTGGATTCTACTCCAGGATTGGGAAATGATACATTGCCTTTGATGGATTTGACAGAACCAATTTCAGCGGATGAGGTAGTTCGTGCTATAGAGAAGCTGGCTACCAAAAAATCGCCTGGGCCAGATGGGTTGACAGCTGAATTTTACAAGTGTTTTAAGTCCATTCTGGCTCCCTTTTTAGCGGAGGTTTATAACAGCTGTTTAGAAGAGGGTTCTCTCCCTCCCTCCATGAGGCAATCCGCTGTGATTCTTCTGTCAAAAGGT
The DNA here is from genome assembly GCF_965119305.1 of Pelophylax lessonae. Taxonomy (NCBI): domain Eukaryota; kingdom Metazoa; phylum Chordata; class Amphibia; order Anura; family Ranidae; genus Pelophylax; species Pelophylax lessonae. The sequence continues at coordinate 283,068,963 of NC_138775.1, read as the reverse complement.
AAAGACCCCTCAATAATTGAGAACTGGCGCCCCATCAGTCTTCTCAATGTTGATAGAAAGATCTTGGCGAAGATTCTTTTTTGGCGCTTGTCGTCAGTAGCAGGCGATTTGTTGTCCAATTATCAGCACTGCTCGGTCCAGGGCAGAAGTACCTTTTCAGCAATTTTAGCTGTCCGGGAGGCTTTGGAGCGATGCAGGGCTGCTGGATGGAGAAAGTACTTGCTGGCATTGGATCAGGCGAAGGCTTTTGATCGAGTCAATCATGAGTACCTGTATTTGCTACTTGGTAGATACGGCCTGCAGGGGAGGTTTATTGATTGGCTGAAAACATTATATAAAGGGGCTGAGAGCTTCCCACTTGTTAATGGTTGGGTTGGACGGCCTTTTGAGGTTGGCTCTGGTGTGCGCCAGGGGTGTCCTTTGAGCCCCCTGCTATATGTATTCGCAATCGACCCCTTCATAAGAAGGTTAGAGAGTGGATCGTTGTGTGGGGTGCCTTTGGGCATTGCTGGTGTGCCACCTTTGAAGGTCGTGGCCTATGCCGATGATGTGTCTGTTATTATCTCTGGGATGGAGGAGGCGCAGGAGGTGGTCTCGGTGATAGAGCAGTACACAGAGGCTTCTGGCTCTAAAATCAATCATGAAAAGAGTGAAGTTTTCTGGATGGGTGAGGAGGGTGAAAGCTTCGAACTTCCGGATGCCTTCCCAGAGCCTCAGCAGGAAATTAAAGTGTTGGGCATCAAATTTGGTCCTGGTGACTATGGTCATCGAAATTGGGAAAGCAGGTTGTTGAATGCCAATGCCAAGGTGGCAAGCTGGAAGAAATGGAAACTTTCCTTGAGGGAAAGGGTTGACTTGATTAAAACTTACCTGATCCCAATCTTTTTATATGTCAGCTTTGTCTGTATCTTGCCGGAATCTCTCTATGCAAGGGTGTACAGCTGCTTTTTCCAACTGTTATGGGGAAATAGGCTGAACCTGATCAAACGCAATGTAACTTACCTGTCCAGGCGGGAGGGTGGTCTAGGAATGGTCAACCCTATAGTTTTCTTTTCTCTGCTCTTTTTAAAGTATAATCTTGGTAATATGTTAGCAGAGACCCCGCCGGGATGGGTGGGTATTTTTCAATCTTGGTTTAGGCCTTTTCTGCGATGCTGGGAAGATGGCGGGCCAGTGAAAAGTCTGAGAGTCCGACATGGCAAGCTTCCGGCTTATGTTGCCCCGTGTCTGAAAATACTTAGGCAGTGGCAGGTGACAGTGGGGGATATCAAGTCCCTCCCCAGAAAGCTTCTGGAGAAGAGGATTTTGGGCTCTGCTTTCAGTGTGTCACTGACCTTAAGGGATTGCCCAGGCCCCGTAATGAGGGAGGGGTTGCGTTTAATTAACTTAGGAAGAATCCCTTTGAAGTTTAGGGATCAAGCCTGGCTCGCTTTCCATGGAAGGCTCTATGTGAGAGGGAACCTGAAGCATCGCCCTGTGGATGATCGGGATTGTCCTAGAGCGGAGTGTGTTGGCAAAGTGGAGTCTATGGACCACTTTTTGCTCCAGTGTCCCTTTAACATAGAGGTGTATAAAAGGATGGGGAGGGCTCTAGGCCTCCCCTTTCTCTATCGCATGAGTTATGCGGAGTGGGTGTACGGGGCATTCCCGACTCGCTGGGATTTTGATTTGGATACACTTTTTCTAGTTAGTATAGTTGTCCGTTACTTCACGTGGAATGCACGGTGCCAGATTACCCTGCGGAAGAAAGTCCTCCCTGTTGAGGTGGTGGTGTACGATATTCTGGGTGAGGTTGGGAAGATTCGGGGTCTTGAGAAGGGCAGGGAGCCTCGAGCGGTCTGGATAAGGGCGTGGAGGAATATCAGACCTGCTTTTGGTGAACTGTCCATCTCTGGGTGAGGAGCTCTTTTCCTATGCTATTTCTTTCACGCCCTTAGCTTTTGTTGGTTAATATCTTCTTTTTGAAGAAGGGCTGCATGCATAATGGGGGTGGTTTTGTTTCTTAAACCTCGCAGGTTGGATGTCTGGTGTGGTGGTGTGAGTCCTACTACGATTATTTTCTCCGGTAATGACAGTTTCATGATGTGAGTTTTGTTTTTGCTGTAAAGCCATTCTTTATTTGAGAGCAGAACTTGCTATGTATTTTTTTCCATTTTCATGTAAATATGTATATATTTATTTATGTATATTGATTTTATGATTATTGATTGCAAGACTTTTAATAAACAAAAATTGGGAAGAATGCTCCTTACATTGGAGGTCAGTGGGAAGAATGTTCCTTACATTGGTGGTCAGTGGGAAGAATGCTCCTTACATTGGTGGTCAGTGGGAAGAATGTTCCTTACATTGGTGGTCAATGGTAAGAATGCTCCTTACATTGGTGGTCAGTGGGAAGAATGCTCCTTACATTGGAGGTCAGTGGGAAGAATGTTCCTTACATTGGTGGTCAGTGGGAAGAATGCTCCTTACATTGGTGGTCAGTGGGAAGAATGCCCCTTACATTGGTGATCATTGGGAAGAGAGCTTCATACATTGGTGGTCAGTGGGAAGAATGCTCCTTACATTGGAGGTCAGTGGGAAGAATGTTCCTTACATTGGTGGTCAATGGTAAGAATGCTCCTTACATTGGTGGTCAGTGGGAAGAATGCTCCTTACATTGGAGGTCAGTGGGAAGAATGTTCCTTACATTGGTGGTCAGTGGGAAGAATGCTCCTTACATTGGTGGTCAGTGGGAAGAATGCTCCTTACATTGGTGATCAGTGGGAAGAATGCTCCTTACATTGGTGATCAGTGGGAAGAATGCCCTTACATTGGTGGTCAATGGTAAGAATGCTCCTTACATTGGTGGTCAGTGGGAAGAATGCTCCTTACATTGGAGGTCAGTGGGAAGAATGTTCCTTACATTGGTGGACAGTGGGAAGAATGCCCCTTACATTGGTGGTCAATGGTAAGAATGCTCCTTACATTGGTGGTCAGTGCATCGGTTGTCATTGCAAGACAGCCGACCATCAGCTATGGACGCCAGTACCGGGGTTATGCCTCTAGCTGCAGGCATTACTCCAGTACCATGTCATATATCACATATACATATAAAGTGCTGAGTGCTGATATTTGCAATAAACCACGTGAGTGATTATGTGCCTTTAAATAATGAATATGGCGCCTGTGGATCACCACAAATTGCACCGCTGCTTACCGCACATGTAAGGCAGATGACTCAGCCACTCTTCGGTCACTGAAACACAAGAGGAGCCTCCATTGCGTAGTATATGTTGGTTATATTAGAGCAAGTTAGCATCCACTCACATTTAGGGAGTTCACTTTCAGCATAAGGTGTTCGCCGAGTTGCTTCCGCGTTCCAACGGCTCAAACCACCGTTACCGGAAGTGACGTACTGACGTAACAAACCACGCCCTACGCGTTTCGTCATACGACATCATCTGGAGTGAACTCCCTAAATGTGAGTGGATGCTAACTTGCTCTAATATAACCAACATATACTACGCAATGGAGGCTCCTCTTGTGTTTCAGTGACCGAAGAGTGGCTGAGTCATCTGCCTTACATGTGCGGTAAGCAGCGGTGCAATTTGTGGTGATCCACAGGCGCCATATTCATTATTTAAAGGCACATAATCACTCACGTGGTTTATTGCAAATATCAACACTCAGCACTTTATATGTATATGTGATATATGACATGGTACACTAAACACAGCCCATGCACTTTTACTGAAGTTTTTAACCAGCACACAGCACTTTGTATTTTAAAAGGGCAAACGCACTATATGCACCATATGCACTTTATAAAAACGTATGATTTTATGCAGTTTATCTTTTATTAATGCGCACAGCATACACTTTACCATTGAAAGATTCAAAGTGATAGCACCAATCCCAACAATTTTGCACTTTTTCATTTTTACTACCTCAGAGGTAGGTTGGTGGCAGCTTACATCACAATATTTATCCTAGTCCAATTAAGGTACTGAAACTCTATAGCACTGGTATTAACCCTATTTTCATTACTCCAGTACAAGCACTTTCACGAAATATCGGCAATATCGGTAACCTCCGGGGCCGATTCCGATATTTTGGGGAAAGTGCAGATCGGCCCTCGATATATCGGCTTTGCCGATAAGCGGTCGATTCCTACTCCTTACATTGGTGGTCAGTGAAAATAATGCCCTTCATGGACTAAGCAGGTCAATGCTGAGTAACGCGCTGTATACATAATCAAATCCAGGCATGAAAATGTGCATCAAAATGTAACAGGCGACAAGCTTGTAACAAGTCCAGTAAAAGTTTATTAATCTGGTTAAGGTCACAAGATAAATCCAATGTATTTTCGGGGCTTAAAGCTCCCCTCTTCATCAGGGAGAGAAGAGAAGATAAAACAATATAAGTCAGAAGATCTAAAAAACTGCAAACATGACCAATTATAAAAGCATGACATACTGTAAATCTGTGTATATCACCCCCTAATTGTTTTACATTATCTTGTTTTTCAGCCCTGATGAAGTTTTGATCCAAAACGTGTTGGCTTTATCTCCTGACCTTTTATTATGATTAATACAATTTTACTGTACTCGTTACAAAATTGTGACACTCTCACACTTTGTTCAGACAATTCTGGGAACCCGTAGGGATACCCCCTATGACAGAGAGCTGCTTTTTAAGCCTGGAGATCAAACCTAAAGGAGAAGTACAGCCAAAGCTCGTTTGGCTGTACTTCTGCTGTGGATCATAGGAGTGCAGTTTTTTCTGCACTCCTGTGACCCGTTCTGCACTCCTGTGACCTTGAAGCCCGCTGTTGGCTGACATCACAGAGCTGGTCAAGGCTCGAGCAGGATTGCGACAATGAAGTCGGAATCCGCCCACATGCCTGGACTGGCACCCGGAAGAGCCTCTCAGTGACCCGCTGAGAGCCTGGGCCAACCTCTCCTTCCCCTCCACAGCCCAGCGCTGTCAGTCACCGGCTCTCTGCTCAGGGAGCTGTGAGAACCGAGCGGTCGGCGGTGTTCAAACACTCGGTTCACAGTGTTAGAGCTGGCGGGGGGAGGGGGGACGGGGACGGATGCAGCATCAGAATGGTACTGCATACACCTAAGTAGAACAAAGAAGATCCTCCAAAAGGTGGGACTATTATAGGCAGTATCAGACAACAAGCACAAAAAGAGCATGAGTATATAAATATATAATAAAATATACATTTTATTTATCACAATAATAAAATTTTCCAAAGAGACATGAAAAAATTGTTGCTAAGATGTATGTGGATAAGGTGTCAAAATAGTGTTGGAAGAACCTCTACGACAAACAATAAACAAGAGTTAAGACTCTTCATCAGAGATGCTCACATATATATTTACATAGATGTTCAGACTCGAGTGGGACGCTCCACGTAAAAGATCAGTCCAATAAATATTTTAAAACCAATGAGTGAAAAAACATCTTCGTTGACCTAAAGGTGAGCCAAAATTTGGCGATCCGCCTAGAATCCCCACCAAAGGGAATGATGCCGCTGGGAGTGCAAGGTAGGGCCCAGCTCAGCCAGACAACCTGAGGGATCTAGGATAGTGAGCATGTGGGCGCAGCCATATTGGTGTAGCCTATATCTAGATTAGCATTCAGTCATATTTTGTCCGAAAGTGTCCAAATTGGCATAGGCAGAGTTTCAGACACATGCATATATGTGTACCAATAGCTCTCCAAATAGAGTTCTACCTTGCATGTGGAGCGTCCCACTTGAGTCTGAAAATCTATGTAAATATATATGTGAGCATCTCTGAAGAAAAGCATAACCTTGAAGTCTCGAAACGCGTCAGTTGTCTCTCCTCTTGTTTATTGTTTGTCATAGAGGTTCTTCCAATACTATTATGACACAGTATCCACATACATATTAGCAACAATTTTTGTCCCTTTGGACAATTTTATTATATTGTGATAAATAAAATGTATATTTTATTATATATTTATATACTCCTACTCTTTTTGTGCTTGTTGTCCGATACTGCCTATAATAGTCCCAGCTTTTGGAGGATCTTCTTTGTTCTACAGTTATTGGGATGATGGCATTCTTTCGGCTCTCCACCACTTCTCTTTTTATACACCTAAGTAAGAAGAACTCTTAAAAAAAAAAAAAAAAAAAAAACATACATTGTTTTTAATATGCCCTTTTGATCCAGCACTCCAAACATGTCCATGTGAGACAGGAAAATTAGCGTAGATTTGATCATTTATTTTTATAAATCTGCTCTGTGGTCTCTGCCAGAGGAACCTGGGAAATGGACATTCCAGGAATACATTGCCAGGCTGTGGGTCTGCCTGAACACTGATCAGGGGAGGACTGGGCCAGTGGGCAGGGGGGGAAATTGCCCCCTGGGCCGCTCTGATGCCCTGTGAAAAGGCTGCACCGCTTCTGCCACAGACATGCCTAAAGGATTCCTGGTAAAGAGAAGTAAAAAGTCCCTGCTGCTAACCTACTGAGTGCGGGTTGAAGACAAGGACAGAGTGCAGGCCTTCCCCCCCCCCCCCCCAGCATGGATGGTGTAAACTAGGTCTGAGCAGAGGCCGGTTTAATGCCCCACTGGAGACTCTCCTCCCCCCGGCCAGCCCCAACCAAGCTGTCCCAGCTCCACCCAACAGTCCCCTGCTGGCCAGGTTGGGAACCCAAATTCAGCCGGTGAGTAGAGAGTACCTGGAGCGGAGCTTCAGCCTGGAATGGGGGTCAGGAGGAGGACGGGAAGAGGAAGAGTGGGAGGGGGGCTGAGTCGCTGCACCATGGGCTTCTGGTTTGTACTTGCCCCCAGGGCCGAAAGTTGCCAGTCTGCCCCTGACACTGATCCTCCATATTAGGAGAGATCACAAGGCCAATGCCTTGGCACATGAGTGCAAACTGTGAAGATGCGGAATAATTCTTATTTTCAAAAAATAATCTGTTTTCAGTCTCCAGCATGATCATATCAACATATCATATAGGCTGAATATCACAGGAAAGGTAAGATATTACATTTTAGAGTGCATCTTTTCATCCCCATAAAAAGTAAGCTGAATTTCAGGCCAATGATGCTGTGAAATCATTATTACTTTAATAAATACATTTTTAAACACAAGCAGTGAAAGTTCATGAATCCAACCTGGTATCGCCCTCTTGCAGTCCCTATATAGTAGAGCTGGAGTGTGAGAGGAAGAAGCAGCACAGGGAGCATGCAGCTCAAATGCAAGAAACATTCTGATGGGAGGAGAAAGTTACAGAAAGAAGAGCTCATCAGTCTGTGGATTCTCCTTTAACTGTCCAGGATGACCTGGGCTCAGAGAAAGTGGGTTAAATGATACTGGCTATAAGACTGAGGACCTCTAGTGGCAGAAAAAAAGTACTGCCAGGGGGCAATCTCTAGATTGACGTTAAATATTGCATCCTAAGTTCTGCTTTAAATAACATTAAATATGTATCACCTGTCACTGAAGAACAAGAGTTTCTATTATAGTTTACATTTTGATTACAATTAGGTACCTGAAACCTTTTCTTGATTCAGCTGTCATGTGAGAGGGTTTTAATGTAACCAAAACCACTTTCCTTAGGGCACTGTAACCTGCAATGTGCGCTGCAGGCAGGTGAAGGAATGTGCTTAACATATACATGGAAATGTATAAAAAAACACAAGTGAATAATATGTGTCATTTTATTTTGAGAAGTATAATTCCTGATTAAATTACCTGAACGCCGAGAACTCCATCCGCTTCATTATTTCCATCTGTCACGGTGAAAACAATCACATCTTCGTATGATTCTGAGTCATCGTGCTGATACCTGCCAAAATAGAACATAGAAATGTGTGTTTGGTAAACTTTTGACAGTATAGAGCTTGGCAGCAAGTTACAGGAATCCCCAGCACCATCCTTAGGTTTACTGAAGAGTTTACCTTTGGTGAGATACTTGCTAATGATGCCACCTAGAGAAAAGGGATGAAACTCCCCTTCCATTATTCCTAGCACAGCCACATAAGGGTCATTCTGGATGGAAGAAGGCCCCTATAATGGTGGCCAGTGGAAACAAAACTCCTTACATTGATGGTCAGTGGGAAGAAAACCCCTTACGTTGGTGATCAGTGGAAGAATGACCCTTAAAATAATGGCCATTGGGAAGAATGCCCTTACAGAGATGGCCAGTGGGAGGAATTCTTCTTACAATGGTGGCCAGTGAGAAGAATGCCCCTTACATTGGTGGTCAGTGAGAAGAATCCCCCTTACATTGGTGGTCAGTGAGAAGAATGCCCCTTACATTGGTGGTCAGTGAGAAGAATCCTCCTTACAATAGTGGCCAGTGAGAAGAATGCCCCTTACATTGGTGGTCAGTGAGAAGAATGCCCCTTACATTGGTGGTCAGTGAGAAGAATCTCCCTTACATTGGTGGTCAGTGAGAAGAATGCCCCTTACATTGGTGGTCAGTGAGAAGAATCCTCCTTACAATAGTGGCCAGTGAGAAGAATGCCCCTTACATTGGTGGCCAGTGAGAAGAATGCCCGTTACAATAGTGGCCAGTAAGAAGAATGCCCCCTACATTTATGGTCTGTAGGAAGAATACTCCCTACATTGATGGTCTGTAGGAAGAATGCTCCCTACATTGATGGTCAGTGGGAAGAATGCTCCCTACATTGATGGTCAGTGGAGAGAATACCCCTTACATTGGTGATCAGTGAAAGACTGCCCCTTACAATGGTGGCGAGTGGGACGAATGCCCTTACAGTAGTGGCCAATGGTAATAGCATTTCTTACATTGGTGGCCAGTGGAAATAAAAATCCTTACATTGATGGTCAGTGGGAAGAAAACCCCTTACGTTGGTTATCAGTGGAAGAATGACCCTTAAAATAATGGCCATTGGGACGAATGCCCCTACAGAGATGGCCAGTGGGAGGAATGCTTCTTACAATGGTGGCCAGTGAGAAGAATGCCCCTTACATTGGTGGTCAGTGAGAAGAATTCCCCTTACATTGGTGGTCAGTGAGAAGAATCCCCCTTACAATAGTGGCCAGTGAGAAGAATGCCCCTTACATTGGTGGTCATTGAGAAGAATCCCCCTTACAATAGTGGCCAGTGAGAAGAATCCCCCTTACAATAGTGGCCAGTGAGAAGAATGCTCCTTACATTGGTGGTCAGTGAGAAGAATCCCCCTTACAATAGTGGCCAGTGAGAAGAATGCCCCCTACATTTATGGTCTTTAGGAAGAATGCCCCCTATATTTATGGTCAGTAGGAAGAATGCTCCCTACATTGATGGTCAGTGGGAAGAATGCTCCTTACATTGATGGTCAGTGGAGAGAATACCCCTTACATTGGTGATCAGTGAAAGAATGCCCCTTACAATGGTGGCGAGTGGGACGAATGCCCTTACAGTAGTGGCCAATGGTAATAGCATTTCTTACATTGGTGGTCAGTGGAAAGAATGTCCCTTACATTGGTAACAAGTAGAAAAAATGCCGCCCATTACAGTGGTGGTTAGATTGCAACCCATACAGTCAGCTAAAAAAGATAATTGGTGATGGGCCACTGGTGATGGACCTGGAACTATGCAGGCACCATCACATGGGAGGTCAATCAACCATAACTCAAGGAACTCTGGAAACTCTGGAGGAGCATGCACACTCATGCCTAGTGGCAATTCCATCTTGTAACAAAGAGGCACTTTATTTCTACCTGACTTTCAAAGCTCGAAGATCTTCAAGGTTAAACAAGCCTCCCTCAGGCAGGATGACTCCGCGGAGTTCCAGATTTCCATGCAGAGGACGGGACTTCAAAATAATTCTCAGATTTTCCTCTATTGTGTCCACATCGGAGATATCAATATTTTCCCCAATAATCAGAGAGCTGGCTCCTTCTTCAGTTCTCACAGGGCTGGTAAAAATCTAAAAGGTAACATTTGGTAAGCAATGGTACCAATCAACATGAGCCTAGTGTGATGCTCTAAATTGTAATTAAATTCTCTGGATTGAATTCTTATAACCAGAAATAATACATCTGGATTCATCTTGTCTGGTCGCACATACACACCTTGGGGCTCTGATCATCCACCGGCATGACAGTTATATTGAAGAGGAGTCCAGTCAGCTTCCCTCCGTCCTCATCGCTCACCGAGAACTCAAACTGAACATACATGGGGTTGGGTCCAATGTCCTGGATCGGCGGCATGTACGCCACTTTCAGGTGGGTTACTGCTTCCTGAAGGAAGGATTTCAAAATATCATCAACAGTCGAGCAATAGATCTGATTTATAAGAGGACTGAAGGAAGAAAAGCTTTGTTGTCAGAGGCAGACAAACTCTTCCATTCTTCCAGTCCTGAGAAAAAGAATGGAGACAAGAAATGTTCTTCCTTGTCAATGTAATCGCCAGACATGGCGAAGAAAGCATACACATACCGAGAGAGAAGTGAGAGAGAGAAGTAGAGGGTAGATGAAAGAGAGGAATGAGGAGAGCAAGAGAGAAGATAAAGAAAGGAAGGAGGAGAAAAAGGAAGGAAGAGGAAAAGAAGGGAAGGATAGAAGAGAAAAAGAAAGAAAGGAAAGCAGATGAAAGCAAAGAAAAGAATGAAGAGGTAAAGAAATGAAGCATGGAAAAGGAAAATAAATAAAAGAAGGGAGGAAAAGGATAGTAGAGAAAATGAGGAAGATGAAAAGAAAGGAAGGATAAAAGAGGAAAAGAAAGCAAGCAAGCTGGAGAAAAGTAAAGAAAAGAAGGAAGAGGAAAAGAAAGTAAGGATAGAACAGGAAAAGAATACAGGAAAGAAGAGGAAAGTAGAAAAAAAAGAAGAAGGAAAGAGAAATAGAAAGAAAAAAAAAGGAGGAAATGAAAGGAGGAAAGAGGAAAAGACAGAAAGAAAGGAAGGAAAGAAGAGGGAAGGAAAAAAAGGAAGGAAGAGGAAAAGAAAGAAAGGAAGGAAGGAAGAGGAAAAGAAAAAAAAGGAAGGAGGAGAAAAAGGAGAGAGGAAGAAAGGAAGGAAGGAAGGAAGGAAGAAAGGAAGGAAGGAAGGAAGGAAGGAAGGAAGGAAGGAAGGAAGGAAGGAAGGAAGGAAGGAAGGAAAATAGAAGAAAAGCAAAAAGAAGGAGGGAAAGAAAAAAAAAGCCAGGAAGAAAGGTAGGGAGGGAGGGAGAAGGTGGGGGAAAAATTTAGGGAGGAAGCAAAGAAGGAAGAGAGAAAAAGAAATCAGAGAGATGGAGAAAAACAGAGGAATAGAGCAAGGATGAGAGAGAAAGAAAGAAAGAAAGAAATACCAAAGAGGGATAGAGAGAAGATGACAGAGGGAGGAATGAAGAGCGCAAGAAATAGGAAAAGAGAGAAGGGAAGGAGGAAGGAAGGAAGGAAAGGAAGGAAATGAAATGAAGTAAATGAATTGCACTCACCTGGGTAAAAATATTCAGGGCAGGGATTAATGGATCTTTTTCTAAAGCGTTTTCTGTATCTACAAAGATAAGTTTCCCAGCATCCTGGATCCTGTAGGGAATACAGAGACTGGGTTATAATGTGTTCATATCCTCTGCTTGTTAAACCTCACAATTTTCTGATGTGAGGGGTAGGAGGGGAGTCTAATTCTTTTTGAAAAATTAACGATGGAAGTCCACTCTTTGTAATATTTTACTAGGACATAAGCCAATAAATGTAAGCGGAGGATCTGTGTAGGTGACCCTACAGGGTAGTAAAGAGGGGCCATTGAAATTAATTGGGATTTGTCTTTTTGGGTGTTTTTTTCTGGTGTTTTTGTAGCATTTTTGCAGCGTTTTCATGCAGGCATTTTGAGTTGACAAGTGACCAATGATAAAACAGTAAAACCCCCATAATCTACCAAAAAAGAAGCTCATGTACTTTTTTGAACAACGGGCATTTTGCTTAAGCCGACAGAATGTTTAGATGTGAACAGGGGCCATTAAAATGAATGGGATTTGTCTTGTTGGGCGTTTTTAGAGCTGAGGCTTACAGCAAAAAATCACTCAAAAACGACTAGATGTGAACAGAGCCTCAGGATCCTCTAGCTGATAGCAGTCTCTATACTACTTTATGGATACATTTAGAATCCTAAAATTTTAAACCTGCAAAGGCCTTTTGAGGTGCCCCAGAAGAAAGCCACACCAATACAGTGTTAGTTATTTAGGGGGAAAATACTCTCCCCTTTATAATTTTATTAATACAATTTTTTTAAACTAGACAGAGACTCAACTACAAATACATAAAAGAAAGATACAGGAATTACCTAAAGGGCCCATCGACAATCATCACAAATGCCAGGGCGCCCATTTGCACTCACCAACAATAAAAGGTGGAGTATCTATATTCATGGGCATCCGCAGAACTTTTTTCAGGGGGGGGGCATCATTTTAAGGTCTCCCATGCTCTGCCCCTTTTCAACAATGTCATGAAGGAGAGGGGCTTAGTCATTATACTTATTTTGAGTATATTCCCTTAAAGCATGTTATACAGCACAGTGCTTTGCTGTGTAATTTGGCCCATTCTATCACCTAAAATACCTGGCTGATCCTGCCTGGCTATGTCCTCCCTTCTGTAAACTGACCATGGCATACCATGGCTGCTGAGCCCTGACACCATGGTCAGTTTACGTGCCTCCATCATCCGCAGCCCTCCTGTCCTTCTCTGTCCTCTCTCCCCCCTCCCTCCCTGCCTGTCTGCTCCTGTGTCAGTGCCCATCCCCCCATCCCCTCCTCTCCAGCTGCTGTAGTTTCATTTAAAGTTTAATATCCAGTCTACAGTCTGTTTAATAATCCTGTGTGCCCCTGTGTCTGTTTTTTATAAAAATAAGCCATTCTTTACAAGTATAGAGTGCCACTCGCCACTCACGTGACCCGCCACCTCTCTCCTCCTCTCCTCTTCCCCTCCTTCTCCCCTCCCAACTGACATCAGTGAGGAATCCTTGGCCCCGCCCGCTGCAGGCAGCTGTCAGCCGGAGAGAGGAGAGAGCCGACGGGTCATGGGAGCGGCGCTTGGCCCTCTGAAAACTGGTAAAGAACAGCTTATTTTTTTTAAAACACAGGCACACATGATTATTAAACATAACAGACAGGATGGTATAAAGTGCCTTAACAACCACTTAAAAGGGGAAGTTGAGATTCCAAGGGGGGGGGGCATTTGGCCCCCCTTGCCCCTACCTGCGGATGCCCATGTCTATATTCACCACCAACATGGGGTGCATCTACACTTAACACCAATGCAAGGGGTACCATCTATACTCACCAATGCAAGGAGGCCCATCTACACTCACCGCCAATTCAAACAGTACAGTCTATACTCACCACAAATGCAAGGAGGCCCATCCACACTGATCACCAATGCAATGGGGCCAGCCTACACTCACCACCATCGCAAGGGGGCCAGTCTACACTCACCAGCAATGCAAGGGGGCCATCTAAACCCAACATAATGCAAGGGGGACCATCTACACTCACCACCAATCCAAGGGGGCCATCTACTCTGACCACCAATGCAAGGGGGCATTTCTAAACTGAACACAAATACAAGTGGGCCCATCTACAATGACCATCGATGCAAGGTGTCCTGTCTATATTTATTACTCACCAAAACTGCAAGTCGGCCAGTCAACACTCACCACCAATGCAAGGAGGCCCATCTACAACCACCATCATTCATAAGCTGGGCCCCCTAAAGTCAGAAGGACAGTAAACTGGTCCTTTGTTTAGATTGTTTGGAGGCCCCTGGTGTAGGAGATCCATAATCTGGTTCATACCTCGAGGTCATCAGAGAATGACACGGCTTGGTGACTGTGTACAGGAGCTGGCTATGTGGTGACTCAGTGTCGGTAAAGTGAAGTTGATTCCGGCCAATCCTGGTCACTTCATTCTCTTTCACCATAAGATGTCTTGTGCTTCCAGTTACTTCTTTGGGAAGCTGATCCTTCACGGAAGTAATAAGGATTACAACAACCTAAGAAAAGGACCAGACGTGTTAGGAAGTCAATCCTTCGGCTATGCTGCGACCTCCAGCACAAAGCTAGAAGCCACTAAGAAGATTAATCCAAGTTTGCCTAGAAAACAGCTTATGCTGGAAAAATCAAATAATATGTTTTTTCAGGAGGAACTGTTGGCCTGACTTCTAAAGTTTCCAGAGGGGAAGGCATACCTTGCACTATACAAGCCTAAGGACCCCTGTTGACGGGCTTTGGACTTCATCATTCATAATTAATTGGCTGGCCCAGTGGTACAGCAGTTTACCTCCTTCTGGACTGCATTTGAGCTGCAGGTTTTGTATTCCCATAGTCTTGTATGGGAATGCAAAATCGGTTTGAAGTGAACAAAAGTCCATCAATACAGGCCCCCCCCACAACCCCAACCCCATCCCTTCTTACCTGTTACACTGGGTTAAATACAAAATCCCAGATGCCCCAGCCATTCTGTGAATGGGCCCACCTGAAATATGCAACACAGCTTACCCAGGGGCTGCAGGAGCAGGACACGTCATTTTGGCCTAGGCCAGAATGGCAGTAGGGGGCAGAACCATTGTGTTTGTGGAGTGAAGCTCCAGTTTAAAGTGTAACTAAAGTTTAGTTTTGGATGGAGTGAAGAGGAATTAGAATGCTTGTCAGTTTTTATTGCTGTCTGTGTGGCCGTTATGGAGATTCACCCTCTCTATTTGACCTATTTACTGTTATCACCAAGAGGGAAAGAAAATTCCAAATTTTGGGTTGTTACCAGAACAGGAATAGAGGGGAAAACTTCCAATAGGGACAACCCGGGATTCTATCACTTTGGAGGGATTTGGAGGGATTTCTTCTAACTTCCTGTTTTGGCAATGGGAAAGAAAGTGAGCGGAAGTCTCCCTAATGGGACACAGATAGCAAAAAAGAAACCAGATAGGGGTTATAACCCACCCTTAAGGCCCGTACTCACGTACCGATTGTCGGCCGAAAATGTTCGGCCGCCGAGCGATCGGCCGATTTTCGGCTTGTTAGTATGATGCTTCCGACAGCCGACAGCGCACTTTCGGCCGAACAGAATCTGGCGTGCAAGCATAACAATTTTTGTATGCCGACACCAGAACGGCCGATTGTTAGCCGGTCAGTACAGAATTCGGCCGACAGACAACAGATTTGCAAGACTGGGCATGCTCAGAAAAGAAAAAAGACAAGGAAAGGTAATCTTATATGTATGAGTGGTTCCTGCGCTATCCGAGGTCGTATATGTTTCCCTTCCTGCTGCTGCACCACAGTACTGGCACCAGGAACCAGTCAATACAATGTGTGCAATTTGGGTGGGTGGTGCGCTTCAGAAGTGGAAATATAACTTAAAAGGGTGTGGCTTAAAACATGGCTTAAATTTGTGAATATATAAAATACAATAATAAAAACGTGTTCCTGTGGTAAAGTTGTGTTATCGTTAAATTATGCCGTGGTGATCAAATAAATTAAATGTGAATAAACCATTACAATATATCTTCTATACGAAAAAGTGCTGAGTACTTCAATTTCATAAAAAAAACTCAGTGAATAAATAATCCGTTAACAAAGTATAAATATATAAATAGAACTTCAAAAACAATTAAAAGTGCTTTGTGCTTTCTGAAATAAATAAATAAAGTGCACTGTTCAAGGTGTCCATTCATAAAAATCCAAATCCAAAAATCCAACCGCCGCCAACAGAGAGCTGTACAGAGCCCGAGGTTACGATAAGGAGTTAAGGACGCCAGAAAGCTTAACACCCCAAAAGCTGAAAGGACAGGACAGGAAAATATCCGGAGGTCGAAACAGGAGATTGGAATTAGCAAAAGCCTACATGTTACCCGAAGGCTAAGCTTTATATACAGGCGCAATATACACCTTATTGAGGTGAGAATATAGAACACCTAGATGTGACACCTGGTGGAGGCAGCAAGTCACAACACCCTTATTTTTTGCATGAGAGCACGTTTACTATTCTTTGAAGCTATTGAAGGGAATTGCACCTGACTTTTGGATTTTTATGAATGGACACCTTGAACAGTGCACTTTATTTATTTATTTCAGAAAGCACAAAGCACTTTTAATTGTTTTTGAAGTTCTATTTATATATTTATACTTTGTTAACGGATTATTTATTCACTGAGTTTTTTTTATGAAATTGAAGTACTCAGCACTTTTTCGTATAGAAGATATATTGTAATGGTTTATTCACATTTAATTTATTTGATCACCACGGCATAATTTAACGATAACACAACTTTACCACAGGAACACGTTTTTATTATTGTATTTTATATATTCACAAATTTAAGCCATGTTTTAAGCCACACCCTTTGAAGTTATATTTCCACTTCTGAAGCGCACCACCCACCCAAATTGCAGACAAGGAAAGGTAACCATCACATGACATCACTTCTGCAGTCGGCTGTTGTTGGCCGACAAAATTCGTGTGCAGTCTTTTGCAGTTTTCAACAGACACGACAGCCCTGGACAAAAGATGGCCGATCGTTCGGCCGACGATCGGTACGTGTGTACGGGGCTTAAGTTCTCTTTTAGCTGGCCACACACATGTCAACTTTTCAGCATTTTCAACCATATTCAAATGAGCTGTAACTGGAATTCTAAATGAACCAATGGAACAAGTTGTACATACTCTTTCTTGTTGAATGTAAGAAGGCCATAATACAGTGTATACCATACTTGGCACAAAAAGTCCCCTTGGGGAATATATAGTATATTATCTGCCTTCAGTACCAGGATAGGTTCCTCCAGCACCCAGAACAAGGATGAGGAATTGCACCTCTTTCCCCACTGCTAATGCATGCTGTGGAATGGGTATACTGCCCTGCGCCCATTCCCAGCCCCCTTGCTCTAGCTGCCTATGGTTGGCATGGGGTGTGTACTGCACACGCATGCCCAACTGTTTGTTTTATAGCAGCTAGAAGATAGTTGTGCATGCATGGTGTGTTTTTCGTATCAGCTGTGGGTAGATGGGGTGGAGAGTGGTCATGTTGCCGCACAATGTGACAGCGGCAGTGGTCAGAGTAGACATGAACTCACGGTCCACTAAATGCATAGTTGTATAAAGTATTCGAAACCCATACTTGAGTAAAAGTACAAGTGCTCAATCAAAAAGTGACTTGAGTAGAAGTACTAAAGTATTCAACATTTTTTGTACTTAAGTATTGCAAGTAGTTTTTTTTTTTAATTTTGCTACTCAAGTACTGAAAGTAAAAGTACAAGTACTGTGTTATGTAGTTATTAAAGAAAGGAGTCAAAAGTTTATTAAAGTTAAAGTTATTAATGTTAAAGTTATTAAAGAAAGAAGTCAAAAGAAGTCAAAAGTACACGACATTATACACATTTTTTTGAGCTTCATGAAACCTGCCATCTACTGTTCTGGCAGTGGTAATTTTTATAATTGTAACGAGTAACTATGCAGCACAAAAAAAAATATCGGAGTAGAAGTATTGAAATCATCGAAAAGATGTAGTTAAGTAAAAGTGGACGTAGGAGAAAAAAATTCTACTCTAGGAAAGTACAGATACCGCCTTTCGGCACTTAAGTACAGTAGTGAAGTAGTTCTACTTAGTTACTATACATCTCTGACTAAATACCAACCTCTGATCTGGAGCATACGCGTGGTGAGGGGGTGGCATGCCTACAGTCTTGCCCGGATCGGCTGCCTCTTCTGCCCACCCCTTGTCCTGGCCCTGTCTGCCATAATGTATATACAATATGTACTATATGCTGTGTTAAGTAATACAGAAAGGAGTGGAATAGGGGCTTAGTCCAGGTACAGATACACTATATTGCCAAAAGTATTGGGACGCCTGCCTTTACATGCAAATTAACTTTAATGGCATTCCATTCTTAGTCCGTAGGGTCCAATATTGAGTTGGCCCACCCTTTGCAGCTATAACAGCTTTAACTCTTCTGGGAAGGCTGTCCATAAGGTTTAGGAGTGTGTCTAAGGGAACGTTTGACCATTCTTCCAGAAGTACATTTGTGAGGTAAGGCATTGATCTTGGAGAGAAGGCCTGGCTCGCAGTCTCCGCTTTAATTCATCCTAAAGGTGTTCTATTGGGTTGAGATCAGGACTCTGTGCAGGCCAGTCGAGTTCCTTCACCCCAAACTCACTCATCCATGTCTTTATGGACATTGCTTTGTGTTGTGCACTGATCCAAATCATTTGGTGGAGAGGGAATTATGGTTTGGGGTTGTTTTTCAGGGTTTGGGCTTGGCCCCTTAGTTAAGGTAAAGGGAACTCTTAAGGTGTCAGCAAACTAAGACATTTTGTACAATTTCATGCTCCCAGCTTGGGGATGGCCCTTTCCTGTTCCAACATGACTGCGCACCAGTGCACAAAGCAAGGTCCATAAAGACATGGATGAGCAAGTTTTGGGGTGGGGGAACTTGACTGGCCTGTACAGAGTCCAGACCTCAATCTGATAGAACACCTTTGGGATGAATTAGAGAAGAGACTGCGAGCCAGGCGTTCTCATTCACTTCAGTACCTGAGCTCACAAATGCGCTTCTGCAAAAATGGTCAAATATTCCCATAGAAACACTCCTAAACCTTGTGGACAGCCTTCCCAGAAGACTTGAAGCTGTTATTGCTGCAAAGGGTGGACTAACTCAGTATTGAACCCTACAGATTAGGACTGGGATGCCATTAAAGTTCATGTGCTTATAAAGGCAGGCATCCCAATACTTTTGGCAATATAGTGTATCTTTACCTGGACTAAGCCCCTACTGGGGCCCATTAACAGAATGGCTGGGGCATCTGGGATTTCGAAACCTAGTGGACGGGTTTCCCAGAAGAGTTAAAGTTGTTATAGCTGCAAAGGGTGGGCCAACTCAATATTGGACCCTACGGACTAAGAATGGAATGCTAAAAAAACATGTGCGTGTAAGGGCAGGCGTTCCAATACTTTTGGTAACATAGTGCATTATTGTATTTTATTCATGTTATTTACCTGTAAAAGCCTCCCTTGTGCAGACATTGAAAAGCCCTGAGATTTTTGTTGGGTGCCGCCATCTTGGATATGATGTCCCCACCCCCTCTAGTATCAGAACTATCACTCAAGGGACACCTTAAAGCAGGGGTGGTGTAGGGGTACTCGCCTATCTACATAACCTGTAGCAGCTGGCGAAGGAAGACCGGGATGCCATTAACGTTCATGTGTGTGTAAAGGCAGGCGTCCCAATACTTTTGGTAATATAGTAAATGTCTTTGAAGTACAATGTGACATCCAAAAGAAGGAATTCATGTCACCCATTGCTTGGACTAGCAACACTGTCCTCAGACTCTCGATTAAAGTAAATGTAACCCCAAAATCTTATATACTGTTTTAACATTATTACAATTAAATTTTTTATTATTTACCTATACTATATACAGCATATTGAAAGTTCTGGAACTCACATGTTTGTCAGAATAGTTGGGAGGTTGGTGGCTGTCTGACAACACAAACTCAAAGGAGTCATGGAAGATCTCCCCACCAAAGTGTCTGTAATAGATGAGGCCACGGAAGAGATCCCTCTGCAGGAACGTCGGTACCGGAACACCTAGGGAAAACCACACAGTTTTTACCTTTATTGGCATTAAAAAGCCTCCAAAAAAGTGATCTTCAGGTTTTCCGAACAGCCCATAATTAAAAAGGGGAACCCTGCTGGACTCTAAGTAGAACACACCTAGAGGTGGCATTTACCGGGACTCTCGGAGGAATATCTCTTCACCAATTCTCCAGCTTTAGGTGGCCTGGTGATGTTGTAGAGGATGTGATCATCGCTGGAATCCATATCGGTTGCCAGTAACATGTCTTTCTCGATGAGGATGGAGCCACCTTCCAGGAGCTCGAAGCCCACATTGTTAACCAGGAAGGGCGGGCTGTCGTCCTTGGGGAGAATGTTGATGGGGAATTTGTGTCGGATGCTGTGTTTGCCATCGAAAATTCGGAAGACAATGAAGTCTTTGGTGGTGTCACTGTCGTCATGGTGGTAACGTACGCCGCCATCTTTGATATCCTGGACAGTGAATATGAAAGCCTTTGAGTCTGACAAATGGAATAAAATGATTATTACTAAACTTCTTGCTGAGTTTTTTTGGTTCAAAACATTTTTATTGACTTTTACAAGACATAAATTGTATATACAAAATGCACAGGTTTGGTATGGGACACTATACAGGAAGGTCAAGACATAGGGCATAGCAGAAAATACAAATTGATGATGACCAATAAAGTCAAAGGAACTAAAAAAAAAAAAACTTTTTGTAACAAGACAAGACAGATCCCTTTAGATAAGGGGGTCTCCAAACTTTCTAAGCAAAGGGCCAGTTTACTGTCCTTTACTGTCCTTGACTGTGGCCATTGGGAGAAGAAAATGTCCCAGCATCAGTGGAAGGAATAGTGCCCATCATTTGTTTCAGTAAGAGTAATTGTGCCCCATTATTGGTGAAAGTGGGAGGAATTGTATCCACTCATTGGTGTCATTAGGCTCCATTGTTGGTGTCATTGGGAGAAACTGTGCCACATCGTTGGTGTCATTGGGAGGAATAGTGCCCCATTGTTAATGTCAGTATAAGCAAAAGTGCTCCATTGTTGGTATTGGTGGGGGGGGGGGGTGCCCCATCGTTGGTGTCAGTGGGACAAATTGTCCCCCATAGTTGGCGTCATTTGGAGGAATAATGCCCTATCGTTAGTGTCAGTAAAAGCAATGGTGCCCCATCGTTGGTATCAGTGGGAGGAATAGTGTCCCATCATTGGTGTCAGTGGGAGAAATAGTGTCCCATCATTGGTGTCAGTGGGAGGAATAGTGCCCCATCATTGGTGTCAGTGGGAGGAATAGTGCTCCATCACTGGTGTCAATGGGGGAAATAGTGCCCCATCACTGGTAATAGTGGAAGGAATAGAGCCCCATCATTGGTGTCAGTGGGATGAATAGTGCCCCATCATTGGTATCAGTGGATGAAACAGTGGATGAAACAGTGCCCCAAGGACCAGATTAAAGCAAGCAAAGGGTAGAAGTTTGGGGACCACTGCTTTAGACATAGGGACTTAAGGGTGGCCATACACTTTTAGATTTCTCTATATCTATTGTTTTCCCAAACCACGATAGCGCCCCATCATTTGTTTCAGTGAGAGTAGTTAGTGTCAGTGGGAGGAATTGTACCCCATCATTGGTGTCAGTGGGAGGAATTGTACCCCATCATTGGTGTCAGTGGGAGGAATAGTGCCCCATTAATTGCCCCTTAAAGCGTAACTCCACTTTTGTTGCGAAAAAAACATTCCCCTCTGGGTGATCTCTGCACATTACAAGGATTATAACAAACTTTGTTGCGGATTCCTACCTTTTAGTATTCTGAAGAAATCATTGTTTGTTCCTCTGTGCTGAGTGGGTCTAATGGGAGTGGTTTCATAATTATCTATCAGCTGTGGCAGCTGCAGGGCTCTAATGAGAAAATCTGCTGGGCCTGCATCCCTTTAGACGTTTTCCTATTGGGAGTATCTCACCAAAAATGAAATTTTTGTTGCAGGGGATGCCAGAAATCTGACTTGTATCTTAGTGCAGACTTCTGGGAAAATTGGTGAGCCAATCACACAAGCAGGAAATGATGTTTCTGGGGGTGTGGTCAGTATACATTCTGTGTACAGAACAGCTCCAGGCGGCCATATTGCATTGCATTTTCAGAAAATTATAACAGCTGCAGATTGAAAAGGAAAGGTAATTTTTAATAATATTCAATTACAATATAATTTGTGTTGCAATTCTATATGCTAGATTGTTTTTCTTTATTTGCTAATTTTTCTCCCTGCAAAAGTGGAGTTACCCTTTAAATGGCTGGCAGAAAGAAGTGAATGAATACAGAGCATTAATTTATGTCTTTTGTATCTGCCTGGAGTTCAGCTTTACAAAGTCCATCAAACCGCCGCCGGCCATTCCTGAACAATGTTTTCCTGGAATGTGAGTCCTTTTTTTAAATATTTCTTCCCGCTGCTGCAAGTTCTCATAAAACAACAGAGAGAAAAAAGACATTTGCGCACCTCTCAGCGTGAGACGTCCGTGATGCAATCCATCCACTGTTACCAGGCGAACAGCTTGAATGTTATCGTTATCCACGATCTGGAACAGATCCCAAGTGATAGGGCGAGACTGTCCCTCCAGCAAGTTCAAACCTGGGGAGCGCGGCCAATAGAATATGACATCATCAACACGGATATTTTTATAGAAAACTAAAGCAAGCTTTTGTTTTATGGGCAAATCCAGCTGTAGCAATAAAAGCTTCAACAAAACATAATCCGAAAAGTTACATAACAAACAAAACTGGCACCCACAGCAATCTGTCATTTAACCACTTCAAACCCGGAAGATTTACCCCCCCCCCCTTCATGACTAGGCCATTTTTGGCAATACGGCACTGCGTTACTTTAACTGACAATTGCGTGGTCGTGCAACGCTGTACCCAAATAATATACACATTTTGCCCAATTTGATTTTATTGGATATATTTTATAACAGAAAGTAGAAAACATTGGGTTTTTTTTTTTTTTCAAAATGTTCTGTCTTTTTTCATTTATATATATATATATATCTATATCTATATCTATAGATATAGATATATATATAAAATCCAGTGGTGATCAAATGCCACCAAAAGAAAGCTCTATTTGTGTAAAAAAAAAAGAATAATATTATAAATAAATAATAATAAATATAAATTTAACTTGGGTACAGTTTTGCATGTCCACGCAATTGCCAATCAAAGTAGTGCAGTGCTGAATAGCAAAAAATGCCACCCCCACAAATAGAGCTTTCTTTTGGTGGTATTTGATCACCTGTGCAGTATTACATTTTTTTGCGCTATAAACAAAAAATGACTGACAATTAACCACTTTAAGACCGCTCACAGTAATATTACTGCGGCAAAGTGGCTCGTTATCGTCTGACAACGTAGTACTACGTCGTCAGACACTCCCCCTTCTGGGCGGCGCTTGCGCGCCGCCGGAGGCTCGCTCCCGCTGTTTTCATTCACAGCGGGAGTCGGGCCAGGGGAGGAGCAGCGGCGATTGCAGCTGCTCTTACCCGATCATCGGGGATCGAGTCTGGAGATCCGCCTGCTGTGTGTAAACACAGTGGGCGGATCTCCATAGTGACAGGGAGTGACAGATCGGACTGTTCAGCATAGCTGGACATCCGATCTGTCCATGACTCACTCAGTCACCTCCCCCCCCTACACGTCAGTAAGCACCAGGCATACATTAACCCCTCCCTCTCCAATAAAATTAACCCCTTCCCTGCCAGTGTCATTTTTACAGTAACAGTGCATATATATAGCACTGATTACGGCAGTAATGTCACTGGTACCCCCAAAAGTGTCAAAAAATGTCAGTCAAGGGTCCGATCTGTCCGCCGCAATGTCGCAGTCCCGCAAAAAAAATCGCAGATCGCCGCCATTACACGTTAAAAAAAAAACACCAAAAATGACAGAAATCTTTCCCTTTGTTAGTAAACGCAATAACTTTTGCGCAAACCAATCAAAATACGCTTTTTTTTTACCAAACATAGGTAGCAGAAAACAAATTGGCCAAAAATTTTTTTAAAAATTGGTTTTTACATCTTTTTTGGGGGGAATTTCATATAAAAAAATGTTAAAAATATTGTTATTTTTTCAAAATAAACGCTCTTTTTTTGTTTATAGCGCAAAAAGTAAAAATCGCACAGGTGATCAAATACCACCAAAAGAAAGCTCTGTTTGTGGGAAAAAAAGGACGTAAATTTAGTTTGGGTACGGCTTCGAACGACCGCGCAATTGTCAGTTGAAGTCGCACAGCGCCGAATCGCAAAAAGTGGCCTGGACGGAAGACAGCAAAATCCTCCGGTGGTAAAGTGGTTAAAAAAAAGAAAAGAAATATATATATATAACTTTCTGCTATAGAACATCAAATAAAAAATTGTAAAAAATTTAAGTTCTTCAAAAATTTATGGCAAAATGTACTCTGCTACATGTTTTTGGTAAAAAAAAAAATCACAATAAGGCCTCTTTCACACGGGGCGTATTGCGATCCGCTCCGGTACTTGTTTTTTTTTTACGGACACGGATGACATTTGTGTCACCCGGTCCGTATGTCCGCATATCACCCCATCCGTTTGCGGATGATATACGGAGATAATGCATGTCTATGGGGATTGTGCGTCCTTTCCATTTTTTAAACGGAAGAAAAAATAGGGTTCTGTTCCGTTCCAAAAGACGGAACAGAACTGAAAGGACGCAAATCGTATGTCAGCGGATGGTCATCCGCTAACATCCGCAATCCCATTGACATTCATTATGTCCGTATATCACCCGCAAACGGATGGGATGATATACGGACATACGGACCGCCCATGTGAAAGAGGCCTAAGTGTAGATTGATTGTTTTGTGCAAAAGTTATCGCGTCTACAAACCTATTAATTTATTTTTGCTAGTATTGGCGGCGATCAGTGATTTTTAGAGGGACTGCGACATTGGGGCAGACACATTTGAAACGAATGGGCCATACACACTATAAGATTTTCTGAAGACTTTTTCTTTTAGACTTACCAAAACCATATAATATGAGGTCAAACCTAAACACTTTCAATTTGTATGCAATCAGGGAGGCCCTTCCACTACATAGAAAAGGTAAATCTGAAGGAAATCTAACTACAAAAGTTGGATAGTGTGTATCCAGCTTAAGTGACTCTTTTTGATGACAAGTGACACTAATACAGTAATCAGTGCAAAAAAAAAAAAAATGCACAGTCACTGTACTTATGACACTGGCAGGGAAGGGGTTAACATCAGGGGAGATCAAAGGGATAAATGTGTGCCTAGGGAGTGCTTTCTTACTGTGTGGGGGAGGTGCTTGTACTGTGGGAAGGCAGAGATCCGTGTTCCTGTTTAGCAGAAACACAAGATCTCCATCTACCCCTCTGACTGAACGGCGATCTGCCTTGTTTACACAGACTGCCGATTAAAAAAAGGTTCTTGCACTACTCTGATGTGACTTTCATACAATTTAAAGCGACAGTTTCCCAAAAAAACAAACCCTGCAGGATAATGGCATAATGTGCTAGTATGCATCGCATACTAGCACATTATGAAATACTTACCTTAGAATGAAGCCCCTACACGGGCGGCCGGACACCGCTGAGAGAGCAGACCTCTTTCCTCTGCGTCTCTTCCGGGTTCGGTGGCTCTGGTGCTGTGAGTGGCCAGAGCCGCGATGACGTCACTCCCGCGCGCATGCGCGAGAGAGTTCACTTTCCGGCAAGGAGCTTTGAAGGTCCGGAAGGATAAGCAGGGTGAATATCTCCTATACTGTGAAGGTTTAGGAGATATTCATTTTACTTACAGGAAAGCCTTATTATAGGCTTACCTGGAGGTAAAAGGTAAAGAGCGGAGTGCCATAGAGTGTAATAAGTTGCATGAATGTCACAATGCAAAGTCGCACTAGTGCAAACTGAACCTTAAACACCTTCTAATCGCAAATTGAAATGAACCCTAAGAAGGGCAGTCAGGGAGCAGTAAAACCATGGTTCAACCCCCTATTTTTACCACCCCTCTCACCCCAGTGGTGGGACAAGGCCATCCAGCGCCCAGGGCAAAGATGCCAAACTGCGCCCCCCCCCTTCCCTTAGGGTTAGGGTGCCCAAGTCCCTGAAATAAAACATTGAGCCAGGGCAGCCGATCCTCCTGCCCACCCCTTGTCCTGGCCCTGCCTCACCCCCCCATGTGAATAAGTCCCTACTTCTACTAGAACTCCAGGTGACTAAATTAAAGCTGTAAAAATGCCATTACCCAGAAGGCCTTTCGCCGCCAAGAGAGGGTTTTTTTGCACATCTATACAGTAAGTTGAAATGCAAAACTAGTTAAACTTTTTTTTTTAACTCTGCTAGAATTTTATAATTATTACGGAAAAAAAATTAATCATTCCGTCTAGAAAAAAAAAAAAGTGTGAAACGTATAAAAAGGATCAAAACTTGTTTACTGTTAAAAATTAAAATTTGCATTATAGCGTGTATTTTAGGAACGCACAGCGATGAGTGGAACCGCTGAACACGGGAAGATTTATAATTGATCGGTGAGAAAAATAAAGCGAACCAACCCTTAGGAAGCATGGAGGAATGTGAAGGCCGTCACCTGCCTCTGAACATACTCATTTCCTGGCCGATGTCAAGATTTTATTATGTTCCATTGCCTCAAGGTTCGGAAGCCAGAGGCAGCCAGGCATCTTGTATTTTCAAAAGGAGACCGGCAATGGCAGTTTCCCTATTTCTCTTGGTGCAGGTTCCTTTTAACTACTTGTTGACCAGGCCTTATCTGGAACTTTTTGTTTAAAAGTTTAATTCCCGGTTCACATATATGCGATGCGGGAACCCTGCGAATCCACTGAATCGCATTGAAATTGCAGGCAGTTCACACTGCCATATGCGAATCACTGGGGGTGTCAATACAAAGTTAACAACACCCCAAGATCAGTTCGCATATTGCAGTGCGAACTGTCAGTTCGGACACGAATCGGATCGCATAGGTGTGAACACCCATGTGATCCGATTCTGGTGCGGACCCAAAAAAGGGTCCTGTGCGAGTTGTGTCCAAATCTGATGCGGATTCAGTCATACAATCTGTATGGCTGAATTTGCATCGCACAGACATCGCATGTGATTTTCAGAGCAGTGCGCTCCGAATCACATGCAATGTCTGTTATTGCTATAATGTGAACCAGGACTTAATCAGTATTTTTGCTAGAAAATTACTTAGAACCCCCAAACATACACACACACACATATATATATATATATATATATATATATATATATATATATAGATATATATAGATATATATACACACACATTATATTACAGAGTCTCTGCAAAAAATAAATAAATAACTATTATATATATGTGTATGTGTGTACGTATATATATATATATATATATATATATATATATATATATATATATATATATAATAATATATATATAAATAATATATATTTAAAAAAAAATATATATATATATATATATATATATATATATATATATATATATAAATAATATATAATATTATGTAATACACATTATATATATATATATATATATATATATATATATATATATATATATATATAAATAAATATAATAGTATATATTATTTATATTTATATATATATATATTACATAATGTTATATATTATTTATATATATATATATATATATATATATATATATATATATATATATATGTATATATATTTTTTAATATATATATATATATATATATATATATATATATATATATATACACACACACACATTATATATAATATTTATTTCTTCTTTTTTTTTTGCAGAGACTCTGTAATATAAAATGGTGATCGTTGCAATATTTTATGTCTCATTTATTTGTGCAGCGGTCTTTCAAATTTTTGGGAAAAAAATACACTTTAATTAATTTTAATGCGAAAAACCACCATAGATAACCACATGTTTTTGTAAAATTGAAAAGATGTTGTTATGCCGAGTAAATAGATATCTAACATGTCATTCTTTAAAATTGCGCATGCACATGGTAATGGCGAAAAACGATGGTACTTAAAATTCTCCATTGGTGACAAGATACATTCCTTGTAATAGAAATAAGGATTACAGGTCCTTTTTTTTTTTTTTTTTTTTTTTTAAAGATCTGGGGTCAAAAATCTCCTATTTACCAAAGCAAAAGATCAAAAAGAAATTTTTTTTTTTTGCTTTAAACACTTGATATCAAGAAGATTTTACTGCACTACTTTAACTGGCAATTGTGTGGTCATGCAACTCTTTACCCAAGTTAAATTTCTATCTTTTTTTTTACCCAAATAGAGCTTTCTTTTGGTGCCATTTGATCACCACTGGATTTTTATATATATATATATATATGTAAATGAAAAATGACAGAACATTTGGGGAAAAAAAATGTTTTCTACTCTCTGTTATAAAATATATCCAATAAAATCAAATTTCTTCATACATTTAGGGCAAAATTTGTGTATTATTTGGTTACAGCATCGCATGATCGTGCAATTGTGAGTTAAAATAACGCAGTACAGTATCACAAAAAATGGCCTGGTCATGAAGGGGGGGTAAATCTTACGGAAGTCAAGCGGTTAACCACTTTGCACCCGGGCCATTTCTGACACTTCACTTCACTATCGGTTCATCATTTCCGGTAAGTGGGACCCGTAAAACTGCGGAGGTCCGGAACTGGTTAAGCTAATGTTCTAAGGTTTGATTACTGTTATTGATTACTTATTTGATTACTGTAATTTGAAGTGTATTTATGTATAAAAAATTAGCACATTAAAATAGCGCACCACCACTTATTCACGTTATTCTACTGGTTTTTCAAGTTTACTTGAGCTCGGTGGGAGAAGCAATTCACTAAATTTGTGTTACTTATATGTACGTATTATATTATACCACAGCAGCGCACCTGTTCCATATATCTATTAATATTTGTATTGCTATTACAATGCTGATGCTATTACCCACTTGCCGACCGCCTGGCGCATATATATTGCGGCAGGCTGGCTAGGCTACGCGAATCGATGTATGGGTACGTGGGTTCGCGGGAGTGGTGCTGGGGAGTGAGCGCGCGCCGCTCCTGCCCATTCTATGCAGCGGGGATGCCGATTACTACTGGGCACCCGCTGAGAGAGAAGGACGGTCTGCTATTGTAAACACAGCTGACCGTTCTTCTCTCTGAAATTATCACAGAGCGCCTGTGATCCTTCTATATAGAATCACAGGTCTCAATGATCATTTCACAAGCCCATCCCCAATACAGTTAGAAAGCACCCCCTAGGCTCACATTTAACCCTTTGATTACTACAGTGTTAACCCCCCCAGTGTCATACAGTGTCGTACAGTAACTGGACATATTTTTAGCACTGATTACTGTAGTAATGTCACTGGTCCCCCCAAAAGTGTCAAAAATGTCGGTTAGGGGTCCAATCTGTCCGCCGCAATGTATCAGTCCTGCTAAAAATTGCAGATCACTGCCATTAATAGTAATAAATAAATAAATAAAAATGACATAAATCTTTCCCCTAGTTTGTAGACGCAATAACTTTTGTGCAAACCAATCAAAATACGCTTATTGGGATTTTTTTATTACCAAAAATATGTAGCAGAATACAAATTGGCCTAAAAGGATGAGAAATTTTGATATTTTGCATAATTTTTTATATTGGGATATATATATATATATATATATATATATATATATATATATATATGTATATATAAATGTATTATTATTGTTATATATTTAACCAGTATATATATATATATAAATGTATGCATAATAATAAATTAAGTGTATGCTGTGACCAAACACATTTTTTTTTTTTGCATTTGTTATAACCCTTGTCAGTTTATTTTTGACATCTGTCTCCATTGGGGAGATTTCCCTTCACTTCCTGTTCCAAAGCCTACAAAGTGAGGGAATCCCTGGTTGTCACCAAAACTAGTGTCCCCGGTGGAAGATTTCTCCTCTTTTCCTGTTCTGGTGACAACCCAAAATGTGGGATTATCTTTCACTTTCCGTGATAACAAATTAAACCTCCTAATCTCCCTAACGGGGGCAACGACAGCAATAAAAACTGACGGCTGTTCTAATCCCTCTTCACTCCATCTAAAACTAAAAAAAAAAAATTGCCTTTAGTTATACTTTTTTTGTTGGGGTACTCACCCATATTCCAGGACACTCTGGGGGCATTGGTCTCTGCAGTTCTAATGGAGAAATGGACCATAATCGGGGGGCTGCTCAGGAAATAGCTATCGATTGCTTGAAATTCAACCTAAAGGTACAAGCGGAGACGACAGTCACTAATAATACCACAATAAATGTAAACTAGAAACCAGTTTTAGGGCAATGCACTTTAAACAATAACCCCCCCCCCCCCCCCCACTTCACCTGTCTCAGATAGGGCTCTGCTAGACTTGCAGTTGGAGGGTGTTAAAAGCACACGATTGAGCCAAAGTTTTAGCGCTTCCGACAATCACCCTCCAACTTAAGCTGCAAAGGCAGTGGACAGGGATGTTCATGTCTCTATGCATTGCGCCCACAATAAAAATGGTTTTAATAAGGTATCTATATGGTTATTACACTTTATTTGGGAGTCGCTATTTAAAAGCCCATTTGATGTGGGGTAAGATCGCTTTTCTTCCCCCCTCTTTCCTGGTTTTTATACGTATATACAGGACTGGTTTCTCCCAAATTATTATGACTCACACCTTCTACCATAATAAATAGACCACGCAAAAATAAATACCCCGCTACATTTGGAGGGCAGTACCGCCACCTGAAAGCGTCCCCTTCCAGCGAATAGGGGCTCGATGGAAATGCCCCCAACCATATGCAATACATGCAGTTGCGGTGTGTTGGTGCAGCATTTATGAGGTTAAAAGAAGCAGCGAGGAGGAGTCATATCACCTCCTCACCGCCTGTTCTCTAAGTGGTCAGAATCACTTTTCAGAGGCAAGGCATTTTAAAGTGGTTGTAAAACCTTATACAGTGCCTTGAAAAAGTATTCACACCCCTTGAAAGTTTCCACATTTTGTCATGTTAACGTAAATGTATTGTATTGGGATTTTATGTGATAGACCGACACAAAGTGGCACATAATTGTGAAGTGGAAGGAAAATGATAAATGGTTTTCAAAATGTTTTGCAAATAAATATGTGAAAAGTGTGGCATGCATTTGTATTCACCCCCTTTTCTCTGATACCCCTAACTAAAATCTAGTGGAACCAATTGCCTTCAGAAGTCACCTAATTAGTAAATAGAGTCCACCTGTGTGTAATGTAATCTCAGTATAAATACAGCTGTTCTGCGAGGCCCTCGAAGGTTTGTTAGAGAACCTTAGTGAACAAACAGCATTATAAAGGCCAAAGAACACATCAGACAGGTCAGGGATAAAGTTGTGGAGAAGTGTAAAGCAGGGTTAGGTTATAAAAAAAATACCCCAAGCCAGAGGCGTAACTAGAACCTTCAGGGCCCTGATGCAAGAAACCATGAAGGGCCCCTCAGACCCCTGGCCAGGGCCCTTACCTTCAAGCCCAGGGCTCTTCCCACTAATCCTGGGGCACTTTGCACTCATTGCATGGCCTTTTATTACGGTCCCGCAGCAGGATTCTTTCACAAGTTCTGCAGTGGGCCCCCTTCCTGCAATCTTGTGGGCCCCCTTCCTGCAATCTTGGGGCCTCCCCACAGTGGTGCAATGCCAGGGTCCGGTCGCAAGTGTGACCCTTGCGATCCTGGAAGTTCACCCACTGGTTTGCTACCGGGCCCCCTGGAGCATGGGGCCCGGTAGCGATTGCAACCCCTGCAACCCCTGTAGTTACGCCCCTGCCCCAAGCTTTAAACATCTCACAGAGCGCTGTTCAATCCATCATCCGACAATGGAAAGAGTATGGCACAACTGCAACCCTACCAAAAGCTCAGGATGCACTCAGAGATTTATTAGAGTGCATCTTGTCAGGAGAGGATGGAACCTGAACCCTAGACTATGGAGCTGGCTGATGGTCTGCTGAGTCAACTTGACATGATGAAGCTAGAAAGCATCAGTACAGGATCCATCTTGAAATCCATCTTTAAATACAAGAGGAATGTAAAGGCTGAGAGATAAAACTTTCCAACATGACCACATCCAACCAAGAGATGGAAACTTTCTTTGGGTGAACTGGATGCAGATCAAAGAACTAAATAAGGATGTCCTGTTTGAGGAGACAGATAGAAACTAACCGAAGCAAGATGAAGAACTAGGTTCTAACAACCTTGTCTTATGTTATACCTGTGAAAAGTTCCATGCCAGACAAGGTCACCAATCTTGAACAGTCACCTCTCCAAGTTAAGGCTACAAGTGAACTAATTTCGATCCCACAAAGTCACATGGGCAGCAATATTAAGAGCCAAATGCTGACTTAGGCCCAGCTGCTGGAGAGGACTTGTCCAGCGAAGAAACTTTTGGGGGGAAAGTCCTGAGGCTTACACCAAGATAAGCTTTTACCACATGTCTAGCAATAGATTTAACATGAAGAAGTAGACCTCCCTGCTAAGCATCAAGGGATTCCTAGTCTCAAAATTTTAGCTTCAATTATCAAGCTGTCAAAGGCAGCTTGAAGCTGGATGGCAAAACACATTCCTTCGGAACAGATGATCCTGATCCAGTAGATCCCCTGGAGCAACTGTCCGGCACCCTCTTTAGGTTGGCGTACCACATCTGCCTTGATCAGCCTGGAACACCGGAATGCTTTCCATTCCGAACATGCGAGACAAATGATGTAAGAAAGTACTGAAAGTCACAGGAGCATCCTACCAGAGGACCACTGCACCTGAGCCAAAAGTGCCTAGCCTTTAGTTAAATCTCAGGGGCCCGATAGTCAACCTCTGAAGTTGCCTACCTAGGAGTCTAGGACACACCTCCAGGAATAGCTACAGAGCTAGAAATTAGTCTTACAGGTTTTAGGCACTTCTGTTAGATGCAGTCTGCCTGCTAAGATGTATACCTGGAATGCTCATGCCGGACAAGGCTGGAGCCTGACCGTTTGCCAAGGATACCAGTCTAGCCTTTTGCTACTGTAAAACTCAGGATCCATCTGAAAATTGAAGTATGCCACCTTTTTTTGCATTGTCTGCTTGGATCCAGATTATATAAAACAGCCCTGAACTTCTGAATGTTACCGTGGAAAACAAGAAGCCAAAGACAACCAAGCCCCTTGATATCAAAGGTGTCTAGGTCTCTTCCCCAGAATGATCCACTATCTGAGGTGTCTTTCCATGGCTATTTCTTAAAAAAGGAAAAGAAGACTTCCTTGCACGAGAGTCAGACCCCTGAGTCTCAGCAATAGGGAAATCACTTGACCAAAGGCTGAGTCGACTTGTTCCTCGAAGAATAGAGGCCTGTAAAAGCCTGGGGTGAAACCAGGCCAAAGTAATTGCCTCACATGAGGCTACCCTCAGTTCTAGGCCTCTTATACAAAAGTTGAGATCCAGATTGCTCCTGTTACATTGTGGAGACTCTTTAAAGGTAGAGTTAGGGACTGCAGATATCAGGGTGCCTTGGCGCGGCCTGCAGCTTACGCATGTATTTGCAAATGTGTGCAACTAAACCCCTGTTTTTAACGCATACTGTTAGACAGGTTAATTTGGCTGGTTGCTGGCTGGTTGGTAAGTTGTGACTGGAAATCCCTTCGTTTTTGATAACCAACTCCATCCAAACATTAAAAAACAAAATTGTCCTGAGGATAAACTTTTGGAAATGTCAGGACAGGAACTGGGGAGAAATCTCTCCAAAGGGGCATAGGGGACAGGTATCCCAGGAACAGGAAGTGAATGAAAATATGCTAAAAAGGGGTTACAGACAGAAGTCTATGTAACTTTAACTCTTTCCAATTCTATCAAAAACTAAAAAAAAGGAAAAGAAAAAACAGTCCCTGGACTGTAATTTAAGAAAGGTTCCTAGACACTGCCCATCCGACTCACAGTATTTATCATCTTCACTTTTTTTTGCCTTGATTATCTACTGACTGCTGTTAGACAAGAATGGGTGAATTTACAAATCTATGCTCACAACTCACCTCGTAGTTGCGTCGGTCGGGATGGGAGGTGTTGGGTGGCTGGTATGCTATCTTCAGCTGGTGTAAGTCTTGCCAGGTGAAGGAGGTAATGGCTTTGGTCTGGTCATCTACATGGGTGATATATCCCTCGGGTGGTGGCTTACTGATCTTAAATACAAGTTTGTTCTTTGGAGTCTCATCATCTTCGGCATCAAGAGTGGCTGTAGTAAGAGGGGTCAAGATGAACTGATCGATTTCCAGGATAAACATGGGCATGAAGGCCGCCCGGGGTGGATTGTTGGGAACTGCGCCCGTGATATTAACAGGAATCCAGATGTTCTGAGCCTGAAATGAGGAACAGTTAGAAATAAATAGGAAGCACAGTGGCCACTCTTGATGGTTAGCACTTCTGCTGAGCAGCACTAGGGTCATCCGTTTAAATTCCAGCCCAACCATGGAGTTCTCCCTTGTGTGGGTTTCCTCCACACTTCGAAGACATGCTAGTAGGTCCTCAAATGTGTATGTATGAATGTGAGTTGGGACCTTAGATTGTAAGCTCCTTGAGGGCAGGGACTAATGTGAATATACTTTATATGTAATGCACTAAATAAATTGACGGCACTATATAAGTACTTGTAATCAATAAAATAGAGCAGAATATAGGAAATGTGAGCCAGGTCCTTGGTGTTGTTAAATGAGATTCTTATAGAGCCTTTAAACAGAAAACATTAGAGATACATCATGTGACAAAATATGTATTGCTATATGAGCTTGTTGGACATCCCGTTTCAAAATCATGGACATTAGTTCCAACTTTCCACAACATTTTTTTCATTGGGGATTAGCTTGGGTTCGACTCTGGGTTTGGTCAGAGCCAGGGCTTTTTTTCTCAGAGAATAGGTGCAGGAACTCACCCTTTTAAGTTACTTTGTGTCTCCGCCCCCTATCCACCTCCGAGCACTAACCACCCCTTCCAACCTCCGAGCACTGACCCTTGGTTCCGCCCCCTACCGAGCTTCCAGTACAGCCCCTTTTAGAGAATATAGAGCCAAGTATAATTTTGTATTGGAATGTATAGAATTAGGTTATGATAACAAGAAAAGCAATAAAATAGCCAGCAGCAATAGACCCCTCCCCCCCCAGCAGCAATAGATGCCCCCCCCCAGCAGCAGCAAAAGATCTCCCCAGCAGCCAGCATCAATAGACTCTCTAGCAGCCCAGAACAGTGGATCCCTCCCTAAACAGTAGATCCCTTCTAGCAACAATTAACCCTCAGTATCAAAAGATCCCCCATCAGCAACATTAGATTGCCATGCAAAAATAGACCCCCTCCAGCAACAATAGATCTCCCAGCAGCCAGCATCAGCAGACCCTCCAGCACCCATTGGAGGTGCCGGAACTGCGTTCCCCCGCATTCCAAGCCCTGGTCAGAACCCATGTTTGACTGAACCCAGAACTCATCTGTCCATGACGAGCCAATGAACTGAGGGTGGAGAATTCCCCCGCCCCACAGCTGCACCACACAATAGGGTGAGGGTGCTTATGACATTGACCTAAGAAGGCCACATGGCCATATTAGGTAAATGTAGTTGACCTAATATGACCATGTGGCCATATAGGGTCAATGATATCATGAGCATGCATTATGGAAATTGTCCAGGCTGCAGCTGACTGGCCCAGGAATGACAGCTGAACCAGAGTTTGGAACAAACCTAAGCTCACCACCACACCAAAAGAGCATTTGTAAGGTCAGGTCCTGATGTTGGAGTAAAAAACCTAGCCCACAATTGGCATTTCAATTGAAGTCAGAGCTGGTTAGAGTCAGAGTCTCACAACAGGACAGTTTTAGCTCTAGTGGATTTGTGAGCCTACCCTCACTCCCTCTTCTGTTGCCTCCATGGACTTACTGTCTTTGGACTCCACCAGTTCCTGACTGTGTGCAGGGAGACTGTTTACGGCTCTATCACCCCAAGTGTTCTGTCTGCTCCCATTGTGAACTGCCCAAAAGGAAGTGCTACACCCAGGGCTTTTTTTCTCAGAGAATAGGTGCCGGAACTCCCCCTTTTCAAGTCACCCCTTGTCTCCGCCCCTACCCACCTCCGAGCACCGTTTCTTGGTTCCACCCATTACCCACCTCCCAAGACCACCCCTTTTAGATAATACAGCAACATTTGTAGTACTAACTAATTTGTATTGAGCTTGTTAATGATAACAAGAAAAGCAGTAGAATAGATCCCCTGCAGCCAGCAACAATGGACCACTCACAACAAAACACCCCCCTCCCTAGCAGCAACAACAGATCTTCTCGCAGCCAGCATCAGCAGACCCTCTGGAAGAATATATTCCCCCCCCCCTCAGCAACAATGGACCACCTACAAGAAAATACCACCCCCTTCCTCAGCAACAATAGACCCCGGAAGCAACAACAGATCTTCCAGCAGCCAGCAACAATAGATCTCTTCCTCAACAGTAGATCCCTCCCAGAAATGACTGACCCCCCAGCAACATAAGACCCACCCTTAGCAACAATAGATCCCCTGCCAGCAACAACAGATCTCCCCAGCAACAGACCCCCCTGCAATAATAGATTTCCTCCAGTGACAATAGATCCCCAGCAACCAGCATCAACAGACCCTGCAGCACACCTCCAGCACCCCTTGCCATTACATACATTTAGTCCTGGAGGTGCCGGAACTGCGTTCCCCCGCGTTCCCGCTGAAAAAAAGCCCTGGCTACTATTGTGGACCTGCATTTGGGCATCTTGGTTGCTAAAAATGGCAAATGTAATATGTAATGCATTACTGCATTGCCTTTACTCCAATCCAACACCGTATGACCACACAAGTTTCATACACCTCATACAATATAAATGCCACCTCCACAATTGTTAATTTCTTATTTTTGTTGTCTGCAAACATGAAATAGGTTAATGGATAAAGTGCAGGTCTGAGATTTAGGAATTTGCCTTTGTTGCCTATCCACAAATTTGGGATGTTTAAAACCAAAAGTTTTAGCATGGTATCACATACATCTGCCAACATACAGAACTAAGACCTCTCTTTTTATAGTGATGTTAGATGATTTGTTACTGACCTGCAACTGTTTTCGATTGTCTTGGCTGCGATACTCAATCTGGAACGGTATGTAATCGACATGGGGGGAGGGAGGACTGAGGTGTTCATATCTGATACCCATCTCAAGAAGGTCAGCACAGCTGGCCTTCAGTAACCTCATTTCCTTTAGGCCCGGGTGGCAGGCCTTGTTGCCAGAACATCGCAACTTTTCTTGCCTGTCTGGAGAGAAAAAATTAAAAAAAGTTTCAACTAAAATTATTTTATATAAAATAAACACTAACTCTTCCCAAGCAGTAAATATTACAGAAAGGGACATTAAGCCCCGGTTCACACTTCTGCGTGTGCGGGGTTCGCATGTAATGTCGGAGCGCACTGCTCCGACATTACATGCGATCAGCTGTGCGGTGCGAGTATAGCCATACAGTTTGTATGGCTAAATTCGCATCGCACCCGCAGCAAACACGCACAGGAGGCATTTTTGCTGCCGCATCAGGATCGGATCGCACAGCGGTTCACACTTGTGCGATCCGATCCTGTGCGAACTGCACGATCGCACTGCGATATGCGATCAAACTGGGGGTGTCGTTAAGATTACATTGACACCCCCAGCGTATCGCATATGGCAGTGTGAACTGCCGGGGGTGCGTGTGCGATGCGGGAAAAGGCTGCGAATTCGCAGCCTTCCCGCATCGCATATATGTGAACCGAGCCTAAGGGTTGGCTAGCTTTTTTGGGGTTGTGTGTCTTTTGGCAGCCAAATTATTCATCATGGTAATATATTTTTTGTTGGTTGAAATAGGTTCTAAGGCAGTGGTCTCCAAACTGCAGCCCGGGGGCCAGAGAGGCCCCTTGCTTGCTTTTATCTGGCATTAGGGGTACTATTCCATCCACTGACACCAACAATGGGGCATAATTCCTGTCGCTGACACCATCAATTAGGCAAAATTCCTTCCATCAACACCAACGATGGGGCATATTTCCTTCCATCGACACCAACGATGGGGCATATTTCCTTCCATCGACACCAACGATGGGGCATATTTCCTTCCATTGATACCAACGATTGGGCCACTGTTCCTCCCACTGAAACCAACAATTGGGCATTACTCCTCCCAGTAACACCAACAAAAGGCCACAATTCCTCCCACTGTCACCAGCCATAGGGCAGAATTACTCCCACTGACACAAACCATGGGGCAGAATTTCTTCCATTGACACCAAGGGTGGGGCACAATAACTTTCATTGACACCAACAATGGGGCATTATTCCTTCCGTTGATACCAGCGATGGGCCATTATTTCAAGGGACCACTACTCTCCCCACTGATACCAATAAAAGGGCACCGTTCCTCTCACTGCCATCAACAATGGGGCACAATTCCTTCCATTGACACCAACGATGGGGCAGAATTTCTGCCATTGACACCAAGGATGGTGCACTATTCCTCCAACTAAAACCAACAATGGGGCACTATTTAGTCCACTGATGCCAATGATGGGGCACTAGTCCTCCCACTGAAACCAACAATGGGGCACTACTTCTCCCACTGACACCAAAAAAAGGTCACAATTCCTCCCACTGTCACCAACAATGGGGCAGAATTTCTCCCACTGACACAAACCATGGGGCAGAATTTCTTCCATTGACATCAACGGTGGGGCATAATAACTTCCATTGACACCCACAATGGGGCATTATTCCTTCTGTTGATACCAACGATGGGCCACTATTTCTCCCACTGTCACTAACAAGGGAGCACTACTCCTCCCACTGACACCAACAAAAGGGCACAGTTCCCCACACTGCCACCAACAATGGAGCACAATTCCTTCCATTGACACCAATGATAGGGCAGAGTTTTTGCCATTGACACTGAGGATGGGGCACTATTTCTCCAACTAAAACCAACAATGGGGCACTATTCAGTCCTCTGACACTAATGATGGGGCACTAGTCCCCCCACTGACACTGGACGCCAGGACATTTTCTATTCTCATTGGCTCTAGTCTGAAAGTCTGAAAGACAGTACACTGACCCTTTGTTAAAAAGTTTGGAGACCCCTGTTCTAAGGGGTCACTATCATTTAAGACTAAGTCAGGGTAAGGTAAAGGTAAGGGGGGTTATTTGATAATAAGTAAAGGGTTGGTTAGCATTTTTTTTTATGTATGAATTTCAGTTTTTGTGTGCAATAGTTCATTTTTCAATTCCCAAAAGACTTAGGGCCATAGCGCGAGCGCCTCAAATGTCCAGTTTACTGTAACTAAAAATAAAGTCCCATTTCCTGGGACTTCAAATGCTGAAATGGATTTCGAGAAATTTTGATACAGAACAGCACAAAAACTCCAGAAGAGGTGAAAACGTATATTATATTTTTTCATACCACAACTCTGGTTCTAAACAGGCTTTGCAATTTGCCCTGCAAAATACGTCATCAATGCACTCACAGTTCCGGACTCGAGAGTGCGGAAGAGATCCAGCAACAAGCCTGCTGTCACGCTTTGAATCCTCGATCACCATCTGACCATAGGCAGGAAGACCCAGTTCAGCTCCAAGGGTCCTGGCCACACAGTTTATCCCTGGTCTTTCCAAACGTTGCTTGAAGGACAAGATGTTTTTGTCCACGGATTTCGATGAAACGCCATAAAACTCTGGAACTTCTAGAGAATTCTCACCGAGAAGAACGATGCCGGCCAATGGCTCTGTAATTGTTACTTCTAAAATAAAACTTTCCACCAATGTCTCCCGTTCAGAAAACCTACGATATAGGAAAAGGAATATAGCAGAGATTAGCTGTAGGAAGTAATTAGGCAAATTCTGTGCTTGCCCATTATATTCCCTATGAATGCTGGAAGTTGTTCATTCATGAAGTGAAAGATTGTTCTACAAAACAGCCATGTCCCCATTTGTCTAATTGTGGACTCATATAAGAAATGCCACACTAACCTGATGGGAGTCATGGGATCTTCCTCTCCCAAGCTCCTCAGCCAAAACCACCAATCGAATTCCCCCTCAAACCCATTCAAAAAGCCAAGAAGTGGGTGCCATTCAAAACCCTCAACATTTGTTGGATATGTTTTATAGGCCTTTTCTTACCATTAAATATTTGATTATCCAGCAATTTTTTTAAGGCGCTCCTCAACTATCACCACAACATTTCCACCCCTAAAGGGACCCACCTTACAGCCCTTCTACCAATAAGGCTGCCACGGACGTTCTACCCTCATCAAGGTCCATCACTACCTTACTCAGTCACTGTAGACCCAGCATTAGGCATTAAAAATTGGCCAGGAAATGCAACCCGGCAAAGGCTTCTTAGGACAGGGTTGACCTGGTTCCGAATTTCCAAGCCAATCGGTATCGCTTGCCAGGATATCCTGGTATCTGAGACACTGACTAGTGACAGTCTGTAAATACAGTGACCAGAGCAATACAGTGTTACCATATTACTATTCTGGGAAGGTGATCAGGATTTTTTTTTTTTTTTTACACTCCATGATTGCTTATAGCTATTCATTTTACAGTTATAAGCAACCATGTTCTTTTGAATAAAACGACCTATTCAGTGCTTACTATTGTGAGCTTCTGTGATTGGCCGCAGCTAATCACATGGTACAGATGGGCTGTCATTGGCCCTGTCTGTACCGTGTGATGACTACGACCAATCACAGAGCTCATCGCAATAGTGCACAATGAAAGACCTGTAACAAAGCCTTTCATTGTGTACAATGGTCAGGTGATCTGCTGTAGTTGGCCACATCGATCATATGATACCGTACAATGATCTGTTATCAGCAATGTCCGGTGGACACGGCAGGGGACAGATCGCACCTGGAGCGCCTCGTGATTCTGGGAGGACGTCATGTGACGTCATCCCACAACAGTGCTCTTGCCCAGCCGTCATTTTACAATAGGCTGTATGGGA
This sequence comes from Pelophylax lessonae, assembly GCF_965119305.1. NCBI lineage: Eukaryota > Metazoa > Chordata > Amphibia > Anura > Ranidae > Pelophylax > Pelophylax lessonae. The sequence goes on along the minus strand of NC_138775.1, from coordinate 283,028,389 downwards.
AGGGGTTATAGAAGTGAAAAATATTACAGTAAAAAAGTGTAATTCTAAGGCCAATTTTTATTTTAACTTTTTTACAAAGTAGGAAATGGCCATTACCTTATTCAGATATTATTATAATTTTTTATCTAGTGCTTGTATCCCATTGGTAACGTTTTCCTTCACTTCCCAACAAGATGCAGGAGGTGAGATAAAAATATATACAAGGGTAGGGAAAATCTCTTTGGTACAGGTGTCCCCATCAAGAGATTCCCCTCACCTCCTGTTCTGGTGCCAATGGTTTCCCATTACTTTCAATCTTGGTAACTATCACAATGGTAACCAGGACAAATAGAAAGGATAAGAAAGACAGCCTGATAGTTAACATCCTGTCCCACACTATTGCCAAAAATCTGCTTTTAATAGTTAAGGGTCTACTTATGAAAAGAAAATGTGAATAATCCCTGTAATGTGTCTGATATGTACATTTCCTTTAGTCATCAGCACCACCTAGTGGCCATAATGCATTATTTGCCTGATTGTGGTATTTCAGGAATATACAGCATTATGGCCACTAGACAGAGCTGATGAGCATAGGAAATTCACAGATTAGGAACAATACAGGGAATGTTTGGGACAGCTGGGCCCACAGCTATTTTGTTAAATTAATACACTATATTACCAAAAGTATTGGTACGCCTGCTTTTACACACACACATGAGCTTTCATGGCATCCCAGTCTTAGTCCGTAGGGTTCAATATTGAGTTGGCCCATCCTTTGCTGCTATAAAAGCTTCAACTCTTCTGGGAAGGCTGTCCACAGGGTTTAGGAGTGTGTCTATGGGAATTAAAAAAGAATAGCGCGCAAATGCAAAAGAAATTACTACCAAATCTGAAGAGAGTCCATAAATAAAAATGGGGGTTTGGTCCCACCATATGGCCATATCGTGCTCAAGCCCACTACTGCGTCAAAGTACCCCATTATCAGTGGGTCCTACACTATCGATGAAAAAGAGATGAATCCAGCCCTTCTAACCCTTGGAGATAACACTCCTTGCTGGGGAAGATGTGCAAATGCACTACAGGGGACTCCTCCCATATCCACTTGATGGTGGACACTGATTGAGTACAGGTGTGTGTGGGGGGTGGGGAGGGCTGCTCAACCTCGATAGTCTGGTCAGACCGAATACATAATAAACAGGCCTGTTTATTATGTATTCGGTCTGACCAGACTATCGAGGTTGAGCAGCCCTCCCCACCCCCCACACACACCTGTACTCAATCAGTGTCCACCATCAAGTGGATATGGGAGGAGTCCCCTGCAGTGCATTTGCACATCTTCCCCAGCAAGGAGTGTTATCTCCAAGGGTTAGAAAGGCTGGATTCATCTCTTTTTCATGGATAGTGTAGGACCCACTGATAATGGGGTACTTTGACGCAGTAGTGGGCTTGAGCACGATATGGCCATATGGTGGGACCAAACCCCCATTTTTATTTATGGACTCTCTTCAGATTTGGTAGTAATTTCTTTTGCATTTGCGCGCTATTCTTTTTTAATATACATGTCTTTTGGTTCATAGCTGCAGCAGCTTTGGAAATACATGGGTATGCTCCCCCAAATTTTTTGCCTGTGTCTATGGGAATGTTTGACCATTCTTCCAGAAGCGCATTTGTGAGGTAAGGCACTGATGTTGGAGAGAAGGCCTGGCTTGCAGTCTCCGCTCTAATTCATCCCAAAGGTGTTCTATTGGTTTGAGGTCAGGACTCTGTGCAGGCCAGTCAAGTTCCTCCACCCCAAACTCACTCATCAATGTCTTTATGGACCTTGCTTTGTGCACTGGTCCAAATCATTTGGTGGAGGGGGGATTATGGTGTGGGGTTGTTTTTCAGGGGTTGGGCTTGGCCCCTTAGTTCCAGTTAAGGGAATTCTTAAGGAGTCAGCATACCAAGACATTTTGGACAATTTCATGCTCCCCCTTTGTGGGAACAGTTTGGGGATGGCCCCTTCCTGTTCCAACATGACTGCAAACAGGCATTACTAATGGCACTTTTCCACTGCAAGTACCGGCTCGGCTCCACTCGGCCCTGCTTGGCTCGGTTTGGTTTTCTGCGCCATAATATGCACTGATTGAAATCTTTGATGAGCACCGATTGGCATCCCTGGTGGCCAGGGGTTGGCATCCCTGGTGGGTCCTAGTGGGCATCCCTTGTGGGCTCTGATGGGTTTGCACTGCTAATCAATGTGGTGATTATCAGCGCAGACCCCCCTGTCAGGAGAGCCGCCGATTGGCTCTTCTCTAATCTAGCCTTGTCAGCGCGAACCAAGGAAAACCGATAAACGGCACATCCTGGTTACTATATGACCAGCTGTGATTGGTCACAGCTGATCACATGGTAAAGAGCCTACGTCATAGGCTCTTTACCGTTATTGGAGATGCGGTGTGTTAGAGTGACACACCGCACAACCAATCGCCGCTCCGCGCGCCCTCGTGGGCGCACGTGGGCGCGCGCAAGTGGCTTATCCTGCTGGATATCATATGATGCCCAGTCAGGATAACTTAACCACTTTAAAGCCGTCATTCTGCTATATGGTGGGTGGGAAGTGGAGTGCTGGGCTTGGTTTGGAAGACCACCAGATTTTTAGAAGTTTGCTCAGCTCTAATAATAGTAATAATATATTTCATGAGCAACAAGAAAATGATACTAATTGTGACATAGTGGCATTTTGAAGACTTTAGACAATGAAATGGGTCTGCTGTCCTGGGATTTTATTGTTTTTTAACCACAAAACAGCCTTTGATCAAAGAGACCGCACAGGCATTTGCGTCTGGTTTGGAAAATGCAGACGACTACAATCAGCGGTGGTGGAAATAGTTATTGGTGATTTATAACCATGGTTCGCCTTTTCTAGTGAATAATTCTGTTGGCATTTAAAGTTCCAGACTGGCCTTTGCATTATTTTGACAGAACAGACAGATGAATAGTCTGGAGGTGTCACAAAAAAATATTTTTTGGATGCTTTTTATAGTAGATGTAAACCCAAACTGGATGATATTTAGTTTGCTACAGAAATGCGTATTTTAAACAGTTGCCATTTTGTTATATAATACTTGTCTCTTTTTTTTTTTCTTCTTTTTCTATCTACAGATCTCCTATCTGTAGGACACAACTTCTCCAGACCTCTCAAAAGAAACTCGAGGAAATCAAACATCTTTGGTAGAAAATCAAAAAATACTTTAATTATATACGGTACACCCAAGATGCCAAACAATAAACATAATATATTTTAACAAAAAAAAAAGAAAAAATTACAACTTTATTTATTTATTATTTTTTTTAAAGAATAAATAAATCTGTAAAATAAAAAAATAATAATATTAATATGTACATTTTATTGTTTGGCACCTTAAAATTCCATTGCGTGTAGAGTATATAATTAACCACTTTAGCTCCGCTCACATTGCTGCTACTGCAGCAATGTGGCTCGTTATCGTCCAGCGACGTAGACCTACGTCACTGGACTCCGCCCCTTGTGGGCGGCGCGCGCGCGCCGCCGGGGGCTCGCGCGCGCCGCCGGGGGCTCGCTCCCGCTGTGTTCAGTCACAGCGGGAGTCGGGCCAGGGGAGGAGCAGCGGCGATCGCCGCCGCTCTTCCCCGATCGTCGGGGAATCGAGTCTGGAGATCCGCCGGCTTGTGTAAACAGAGCGGGGGGATCTCCTAAGTGACAGGCAGGGACAGATTGCAGGGTTCAGCAAAGCTGAACCTGCGATCTGTCCCTGACTCACTCAGTCACCTCCCCCCACACATGTTAGTAAGCACCAGGCATACATTAACCCCTCCCTCTCCAATAAAATTAACCCCTTCCCTGCCAGTGTCATTTTTACAGTAACAGTGCATATATATAGCACTGATTACTGCAGTAATGTCACTGGTACCCCCAAAAGTGTCAAAAATGTCAGTTAGGGGTCCGATCTGTCTGCCGCAATGTCGCAGTCCCGCAAAAAAAATCGCAGATCGCCGCCATTACGCGTTAAAAAAAAACACCAAAAATGACAGAAATCTTTCCCTTAGTTAGTAAACGCAATAACTTTTGCGCAAACCAATCAAAATACGCTTATTGTTTTTACCAAACATAGGTAGCAGCAAACAAATTGGCCAAAAATTTAAAAAAATTTTGATTTTTACATTTTTTTGGGGGGGGAATTTCATATAAAAAAATGTGAAAAATATTGTTATTTTTTCAAAATAAATGCTATTTTTTTGTTTATAGCGCAAAAAGTAAAAATCGCACAGGTGATCAAATACCACCAAAAGAAAGCTCTGTTTATGGGGAAAAAGGGACGTAAATTTCGTTTAGGTACGGCGTCGCACGACCACGCAATTGTCAGTTAAAGTCGCATAGCACCGAATCGCAAAAAGTGGCCTGGACGTAAGACAGCAAAATCCTCCGGTGTTAAAGTGGTTAAGGATGCTAAACAAACGTCATATATTTTTATACACAGTGGTGTAGTGGTTAGCCCTTTCACCTAGCAGCGAGAGGGTCGCTGGTTCAAATCCCAACCATGACACTACCTGCCTGGAGTTTGCATGTTCTCCCTGTGCCTGTGTGGGTTTCCTCCGGGTACTCTGGTTTCCTCCCACACTCCAAAGACATGCTGGTAGGTTAATTGGATCCTGTATAAAATTGGCCCTAGTATGTGAATGTATGTATGTGAGTTAGGGACATTAGATTGTAAGCTCCTTGAGGGCAGGGACTGATGTGAATTTGCAATGTATATGTAAAGCGCTGTGTAAATTGACAGCGCTATATAAGAACCTGAAATAAATAGACTGACACAAAGTGGTACATAATTGTGGAAGATAAATGGTTTTTACATTTTTTTTACAAATAAATATGTGAAAAGTGTGGCGTGCATTTGTATTCACCCCCCTTTACTTTGTAGAACACCTTTCCCTGCAGATACAGCTTTTTGTGGATGTCTCTACCAGCTTTGCACATCTAGAGAGGGAGATTTTTGCCCATTCTTCTTTGCAAAATATCTGAAGCTCTGTCAGATTGGATGGAGAGCGTCTGTGAACAGCAATTTTCAAGTCTTGCCGCAGATTTTCAATTGGATTTAGGTCTGGACTTTGACTGGGCCATTCTAACACATGAATATATATAAAATACAGAGGTCTATCTCGAGACGTGAGACCTTTTGGATTTATGAGCTTAAATGTTACAGACCGAAAGGCCACAATATAGACTGGGACATCAATTCTCATATTAACAACAGTTAATATATATAGCTAGTATTTACTCTCTTATTTCATTTATGGGCATGGAACATCTCAATATACACATTATCACACTCATATACCATATGGTTTTTAATTGTTGTGAAAATCTTTTACTGTTTTTATTATAAAACATATGTAAGTTTTAAATTGATATAACCTTCAGTAACTGAAGATGTTATACATGCTATAATGTAGGTTTCAGTTTTTTAATGCATTTATATTGCAATCCGATCAGTGTCACCATTAGGGAAAGTGCCCAGAGGTCACTTCCGGTGTCACCGTCAGTATTGCAGATACCAGTTGAATTTTTAATTTTTAACATTTTAATAAAGATTTTTATTTATGTAAATACTATTAACTTTATATAGGAGAATCATCCCCTGAGATGTATTTTATATATGCATATCCAGTTTAACTTTCAGGAATTAGTGGCCGATGGGGAGGAGCCGATACTAGAAAAGGCAAGGGTATTATATACCGCCAGATATCCAATGCCAGAAACATGGTAGTTTAGTTTTAACTAAATATAGGAGACCACCCCGATATCGGACCATTAATATTTGAGGTTGCACTAGAAAACTGAAACCAAGGGTCCCGCAATTAACTTCCGGCGCCTCCTCTGCTGACACCGGAAGTGACGCGGCTCCTTTCAGAATAAATAGGACGGAAGTGACGGCGCGCGAGAACCTCCTTTCTCCGAAGACAGCCAATTAGGCGGAAACGCGTCAGACAGGAGGCGTGCCGTCACCACGTCGCTGGGGATCCGGACTGCAGCCGGACCCTAGTCATACAGGAATTCCTTACGCTTTTCTACCATACATTTCATGTAAGTGCAATTTCATTTTTAATAAAGTTTACACTAAGGATAATGCACTATAGCAGTCATTCCTTTTTACATGTTATGCTGGAACGATACGATCCTTCCCAACGCTTACTATAAGCGGCTACCAGTGCCATCGGAATACAGGATCTTATCTGCCCGTGAGCAGCGCAATAGTATTCGGTGTCCATATGCACCAGAGGCTGATAAGGACCAATTGGATACAGAGACATACCCGTCCAAGAGGGACGCAATTACGCATATTATCTATATCCATCTGGTAAGAAGCCCAGCAGGCTATTTTATACGCACGGTGGGGAGCACCTTTTGATTTGGGAGCACCTGGGATTGTTTGTTTCCTTTAAGGAGAGCACTTATTTCATTCCGTCCGGTAAGGAGGAATTCTAACAGGTGGAGGGAATTCAAGTCACGTATTGCTTTTGAACACCATCCATCACCAACCACATCACCGAAAATTGTTTCAACATAGACACATTAGTGTCTTGGGACTTTTCCTCACATATGTTTATATGTTAGAGATTTGCACCTATATTGTATATATTTGAGGTTGCACATCATTTGTTTGCATTTTTGCACATATTTCAGATATAGCGCACCACCAATTACACACATTAACACATGAATATGCTTTGATCCAAACCATTCCATTGTAGCTCTGGCTGTATGTTTCGGGTCGTTGTCCTGCTGGAAAGTAAACCTCCGCCTCAGTCTCAAGTCTTTTGCAGACTCTAACAGGTTTTCTTCTAAGATTGCCCTGTGTTTGGCTCCATCCGTCTTCCCATCAACTCTGACCAGCGTCCCTGTCCCCGCCAAAGAAAAGCATCTCCACAACATGATGCTGCCACCACCATGTTTCACAGTTGGGATGGTGTGTTCAGGAAGATGTGCAGTGTTAGTTTTCCCCCACACATAGCGTTTTGCTTTTAGGCCAAAAAGTTCAGTTTTGGTCTCATCTGACCAGAGCCCCTTCTTCCACATGTTTGCTGTATCCCCCACATGGCTTCTCCCAAACTGCAAACGGGACTTCTTATGGATTTCTTTCACCAATGGCTTTCTTCTTCTCACTCTTCCATAAAGGACAGATTTGTGGAGTGTAGGACTAATAGTTGTCCTGTGGACAGATTCTCCCACCTGAGCTGTGGATCTCTGCAGCTCCTCCAGAGTTCCCATGGGCCTCTTGGCTGCTTCTCTGATGAATGCTCTCCTTGCCCGGCCGGTCAGTTTAGGTGGACGGCCATGTCTTGGTAGGGTTTGCAGTTGTGCCATACTCTTTCCATTTTCAGATGATGAATTGAACAGCGCTCCGTGAGATGTTCAAAGCTTGGGATATTTTTTATAACTTAATCCTGCTTTAACCTTCTCCACAACTTTATTCCTGACCTGTCTGGTGTGTTCCTTGGCCTTTATGATGCTGTTTGATCACTAAGGTTCTCTAACAAACCTCTGAGGGCTTCACAGAACAGCTGTATTTATATTGAGATTAAATTACACACAGGTGGACTCTATTTACTAATTAGGTGACTTCTAACGGCAATTGGTTCCATTAGATTTTAGTTAGGGGTATCAGAATAAAGGGGGGTGAATACAAATGCACGCCACACTTTTCACATATTTATTTGTAAAAAATGGGGCCCGGTTGCTATTCCAACCCCTGTAGTTACGCCCCTGTATCTGGTGAGTTCGCATCCATAGTGGAATCACTTTTTTTTGCACGTGAGACGGTGTTTGGAAGTTGAAACTTGTAATAAGGAAGACTTCAACGATTTTACGAGTCAAAGAGTTTTGGTGCATTATTAACACAAAGAACAGCACTGGGTGTTTCACATCATATGGACTTTATTTTATGTTCTAATGATAATAGTTGTTGTTTTCTCACAGCGCTACTTGTAGAGAGTGATAGACTGTCATTTCCCCTTTTTTTTTTGTATGCATTTATGTTTATGGTGGCAGCAGTGGGGATTTGGTCACATACGGGTATTTACACCTAATTGTGAGTGGCGCAGTATTGATTTCTTTTTTTTTTTTATTCTTTTTTTTTTTGGATTTTTAATTTTTTTTTTTGGATTATTATAGAGTAAAGTTTAGTGTAGCGCTAATCAATAAAATTGAATGTTAAATAAAACATCATTGTGAGTAACCACCAATAATGAATATAAAGTCCAAGATATGAAGCAAAAAAGGATGTGTATAGACAAGTCCCAAAAGCAAGTGAATTTAGGGATTCCAAGACACGAATGTTATCCAGGTGTTATATAGTGTGCATTCTTCTTGTGACACCGCAGGAAAGTGCAAGTAGGGGACACCACAAAGTGAAGGTAATGGGAGGCAGCTTACCAAAACGCCGTCCTTTGATGACGAAACGCGCAGCGGCACCAGACGCCACATACACAATTTTATTGATTAGCGCCATACTATTGTTGTGGCGTGTGTACATGGCATCTGGTGCCGCCGACGCGTTTCGTCATCAAACGAAGGTGTTTTGTTAAGCTGCCTCCCATTACCTTCACTTTGTGGTGTCCCCTGCTTGCACCTTCCCGCGGTGTCACAAGAAGAATGCACACTATATAACACCTGGATAACATTCGTGTCTTGGAATCCCTAAATTCACTTGCTTTTGGGACTTGTCTATACACATCCTTTTTGCTTCATATCTTGGACTTTTTATTCATTATTGGTGGTTACTCACAATGATGTTTTATTTAACATTCAATTTTATTGATTAGCGCTATACTATTGTTGTATTTATGTTTATTGGATCACTGTCTGTTGGTCTAGTGTCAGCAGCTTTCACTTTGTATCACTTTATTTCATTTTTTTAGCGCAGAAATTTCCCGTCATTTTTTATAGAGTAAAGTTTACCTGTACACCCTGAGCATCACCTGATCGACATCCAGCATGGGGGATCCATTGTGTGTGTATCGCACTTCATCCGGCAGGAAGTGACAATCAAATCCCTGCAAGAGAACGGAAGCCGAAAGACCTTCAGAGGTTCCGAAAAAAACAAATTGCTACAAAAACATTACTTGTCTCTTCTATGGCGAGCTTCAATAAGGAACTATGATTACAGGCAAAACCCATTCTGTTTATCAGTGTCAGTTCACACATATCCACTGCGGGTTCCCGCATCGCATTCAAATCGCAGGCAGCGCACACTGCCATATGCGAATCACTCGGGGTGTCAATACAAAGTTAACAACACCCCCAGATCAGTTCGCATATCGCAGTGTGAACTGTCAGTTCGGACAGGAATCGGATCGTATAGGTGTGAACACCCATGGGATCCGATTCTGCTGCGGCCCCAAAAAAGGGTCCTGTGCGAGTTTTGTCCGAATCCGATGCAAATTCAGCCATACAATCTGTATGGCTGAAATCGCATCGCACAGACATCGCATGTGATTTTCAGAGCGAATCACATGCAATGTCTGTCATCGCTATAGTGTGAACCGGGACTAAATGTCCGTTTGGTCACCCATTTGGCTGATAAATGGTGGCGCCCTCTCTGGTCATCTCATACATTTCATGAACACCAAGAATAATCCTCTTTTATGTATTTTTTATGTCTTGTATTGAACTGAAAGAGGTTATCATTTATCTTGTAGTAGGCTGACATCTAGTGGCAGTTTTGGCCCACTGCGGCTTGTTTACTATGTGATTTTGGTATCGTCCTCCTGTTTAGTGCTAGTTAGTTACATTACATAGTTAGTCAGGTTGAAAAAAGACACAAGTCCATCTGGCTCAACCAATAATAAAAAAAAAAAAAACAGTAATGAAAACCCAACCATACAATACCATTCGTTCAGTCCTAGCTACTGTAGACCCTTTCCACTCTTTGGTGTCCGTTTATGAAACCAACTCATCTCGGATCATTTTTAGTTGATGAAAAAGAGACGGTCATGTTCTCTGCTGATCATCACAATACACAAAGAATCTGTCATTGTTAGACACAGAAACGGCCAGTTTATAAAGCTGCGATCTACGCAAATTTACTGGCGATCTTTGTCAGAATTCACACTCCCAGATTCACCAGTCCAGAGGTGGAGAATCGGGGAGGGAAGACAGATTCGGGGGAGAACTGAGGGGGAAGAAGGAAGATTATTGACTTCCTTCTTCCTCAACCCGACCCCCCAAGACAGTAAACATGTCCCCCTGGCATATATACATGTGTATATATATATATATATATATAAATATATATAAAATGTGTGTGTGTGTGTGTGTGTATATATATATATATATACATACAATATATATATATATATATACACACAATATATATATAACATGTGTGTATGTTTATATGTATACATATATATATATATATATATATATATATATATATATATGTATATGTATATCTATATCTATCTATATATATATAGTGTAGGGGGACTAATTATTTCATTAACATTGGGTGGGGGTCTCCTCTAAGAATGCATTGTGTACTCAGCAGTGATAATTTACCACTGTTTAATAAATGGCCACCAGCCACTTTCTTGTACTGTAATCTCGTTTTTTTCTCACAAGATTACAGACGGTCCATTCACTTTTACACGGATCTCGGCCGTTTTCAGCAGAAAAACTTCTCCTTTGTTCTCCCTGTAAGAAGTGAAGTTCTCCGCTTCATAAACAGGGTTTCCAGAGGAGATAATTTTCCTCTGAGAACTGCCGAGAAGTGAACTCAGTTGGTTTTGCAGAGAGCAGCCTGGATCCTCCTCTTCTCGGGTATCTCTTAGACACTCCTGGCCCCTCCCTCCTGTTGAGTGCCCCCACAGCAAGCAGCTTGCTATGGGGACACCCGAGCCGAGTCACAGCTCCTTGTATCCATTTAGACATGGAGCTGTGGTTCGGCCCTGCCCCCTCTCTCTCCTCATTGGCTAAGAATGGTCACCCTATAAGAAGACTATGTAGCTTACCTGAGGAGACAAAATTCCAACTCGTTGGGTGGTGGGCTCATTCAAGACCACTTCGACCTTGCATGAGTCTCTGTCGCTTGGGATATTGAAGCGTAATTCGTTTTCGGTAATGTGAATGGTTTGGCCTCTTCCAACGGAAACTCCTTTGTTGGTCACAATGAGGACAGAGGCAGCTAATATGTCCCAGGTCCACAGGAAGAACAGGAACACCACCCTAGACATTTTCTGCAGATGATTACGACTTGTATCCCTGAAAGAAACATGAAAATCAAAGCTTTGGCTAGTGGTTACTGTGCCCTCTTATGGCTGATAGGGTTGGAGGGAAGTACTAAGTGTTGAATACTGAGGCCGGGTGCTGTAATGTTTTTAGGAAGCCATGGACAGCACCCCGCCGACCCCCCCACCCCACCAGCCATGATCTGCCTGCATTAAATAGAGAAGCACAGAGTCTTAACCCCTTTCCCTCCGAGTGTACACATATTTGAGTGCTCGCGCCCTCATTAGGCAGTGGGGAAGCCGATCCACGGGACCGGCAGCCCCAATTGCCGCCAGGCACCCGTAATAGCTCCCCGTGGCGAGAGAATGACGGTCTGCTGTTGTAAACACAGCAGACCATTGTTCTCTCAGGAATGAACACAGAGCTCCTGTGTTCCTCCTATTTAGGATCACAGGTCTCTGTGTTGATTCCACAAGCCCATCCCCCTACAGCTAGGTACAGCATTGCACGGTCACGCAATTGTCCGTTAAAGTAACGCAGTGCCGAATCGCAAAAAATTACCTGGTCATTAAGGGGGCAAATCCTTTCCGGGGCTGAAGTGGTTCAATGTGTTAAAATTAGCTTTATCTTCGTCATGAAGGGGTTAAGATAAAATTTAAGTTAAAGAGGTTGTAAACCTATTCAACATTTTTTTTTTTTTCTTGCAACCTGTAAAAGAAACACATAATGAGCTAGTATGCATCGCATACTAGCTCATTATGCAATACTTACCTTAGAACGAACCCCCGCCGTCCCGTCCGCTTACCTGCATGACGGGAGACATGTCCAGTCGCCCGTCATCCGGGATCGCGGCATCCGGCCATCTGATTGGCCGGAGCCGCGGTGACATCACTCCTGCGCATGCGCACGGGAGCCGACAGTCACGGCACGGGGCTCTGAAGAAACGGCACCAGCGGCCGTTCCTTCAGAGCGCATGCGCCAGTGACGTCACTGGCTGCATGTAAGGTAAATATCTCCTAAACGGTTCATGTTTAGGAGATATTTACAGTACCTATAGGTAAGCCTTAATATAGGCTTACCTATAGGTAAAATTGTCAGAGGAGGGTTTACTTTCTCTTTAAACTAAAGTTAAATATATAACTTTTGAAGGAATACATGATGTCTGTACTTTAATCGAGCTGAAAACATGACATAAGACGATCGGCAGTGACCGTCAACTCAGCATCTTTGAGCGTCTCCCATGACACCGGCAATTATGGAAATGAATCAGACAGAGTTACATTATCAGCTGGAATGGAAAACAAGTCCATCCTTTGCTGGCACGCGTTGCCGTCCCCGGTCCCAGCACTGATCTACGCTGGAAATTTGCTTCAATTACTTATTTATGGCGAGCCGCGAGCAGGACTCCCTCACTTTTTTTTTTTTTGTTTTTTATTTTACTGGAGTTTGTTGTAGTGTTAGTAATTGATCTCCCGAACCCCCAGGCCTACTTATTGAATCCAGCATTGATTAATATTTAATGGAACCTGTTTGCTTGGATGATTCACATCCTCGGAACTGTATGAAGGGATGGAGTTTTTTTTTCCTTTTTTTTTTTTTAAAGCAAGTTGTACACGAGACATCAGTTACACCTCACCCTTTTGGTTGGCGGTTTGGCTCCTTTTGCCGTAAGAGGTAACCACAAACTTAATTTACGGTGAATCAACCCATTATCAACAGTGTAACCGATTCTCCAATGACTAATTCTCAATAGGGTCAGCTAAGGATCTAAATTGAGAATTTTGCCACATTAATTAACCACTTCATAGCCAATGACTTCATGGGTGATTTATAAAAAAAAAAAAAAAAAAAATGCCATGCCTGCCATCTGTCTTTGTTTCCATAAATAAAACATTTGAAAAAATATATAAAAATGCCAAAGCAATTCACCAAGTAAAAGTGTATGCACATTCTTTTTTCGTGAATGGGGAAAAATAACAAATGTTAGTAGGCTTTTTCCTTTGTTCGATTAATGATTTTCATTGATTTAAAATGAAAAAATACCAAATTTGGCCACTAGATGGTGCTAAGTGTAATAGGAACTAGGGATCCTCCGATTATTGGCAACACCGATATATAGGGGGGGGCCGATATGCACTTTCCCGATGTGAAGAACGGCCATTTGCTGGGACATTCGCCACGGGCTACTGGAGGTGTGTAGAGGCCAGACTCCTGCCCACAGACTATGGGCCCTGGCTTGTAGGGGAGTGCACCTCTGTGTGGGGGTATATGCTGGAGGACCATGGAAGTAGTGTTGCTTTGGACTCAAATCCATGTCACCCCAAGATACAGACTCTGAGACTGGGATCAATGTTACAGGCCTAAAGCTGCCTGTTGCAGCAGAGGACTTCTCCACACAATGAGAGACTAAAGAGATGCTAATGACGTCAAACTCAGCAATTGTCTACTGTGGGGATGTGTATTGACATTTATAGTAAGGTGTTTTGAAAACGAAGACGGGCAGTCTGCGAGCCTACGTCTTCTGCTGTCATCTGTTTAGAGGTGGTTTTGTCTTTACACCTCTAGGAATACGTATTCGGCTTTGTTTTGGGGGCTTGTTGTTTGTTGAGTTAATTATGATAATGTTGCAGTCTCATTCACCTATTGTCTCTTTCCAGATGACCAAGGTATGTTGACTATGTTCTGTATGTAATTGCATTTGCAGATGATAATGAAATCAAACACATGAGACTGTATATATTGGAAGTGAGTTGTTGAATAAAGTGTCTTTTGTTTTACCCTTCATCGAGCTTAGGCTGATGTTTGGGGGGAATTGAGGGGCCAGGTCACTGCATCAGGTGAGATTCTGGAGACCTAAGACAGAAATACTTGGTCCAAGTATTGGGGATCTGTTACACCCGATATATCGGAATCGGCCCCTGAGGTTACCGATATTGCCGATATTTAGAGAAAGTGCTTGTACCGGAGTGATGCCTGCAGCTAGAGGCTGACTTGTAATGACAACCATTGTGGCTGAGAAGCCACTCGGCTGTCATTACAAGGAGCGGGAGGGGCCGCCCCCCCCACCTCCCGCCGCCTTCCGCGGCTCGCCCGGGTCTCCCGTCCCACCGGGAGGCCCGGGTATCCTACCTCCACCGCCGCCGAAGAGAAGACCCGATCAAAGCCGCATTCGGCTCTGAACGGGTCTCCATGTAAGAAACCTGGAAGTGATGTCATAACATCACTTCCGGGCACTCAGCGCCGAATTAAAAAAACTGACAGCATTCAAAACAGCCAAACTTGGCATTTTGAATGCTTTTCAGCGCCAAGGAGATCCCTCCAAAAGGAGTACCTTTGGAAAAAAAATAAATAAATTTTTACATGTCCGAAAATATCGACCGATATCGGTATCCGATGACCAAAATATCGGTATTGTCATTAAAAAAAACGATATCGGTCGATCACTAATAGGAACACAAACAACTGAAATAGGAGCAATGAAAAACCCTTAGCCTTGCAGTAGCCTCCCTCCCCAATGCAGGGAGTAATGGGTAAGGTAATATACTTAACTTATTTTCTGCTCCCCTAGGCAGCTGGCACTCTATAATAATATCCAAATATTGCTCTAAGACAAGAATAATTTTCCAAAAAATATCAAATCCAAAAAAGGAAATAATATAAGGAAATAATATAAATAATATTTAAAATAAATAATAATATAAATAATAAATAATGTAATAAAACAGTCCCAAGCAGCTAGCACATAATCCTATTGGTAACGGATGGTACTAAGCAATTCAATCAAATCGACAGCAGTGAGGAAAGACTACAACAGTGTGTAGATATAGAAATAAAAAGCGATCATTTCGCAAACATCGCTAAAAAAGTTTATTTTTTACCAAAAAGAAGCTATACACACAGGGTACTCACAATATCTCCACAACAATGAGCATGGTCTCACAAAGATAATGGCTAAGACTTGTTTCCAACCAATAACATGGCCAACCTCCAGTGGCGTGTTGTATCTGCGTCACGTGGCTAAGCACCTCCCAACACGTTTCGTCATATGTGACATCATCAGCTGGCACTCTATGTTGTCCCATACTTGAGGTTGTGGTGGGACCTTTGCCTGAGGAAGAAGCACACATGCTTCAAATGCGCGCACGTCCCACTCCACCTTTTACCCAGAAGAAAAGTTAGCGGCTCTTCTCTGAGGGACACTGTGTACCCGGAAGTGCTGGGAGCCGCCAGCATAGCCAGGCCCAGTAAAGATACCCCGGATCCCCACTGCTCGTCCTCCCACTGGAGTGGATGAACCCTTTACATGCTGGGTTACCATGGCCATCCTGTGAGTTTGCATTTGTCTGTTGTTATTAAACGCATTTTTTATACTGCACTTAGATGACGCTGCTCTCCTTTCTCTTTTGGTGGGCCCTTGGCATCCTACTGTAACCAGAATCGCTGTTACTGGACTATGCAGCATCTGAAATGTATTATTGTTAAATTGCCTGACAGCAGTTTTTTTTTCCATCACAAGATAGAGCTTCCATGAACCTTGATCCTAAAACACAGAACACTGAATGCTGGGAGATGTAGTTTGGGCTATGAGCAATGCCATAGGTGATAAAGAAACTACAAGATCCAATGTGCTTGGTGGCAGGAGGAGCCCAGAGGAAGGCATATGAATAGAAAAGCCCGGGAAAGAACAGGGGTTGTTAGGAGATTGCCGCCAGCAAGTGGAGAGTGGAAGGAACTGCTGATGAGAGAGAGACGGAGAAAGAACTTAGGAGGCCGGTTAGTGACTGCATGCTGGATTACCGTCTGCATTGCTCAGAGAGCCACTTGCTTAACTGCAGTTGGCTGGAAAGAAACTTAGGGAATGCCCACACCTGGCTGCTTTCCCCAGGTCCCTCTCTGAGGCCTGCCACTTTGCCGTTCGGGATCCAGAGCATAAAGCCCTGCTTAGTGGTCTGATACTGCAGCCGCTGGATCGCTCCAGAGATGCTGACAGACAGCTATTGTGCCTCTAGGTTCTCCATTCACCAGTCGGTTATGGACACATTATTGTCTTGTTTTCAGGCTTTGTGCATGTGGTCATGGAAAATTTATCACCCTTTGCCTTTCACTATAACTTTGCACTTACCTGCTTTTGAGCACCACTGGACCGGTTTGGCCAGAGTCTATACTGCAGAACATTTACCCTTTACCTGGCCCCTCCCACATCAATGGGCTAAGGAGCCTATTTTTTTTTAGAACTATCCCACTGAGTGTAGGAAGGAACATACAACACCACTAAGTGCACCATCGTTTTTATGGGCCCCAACTGTACATAGTTCACCTGCTGTTAATGACAGTTCCTAGTGTATTGCTAACCAGCTTTACAAAGGGCCCAGTCTTAGCCACCTCATCGCAAGAGCTCATTGTCAACATAGTCTGTAGTTGTGTTGGTATCTGCCTTGGTTGCCTTTTTGCTGCTCATTTGTGAATGTTCTCATGGAAGATTCATCACACTTTGCCTTTCACTATTACTTTGCTCTTGCTGCTATTGAGCACCGCTAGACCTGTTTGGCCAGAGTCTATACTGCAGAACATTTACCCTTTACCTGGCCCCTCCCACATCAATGTGCTAAAGAGCTCATTGTTTCTTAGGACTATCCCACTGAGTGTAGGAATATACAACACCACTAAACGCACCAACGTTTTCATGGGCCCCAACTGTACAAAGTTCACATGCAGTTGAGGACAGTTCCTAATGTATTGGTAACTTTCTTTACAAAGGGTCTAGTCTTAGCCACCTCATCGCAAGAACCCATTGTCAACATAGTTTGTAGCTGTGTTGGTATATGCCTTGGTTGCCTTTTAGCTGCTCATTAGTGAGGAGAGCTACAGTTTACGCTGGTCTGGTTTGAGTAGCTGTAGTACTTTAAATAAATATCTCAAGTGAATCCTTAGTTTATTGTTTATGCTGCTAAATTTTTCACTGCCATACTCTATTTTATCTAATAACTGCTTGACAATATACTTTGTTATTTGCTACAAGGTCTCGAGTGTAATTTCATGTTGAC
This sequence comes from Pelophylax lessonae, assembly GCF_965119305.1. Classification (NCBI taxonomy): domain Eukaryota; kingdom Metazoa; phylum Chordata; class Amphibia; order Anura; family Ranidae; genus Pelophylax; species Pelophylax lessonae. Next base: position 283,011,118 of record NC_138775.1, on the reverse strand, counting down.
ACTAAGGTATAAAAAAGTCACTAACTTAACTCTCCTAACGTGTAAGGTGTCAGTGGTGTTGAGGCGTTTGCCAAAATCAAGGTAAGAACAGAGGACCCGACATCACCAGCGGCTCCGGCGGGGGCGGCACTACATTCTCATACAATGCAGGGACCAGTAGTAAGGGACAAAGTCAGAAAGCTGCGACCAGTCAGGTAGGGAACGAAGAGGCTTTGGGAGACCAGTTACATTAAGAGAAGGAAGAGTGCTGGAACAAGGGATAAGGTAATTATATCATCTTATTTATCATTACCTAAAGGAGCAGTTAACCCTTGCAGTGGGGAGGAGGACCACCAGACACCAGAAGTCCCAAGAGACAAATCTGTGTTCTTGAGTGACTGTGGCATAAAACCAAATCCTTGCTTCACCCTGTACAGATCTGCCCTCCTAAAATACAATTTCTTCCTCCATGCTGCTAAACAAAATTTCCATTAATACCCTCTTATGCAGTCCTCATCAGCTCTATTTCCAACCCTCTACTTTGTCCCCCACCACCTCGCACCCACTAACTCCCTTACTCCTCCTCCTCCCCCCTGCCGAAGGTGGCCAATCCCTTTGAAAACAAGACTGATGCAATTCACGGGGACATCTCCACTTTGGAAATATCTTCCCCAAATAACAAACCCTGTCTAAAACTACATTCAATACTTTCCGCTTTTACTAAGCTGTCACAACAGAAAAAGTTGCCGAACTCTTCTCAGACTCCTGCCTAACCACCTGTCTACTGGATCCAGTTCCCTCGCAACTACTACGTTCACCCTTTTGCTCTATTCTATGCTCTCTCACATCTTCAATATTCCCTCTCTACTGGTTTCTTCCCCTCCCCTTTAAACTACGCACTGGTCACCCCCATACTTAAAAAGCCCTCACTGAACTCAACCAGCCTGAACTTCTAGAATGCCTAGTCAACAACCCTCCAAGCTCCTACCTCTCTGGCAACAACCTTCTTGACCCTTACAGTGTGACTTTCCTGGTTCTCCTCCTACATATCACAACGTTCCTCTAGTGTTGCTTATAATTATGATGCCTCCTCTCCTCCTCCTTTTTATCTAGGGGTCCTCCAAGGCTCTGTCCTCGGACCCCTTCTCTTTTCTATCTACACCTCCTCCCTTGGTCACTTGCTAACCTCCCACGGCTTCCAGTACCATTTCTAAACTGATGACACCCACATGTATTTCTGTATTTATCACCTCACTCTTTAGCCTTTTCTCACATTACTAACTTATTAACTGACATAAGTATGGATGTCACACCACTTCCTCAAACTAAATATTTCTAAAACTGAACTCAAAATATGTCCCCCTGCCCATGCCCTCATCTTTTACTTTTCCATCAAGATTAATAACACAACTATCAGTCCCTCCCCTCATGCCAGGGAGCGAGGTGTAATCCTGGACTTTGACTTGTCCCTTCAGACTAGAGCTGCACGATTAATCGTATGAAAATTGCGATCTCGATTCACCCCCCCTGATGATCTAAACCTGACATATGCTCGATTCTTTGCATAGCTGAACAGCTGTGGGAAAAAAAAAAAAAAAAAAGCCTCCCGGCAAACACCTATCAGCATTAAGTCTCCCAGTAACTATAAACAAAATGATTACATTGTATCTTTTCATTCCCTCTGCCAGAGAGAAAGGAAGTTTAACCTCTTAAAGACTAGACCTTTTTCTGACACTTGTTGCTTGCAAGTTAAAATCAGTTTTTTTTTGCTAGAAAAGTACTTAGAACCCCCAAACATTTTATATATTTTTTTAGCAGAGACCCTACAGAATAAAATGGCGATTGTTGTAATATTTTATATCACACATAAAAAAACGTAACAGTAAAGTTATCCCAATTTTTTTTTGTTACACAGAGAATCGTGAGAGAATCGTGATCTTTATTCCAAGCTAAAAAATCGTGATTCTCATTTTGGCCAGAATCGTGCAGCTCTACTTCAGACCCACTTCTAATCACTGTCCAAATCTTGTAGACTTCACCTCCCCAACATCTCCTCAATATGCCCCTTCTTAACCAGTGAAACCAGCAAGCTTTTCATTTTTTCCCTTGTTATCTCTCAGGTTTGACAATTGCAACTCCTTCCTCGTTAGCCTAATTCTACAGCCACCCCAGTCTATCATGAATGTTGCTGCCAGACTCATCCACCTTACCAAGCGTTCATTGTCCACCACCCCCCTCTTCCAATCACTCCACTGGCTTCAGTGCTGTATTTTGGCCTAGGCCAACAAGGCCCAGGCCTAGGGCAGCACTTTGCAGGGGGGCAGCAAAATAGCCACCCCCGCCTCCATCTGAGACTCTATTAGCCACTGGCTGCTAGAGCCGCCTGGCGTCTAGCAACCAGTGACGTCACACCTTCTTCCACCCCCCTCTCCCTCTCTCTCTCACCCCCCTCTCCCTCTCTCTCTCTCTCTCACCCCCCTCTCTCTCATCCCCTCCTCTCTCCTTCTCTCATCTCATCCCCCCCTCTCTCTCATCCCCTCTCTCTCTCTCATCCCCCCCTCTCTCTCTATCTCTCCCCTATCACCCTCTCTCTCTCTCTCTCCCACCACCTTCTCCCTCTCTCATTCTCCCTTACCCACCCCCCTCTCTCTCTCCCACCCCCTCTCACCCACCTCTCGTGAGATCTCAGGGGTTCTTGCTGGGACTTGTAGTCCTTCAATTTTGGAGGGAGTCACATCCGTTAAACAGGAAGTAGTGGGGAAAATTTACAAAGGAGGGGGAGGGGGGCGCCAAATTTTAGTCTTGCCTAGGGCAGCTCAAAACCAAAATACACCACTGACTGGCTTCTGATCACCCAAAGAATAAAATTCAAAATACTAACAACATACCACAGCCATCAGCCATCCACAACTCTGCCCTGACCTACATTACTAATCTTGTCTCAATATAGCACCCAAACCGTCCTCTCCCCTACTCCTAAGACCTCCTGCTAGCTAGCTATCTTGTCCCCTCCTCTCATGCTCGTCTCCAGTACTTCTTCAGAGCCTTTCTCATCTTCTGAGCTCCCTACCTCAACCAGTCCAGCTATCTCCTACTCTGTCCACCTTTAGGTGATCCCTGAAAACTCCTTTTCACAGGAAAGCCTATCCTGTCTCCACCTAACTATTTGTTGGCGGGGTGCAGCGTGGTGTGGTAGCAATAACACACACAGGCCAAGTGCAGTAAAGAACTTGTATTCAAATTATGCAAAGAAAGTTCACAATAGACCCCGAGGGAAGACAGCTCAACTCAAAACACTGATGGGTCCAAATACGTTTAGAGAGCAGGTTTCAGCTGAACTGACAAAGCCTGTGTAAGAAAAGGCAAAGACGTGCTCCTGTTAAGGAATTTGGCGATGGCGAATGTATGCGCGAACACGCGCAGGCACACACTCCGGCGCGCACTCGCGTAAGCACATACGCAAACCTGTCACAAATGCTGGTGCCAAACAGGCTATTTAAACCCAGCTCTTGCTCAGTACCAATGCTGCTTTGTCTTCAGCCTTGGCGAACCTGCTATCCTGAAAACCTGTACTCTGCTTCCAGTTACTGACCCGGCTTGTCCTGACCATCCTCTGTTCTCCACCTGCATCGACCCTGGCTTGTCCCTTGATCTCTGATATTGTCTGCTCCTATTGGCTCCTGCACTACTGATCGGCTTCAGACCGCTACCACGTTCCTGTCTCACCCCAAATCTGGTCTATCCTGTCTGTGTGGATCCAGCCAGCTTACCCTGCTATCCTGTCTGCTGCTTCCAGCACCAGTTGCCTGCATACCTACCTGCTTGTCGGACTCACCTGGTGTTCCCCGCCAGTAAAGACACCTGCCTGCCTCCAACAACTCCTCAGGCACTCGTGCAACTCAGCACTCCGGTGCCTCCTGTCTACACTATCAGGGGCTCCGAGTCAGAGACGTAATGGCACTTTTCCACTGCGAGTACCGGCTCGGCTCCACTCGGGCCTGCTTGGCTCGGTTTGGTTTTCCACTGCATGGTACGGTGTTGGAACGGTTCGGTATGGTTTGCTTTGCCACTAAAGTAGTAAGTGGGTGGGATAACAATGATTCTCTGACCAATCAGTGGCTAGTAGTGACAAACAGTCAAGGCTGCATGCAAAGGATTGTGGGATATGGTATCGGTACGGCCCTCTTGGAACCCCAACCGAGGTGGTACTGTTTAAGCGTTCCGTACCGTTCGGTTCCATGTAGTGGAAAAGCGCCGCCGTACCGCACCGAACCGTTCCAACACCGTACCATGCAGTGGAAAAGCGCAAACGCGAGCCGAACCGTTCGGTTCCATGCAGTGGAAAAGCGCCAGAGAGGCCTTCCTCACCATATTAGGCTCACCACCAGGTACCTGATAGCCTGTTAGCAGGGGCAGAATGCGGCCTGGTCGTCTCGTGCCCAAGAGGGATGATGTCCAGAGAAGATGCAAGCCCTACGCTTTCCCATTATTTTGCCAAACAGTATTGCGCCCATGTTCTGTATTTAGCGCTTTATCCGCCATTGCTATTTAAATCTTACATCCAAATTTCTTAAGCCAAACAGCGACCACTAATAAAATCGCTAAACTGTTAATCTTCCACAAATTAAATAGAAATCTTGACCGGTGTTTAAAAGCCTCCCTGACTGTGCCCGCTGCCCGTTGTTATATGAGCGGCGGCCGAATCACTTAGCACGGGGTTAGAATAATGGATTAATAAATATACTGTATATCGTTTTGTTTTTTTTTTAGTTTTTTTTTTACTTATTTCACAGCCTGGCCCCCTATTCCCACGAGCCGGCTAATTGCCTGTTGTTTTAATGCCGCACCATCGGATATAAGTCTCTTTGTATCCCAACAATGCGCTTCCCTTGCAGTTCGCGGCGCGTTTCCGAGCCAAGATGGCAGCAACTTCCCTGGCTCAGTGTCCAAGGCGCAATAAAAATGATTGGGGCTAAATGAAATTACTGACCGCCGTCTCGCTCGGTGCCAAGTCCTGGGCTGAGATTTAACTTATAGTTATTCAATGCAAAATAGATCCATCTATTAGATGAAATGAAGAGATATATCCCCGGACGTCACCGATAAAATGGATACATTGTATCTCCACGCTGATCTATGCTAATCAATTGCTATAAAAAAAAAATGCAATTTTTACCGCAGGAATAAATATTATAAGGGGTCACTGTGACAAACTATACAACCCCAATACAACCAGGATAAAGGTGGCATGGACCTGAACCTGGACAATTTCCCAATCTGGACCACAAATGCCAGCATGGCCAACTGAAATCTATAAACTGTAACAGCCTCCCCTTCAGTTTTGCACAGTTGTAGCGGCTCCTCTTCTGGACTAAAATTGCTCCCTTTGATTTCACCGCACACTGTGAGCTTCACACAATGTGCATCAGAAGCTGCAGAAAGTCAGATAGAGACCGCCTTATTTCCTGGCAGGAGGACCTCCAGCGTCATCTACATCTTTCCTTCCCAGCCCTTGTACTAACGAGGGGGGCTTAAAACCTGGGCCTACTCACTGTGTATACGGTAACATATGGCACAGTCCTTGTACCCAAAAATATTCTTACTGTGCACAAGTACTAGCAAGAGTCTAACGGGGGTCTGGAATGTATGTTGCACAGGTCAGTACAACAAAACTTTACCTCCTTCTCCAAGCCTAAATCCACCCAGGACAGATCTCCCCCCCCCCTTCCCAATAACAAAGATCCCCCTTCCTCAGTAGAGAACCACACCCCCTCCCCCGAGTACAGATTTCCTCCCTTTCCTGTACAAATCTCCCCAAGTACAGAGACTCTCCCCCACAGTGCAGATCTCCCCCAGTACAGATCTCCCCTAACATAGACCCCCCCCCAATACAGATCTACCCCCCTCCCACTAACAAAGACCCTCTTCCTCAGTACAGATCCACCCCCCCCCCTCCTCCCCGAGTACAGATTTCCTCCCTTTCCTGTACAAATCTCCCCAAGTGCAGAGACTGTCCCCCACAGTGCAGATCTCTCCCAGTACAGATCTCCCCTAACATAGACCCCCCCAATACAGATCTACCCCCCTCCCGCTAACAAAGACCCTCTTCCTCAGTACAGATCCACCCCCCCCTCCTCCCCGAGTACAGATTTCCTCCCTTTCCTGTACGAATCTCCCCAAGTACAGAGACTCTCCCCCACAGTGCAGATCTCCCCCAGTACAGATCTCCCCTAACATAGACCCCCCCAATACAGATCTACCCCCCTCCCACTAACAAAGACCCTCTTCCTCAGTACAGATCCACCCCCCCCCTCCTCCCCGAGTACAGATTTCCTCCCTTTCCTGTACAAATCTCCCCAAGTACAGAGACTCTTTCCCACAGTGCAGATCTCCCCCAGTACAGATCTCCCCTAACATAGACCCCCCCAATACAGATCTACCCCCCTCCCGCTAACAAAGACCCTCTTCCTCAGTACAGATCCACCCCCCCCCTCCTCCCCGAGTACAGATTTCCTCCCTTTCCTGTACAAATCTCCCCAAGTACAGAGACTCTCCCCCACAGTGCAGATCTCCCCCAGTACAGATCTCCCCTAACATAGACCCCCCCAATACAGATCTACCCCCCTCCCACTAACAAAGACCCTCTTCCTCAGTACAGATCCACCCCCCCCCCCCTCCTCCCCGAGTACAGATTTCCTCCCTTTCCTGTACAAATCTCCCCAAGTACAGAGACTCTCCCCCACAGTGCAGATCTCCCCCAGTACAGACCTCCCCTAACATAGACCCCCCCCCAATACAGATCTCCCCCTCCCCCCCAAGTACAGATCTCACCCCAGTACATATTTCCCCCTCCAGTACAGGCCTCCCACAGTATAACCCCCCCCCCCCCCAGTACAGATCAACCTTCAGCATAGATTTCTCCCCCCACAATACAGATTCTCTCCCCCACAATACAGACCTCCCCCGATGCAGATATCCCCCCATATAGATCTCCCCTAGCAAAGAACCCCCAATACAGATCTCCCCCCAGTACAGATCTCACCCCAGTACAGATCCCCCCCCCCCAGTACAGGTCTCCCTCAGTATAGAACCCCCCACTACAGATCTCCCCTCAGTACAGATCCCACCCCAGTGCAGATCTCTTCCCTGGTACAGATATCCCCCTCCAGTACAGACCCCCTCAGTATATAACCCCCCAGTACAGTTCTCCACCAGTTTAAATCTCCCAAGTACAGATTTCTCCCCCACAATACATATTCTCTCCCCCACAGTACAAATCCCCCCCCCACCAAGTACAGATCTTCCCTCAGTACAGATCTCCCTCAGCATAGACCTTCCCAGGACAGATCTCCTCCTCCTGTACAGAGCTCCCTCAGTATAGAACCCCCTGTACAGATCTCCCCCCTTTCCAGTACAGATCCATCCCCCCAGTACAGATTATCTCCCTCCTAGTACAGATCCTCCCCCAGTACAGATCTGACCCCCCCCCCCCCCCCAGAGTACAGAAACCCCCAGTACTGATTTCACCCCCAATTACAGATTGACCGACCATTACAGATTTCCCCCATAGTAGAGTTCTCCCCCCCAACTCGAAAGATCTTTCCCCAATACAGATCTCCCCTTGACTACAGAGAGCAGATCACCCTTCAGTACAGGTATTCTCCCAATACAGGTCTATTTACCCCTTGTACAGATCTTTTGGGCACTCTGGGGATATTTAGATTCCCCCCTTATCTATGCCCTTGAGCAATTACAGAAAATACCTTGTCCAATTAAACTGAAATCCCAAGCAATGTTATCTTCCTCACAAGTTATCTTCTGTAAATTACAAATGAGTGTTTGCAGTACAGATCAGGAGAGCAGGCTAGGGTGACAACATCCTCCCTCCTAGATACAGTGCAGAGAGTGAGCCCTGTCACCCTAGGACAGGAAGTGTGTTACTGGCAGGATCACCAGGTAAAAAAAAAAAAAAAAGAGAAAAAGCCTGGAAAAAGAAAACTAATGCAACCACATCTAAACCTGGAAAGCTGATATATATTACATACACTATATTACAAAAAGTATTGGGACGCCTGTTTTTACACACACATGAACTTTAATGGCATCCCAGTCTTAGTCTGTAGGGTTCAATATTGAGTTGGCCCACCCTTTGCAGCTATAACTTTGAACGGTTATAGAGCAGGGTCCCCATAGAACCCCCTTTAGAGCAAGCCAGGCCAGGGTCCCCCATAGATCCCCCTTTAGAGCAGGGTTCCTAAAGATTCCCCTTTTAGAGCAAGCCAGGAAATTTCCAGGGGGGGGGGGGGGCACTTGCCCCCCCCCCTTGCGGACACCCATGAATTGAAGTGAATAGGCTGCCCAGGGCTGCTGTTAAAAATCACATCTTGAAACATCCACCTGCCACAGGAGCTGCTGGCAGGAGAGAAGAGGAGGGAATCCGGCAGCACTGTAGAGGAAAAGGGGCGCACAGTGGGGCCCGGGCAGCAGATGAAAAGGGTGCATGTGGTAGAACTAATCCCCCTGCAGTTCAGCTGGAGGGGGGAAGAAGAGGCAGCACTGAATGAGGAGGCAGTTCAGTTTGGTGTCTGCAATAAGACAGTACAAGCAGAGCTCCTGTACTGGGCCTGGGCCCCATCAGTTCAAAAGGGGGGCCCAGGCCCAGTACAGGAGGGCTGGCTGTACTGCCTTATCAGCGGCCCTGGAGCTGCCCTAAGTGCGACACGCGAAATTGCATGAAAATCGCATAACAGAGAAGGAATGCTCATTCCCGGTATGCAATATGTGGTCCGAAGGCTTGGAATGACTAAGAACAGGCGTGTTTCTGCGTGTTTTTAATGCGTTCCCGTGTGTCACGTGTATGGCGGCCCATTCATTTCAGTGGGCTGCCCTACATGCGAGAAATGCCGAAATGTAGTCCCTAAGACCAGATTCACATCTATACATGTCGGGAACTTGCGCAAAATTGTGCACTTTCCCCCCACGCCCTTTAGCAGACGCACAGTGGATTCCATTCATTGTTAGAGGTGCTCCCATGCATCTGCAAATGTGGGGGCCAAACCGCATGGTGCCGCGGCACTGGAGCGTTTTTGGAAGAAAAAATTAAATCAGGGACTTTTCTTCCATGTTTCTCATAATGAATGGGCTGCTCTACACGCGACGTGTGTGTAAACATGCCTGCGGTCAGGGGTGAAGCAAGCCTTAACGTGCGTCACGGAAACACGCATGTTCTCCCAGCGCTCCACATTGGAGAGATCTGAATGAGCCCTTAACCGGTTCCCGACCGCCCGCCGCAGTCTTACTGCAGCAGGCTGGCTCTACGTTGGTCGCGCGCAGGGTGCTGGGGGGTAGCCGATGCAAGGGATCAGTGGCACCGATTGCCGCCGGCCACCCGCGATCGCTCCCCGCTGAGAGAGAAGGACAGTCAGCTGTTGTAAGCAAAGCCGACCGTTCTTCTCTCTGGAATTATTACAAAGCGCCTGTGATCCTTCTATATAGGAACACAGGTCTCTATGGTCATTTCACAAGTCCCCCCCCCCCCACAGTTAGAAAACACCCCCCTAGACTCACAATTAACCCTTTGATTACCCCTGGGTTATCCCATTCCCTGCCAGTGTCATTAGTACAGTAACAGCGCATATTTTTAGCACTGATTACTGTAGTAATGTCACTGGTTCCCCCCAAAAGTGTCAAAAATGTCAGTTAGGGGTCCGATCTGTCCGCCGCAATGTCGCAGTCCCACTAAAAATCGCTGATCGCCGCCATTACTAGTAAAAAAAAATAAAAATGACATAAATCTTTCCCCTAGTTTGTAGACGCAAAAACTTTTGTTTGCACAAACCAATCAAAATACGCTTATTGCTTTTTTTTTTTTTTTTTACCAAAAATATGTAGCAGAATACAAATTGGTCTAAAAGGATGAAAAAATTAGATTTTGTTTTTTGGGAATGTTATATCGCAGAAAGTGAAAAATATAGTTTTTTGCAGAATTGTGGCATTTTTTTTGTTTATAGCGCAAAAAATAAAAATTGCAGAGGCGATCAAATACCACCAAAAGAAATCTCTATTTGTGGGGGGAAAAAAGGACATCAATTTTATTTAGGTACAGCGTCGTACAATTGTCCGTTAAAATAACGCAGTGCCGAATCGCAAAAAAATGGCGTGGTCATTATTGGGGGCAAATCCTTCCAGTCCAGAAGTAGTTATAGGCCAATAGGTCACCCTACCACTACGCCATTCTTTGCCAAGGCTTGCTTTCACGACATCACAGCGAGACGTTCAATATTCGCTCAGCTCCCGCGGCAAAGTTTTAGGACGAGTTCTAAAAAGTTGTTTAAAAAAAAGTTTAGGATGTGAAAGGACGGCGTGGGATTTTATTACATGCGCAGCTGCAGAACATCAGAAAACAGCGGTGCAAATGCTTTGGCCAGTTGGCAGCCGCCGCCATTTCCCCCGTCTACACATCAATCCCCCCCCCCAAATACAGCCAACGCCGCCCCCCCCCCCCCTCGCTTAGTCCAAACCCCCCCCCCCACTCCTCTTCCTAGAAGACGTGGAATAGAATATGCTAATGGAGTGAGATTGCCGGAGATAAGCCTGCATGGATGCCTGGCATTCCTCCGCACCTGACCGCCTGAGGGATGCAGGTGTGTGCCTGAAATCCGATATAGCAGCTCCGCAGCGCAGCCACCGCGCCGGCTCAATGGATTATTCTCATTATCAATATTGGCATCAAAGAGGGGGGAAAAAAAACGGAGCCTCGCACCTGCCAAGAAACGGATTTTCGATATTAAAGCGACAGATTCCGCGTCTGCCACCGTGCTGGCGGCGTCTTTGGCGGCCGCTTTGTGTAGCTGACGTACGCAGCGGCAAAATGCTGACTTTGAAGAAAACCTTTATGTATCAAAGTAATGAGGAGCGGAAAGGGATTCATTCACCGCTGCAACGGGAATTAAACTTTGAAAACTTTTTTTTTTAATGGGGAAATTGGCACCCCCCCCCCCCCCCCGAAATATATAAGCATGTCAGTAAAAATCTTCTCCAAAAAAATTGAGCACTAATCTGCATGCTTACCCCCTAAGCATAAAATCCTCCTTCTCCCAGGACAAATCCACCCCCCCCCCCCCAATGCACAAATGTTTGCCCCTCCCTTTTTTTTTAAATGGGGAAAATGGCGAACCCCCGAAATGTATAAGCATTATGTCAGTAAAAATCCTCTCCAAAAATATTGAGCACTAATCTGCATGCTTACCTCCTAAGCATAAATTCCTCCTCCTCCTATGACAAATCCAACCCCCCCCCCTAATGTAATCCCCCCACACGGGGAAATTTTTCTTTGGGGGGGGGATTTTTGCTAGGAGGGGACATTTGGAGGGAGTGGGATTTGTGCTGGGAGGGTTGCTGAGGGGCAATTTGTTCTAAGAGGTGGGATTTAAAGTGGGGGGGGGGGGGTGTATACTGGGAGGGCACATTTGAGGGTTAGAGAATTTGAGCTGGTGGGGGGTAGCTCAAATTCTCTCTCTATTTCTGCAATTTCCCCACACACAATTCGACCCCCCCCCCAAAAAAAAATAATCACTCCTTCTAGCACAAATCCCCTACCCCTCAAATTTTCCCTCCCAGTATAAATCCCCTCTACTCCAAATCCCCCCTCCCAGAACAAATTCCCCCCATTTATCCTCCTAGCACAAATCCCCCTCTCCCCCAAATTTCCCCTCCTAGCACAAATCCCCCTCTCCCCCAAATTTCCCCTCCTAGCACAAATCCCCCTCTCCCCCAAATTTCCCCTCCTAGCACAAATCCCCCTCTCCCCCGAATTTCCCCTCCTAGCACCAATCCCCCTCTCCCACAAATTTCCTCTCCTAGCACAAATCTCCCCCCCCCCCCCCCCAAAGAAAAATTTATCGTATTGCGATCCGCTCCGACGCTTTTTTTTTTTTTTTCACAGACACGGATGACACTTGCGTCATTCGGTCCGTATGTCCGCATATCATCCCATCCGTTTGCGGATGATATACGGACATAATGTATGTCTATGGGATTGCGGATGTCAGCGGATGACACCGATGACATCCAATTTTGCGTCCTTTCCGTTTTTTAAATGGAAGAAAAATAGGGTTCTGTTCCGTTCCAAAAAACGGAAAAGAACTGAAAGGAAACAAATCGGATGTCAGCGGATGGTCATCCGCTGACATCTGCAATCCCATTGACATGCATTATATCCGTATACCATCAGCAAACGGATGGGGTGATATACGGACATACGGAACGCCCGTGTGAAAGAGCCCTAAAACAGAAATTAACTTTTTTGACCAGTAGAAGGTGCTAAGTATCATAGTATTTACTTATGACACTTATCGCCATCTAGTGGCCTGGTGCAGTATTTTCCTTTTTTTTTTTTTTTTTTAAATTATAAAAAATTTGCAGTGCAATTTGCCCAGTAAAAGTACATGTATAAATGCTCTGTGCATGTGGGGCAAAAAAAAAAAAAAAAAAAAGAAAATTTATATTCTTATTGGGTTATTTCCTTTGCTGGACGAATGTTTTTAATCAATTAAAAACAGAAATAAACTCTTGTGACTATTAGAAGGCTCTAAGTATCATAGTAATTACTTATGACACTTACGCGCCGTTTAGTAGCATGGTTCAATATTTTCCTCTTTTTTTTTTATTTATAAAAAAAAAAAAAAAATTGCAGCACAATTCGCCCAGTAAGTGCCGGTTCACATTTCTGCGATCACAGAGATCGCATGTAATTCGGAGCGCACTGCTCATAAAATTACATGCCAGATAGGCTGTAAGGGGCCCCCCGTTATTTCTAACAGCAGCCCTGGTTGCTCAGGGTTAATTTTCAGTACCAAAAGCAGTAGCCCCGAGCCACACTTGGGATTACCCTGTAGTGATACTTACCTTGTCCCTATGATCCCCCGATGTCCTCCGGCCGATGCCGGTGTTCTATCAGAATAGCGCTACCTATCAGATTCTGCAACCAAAAGTGACGTACGAATGAGAAATCGTACTGCGCATAGCGGCCATGTTGGAATGCATGGTGCATGCGCAGTACGATTTCTCATTCGTATAGGTTTCCTAATGTGATAGAACACGAAGCAGCGGCGGACATCTTCTTACCCCCACGCAAGTCTTGAATTTCAGACTGATTTTAGCAGTCCCGGAAGACCCTCCATTCCATACTGTGTATGGTGACAGACTATGATGAAATGTAAGCTATATTGATGCAAAGCAATATTCATGGATATGACATTGATCTTAAACGTGGCTGTTAACACGTATGTTTCTTTTAGATGCATGGACTGCACCTTCTCCTGAAGAAGTGATTTTTATCGAAACGCGTAGAGCATATATAGATGCAGTCCTTCTGGTCTCATTATATGTCTGGATACCGGCTATATCCATGTATGCCAATCATGAATATTGCACATATTATTATTACTATCATCATCATTATTATTATTATAATCTCTATCTAATATTTTATTACTTCTATTTTCTCATGTTTTATGACATTGCTGTATCATTTGGGCATATGGATCAACTTTATGATTCGTGTATACTATATTTTTGATGAAGTACTACTTTCTATTTATACCTTTCTATCGTGTTCTTGACATCACTCAATAAATACTTGTCTTTTTTTACCTATATACAGGGGCGTAACTACAGGGGATGCAGGGGTTGCAATTGCAACCGGCCCCATGCTCCAGGGGGCCTTTGCGGCTCTCCTGTACACCTGGATAGGAGGGGTGGCGGGGGCAGCACGTAGAGAAATCACTGTCCTCCTTTTTCCTCCTGTAGCTGCAGGAGGAAAATGGAGGAGATTGGTTCCTCTGTATGATGCCCCCGCCACTCCTCCTATCCAGTTCACTTGTGTTCTGCTGTCTCTGGGCCCCTGTGTGCTCCCCTGGCCCCCCCACACTGGGCTCCCTCCCCACTCCTGCCGGCTGCTTCAGGGGATGTGTCACAATAGAGAACCAGGAAGGGGTCAGTAAATATGTAATTTATCAGCTCCTTCCTTTTCTGAATGGACAGAGTCATAGTCAGTGACATTGTAAAAAAAATAAAATAAAATGATAAAAAATAATACAATTAAAATACCAAAAATTAAAAACTACTGACACCAGTGGGTGAACTTCCAGGATCGCAAAGGTCACACTTGCAACCGGGCCCTGGCATTCCACCACCGTGGGGAGGCCCCAAGATGGAAGGAAGGGGGCCCACTGAAGAACTTGTGAAAGGGTCCCACTGCAGGACCGTAATAAAGGGCCCCGCAGCGAGAGTAAAGGGCCCCAGGATCAGTGGGAAGAGCCCCAAGCTTGAAGGGAAGGGCCCCGGCCAGGGGTCTGGGGGGCCCTTCATGGTTTCTTGCACTGGGGCTCTGAAGGTTCTAGTTACCCCTCTGCCTATATATGTCCCTTGGTGTACCATTGTATGTATATGTATAGACACATGAGTAGTACATATTAGCTTATTTACTGGCCGCACACCTCATGCAAAGTCCCAAAAACCCCTCCCTTCCTTCTCACCTTATATACTGAAATGGACTATTTCACTGCAACCGAGTGAAATAGTTTATTTCACTATATAATCAGTTTGTCGCTGAGCAGTGCGGGGTGTACCAAGATGGCCGACGCCACCTTCTACCTGCAGGTTTCTCGCTATATTTACTATATAACAATAATACTAGAAATGTAATACTGTCATTCAGTATATAAGGTGAGTTTACTGCTAAAATAAATGTAAAATTCAAGACTTGCTCCTGTGTAAGAAGATGTTTGCCGCTGCGTGTTCTGTCACATTAGGAAACCTATTGGAACGCATAGCGGCCATGTTGGAAGGCATGGCGCATACGCAGTAAGTTTTTCTTTCCGAGCGTCACTTCCGGTTGCAAAATCTGATAGGTAGCGGTATTCTGATAAAACGCTGGCATCCGTCTTCCGGGTTCCCTTCCCTATGAGCGCCGCGAAATTAAAAAAAGTACACAAAACATGACATGATACATTGTAATCTGTTAGGATAACACTACTGTATCAAATCATTTCACCTCAGTTTTGTCCCTAGTGCTTTGTCCAGTGCCCTGCCTGCACTTTTACTGTTTTATTCCTTTTATTTTTATTAATAATTTTTTTATTAACCACTTGCCGACCGCCGCCCGACTATTTATGGCGGTCAGCCCCTCCCAGGCAAAGTGACGTACCAGTACGTCACTAGCCTGGGAGCGAATAGGGGGCGAGCGCGCGCCGCCGAAGGCGCGCTCCTGCCCCCGCTCGTACCCGAAGAAGCCGGCGCGTGTGACCGGCTGACCCGATGTCCGCCGGTCACTGGCGATCGTCTGGTTGGAGAGGGAGAAAGGCAGGCGGCTAATGTAAACAAAGCCGCCTGTCACTCTCCCCTGTGTAAAAGCACAGATCACTCGGTCCTGCTATGTAGGACCGTTGATCTGTGCTGTTACACACACAGCCACATCCAATCACAGTAAGAAACACGCCCCTAGGGACACACTTAACCCCTCCCTCTCCAATAAAGTTAACCCCTTCCATCCCAGTGTCATTGTTACAGTAACAGTGCATATGTATAGCACTGATTACTGTAGTAATGTCACTGGTACCCCCAAAAGTGTCAAAAATGTCAGTCAAGGGTCCGATCTGTCCGCTGCAATGTCGCAGTACCGCAAAAAAAATCGCAGATCGCCGCCATTACTCGTTAAAAAATAAAAACAATAAAAATGACAAAAATCTTTCCCTTAGTTAGTAAACGCAATAACTTTTGCGCAAACCAATCAAAACCAATCAGCAGAAAACAAATTGGCCTAAAATGTTAAAAAAATTTGATTTTTACATTTTTTGGGGGGGAATTTCATATATAAAATTGTGAAAAATATTGTTATTTTTGCAAAATTGTCGCTCTTTTTTTGTTTATAGCGCATGATCAAAAAATCGCACAGGTGATCAAATACCACCAAAAGAAAGCTCTGTTTGTGGGAAAACAAGGACGTCAATTTCATTTAGGTGCAGCGTCGCACGACCGCGCAATTGTCCGTTAAAGTCACACAGTGCCGAATCGCAAAATAGGCCCTGGTCAGGAAGGGAGTAAAATCTTCCCGGGCTTAAGTGGTTAATAAATAATTTATTTATTTATTATTTTAATTGATTAATTAATTTATTATTATATTTTTATTCATTTTTACTGTTTTATTCCTAACAATATAAAACAACAGATTTCCATACAAAACAATGTACCGCTTTGACATTCAAAAGTACTGACAATCAGACTGCCAGGGAGGTTAAAAGGAACTTCCCAGCCCTCCGCAGTGCATTTTTTTTTTTTTAATATTTACATTTTTTATTGAATTTTTCAAATACAAGACAACAACAACACAAACAGAGCATACATATATATATATATATATATATATATATATATATATATATATATATATATATGCATTTTTTTTTTTTTTGATATACCCATTTTGATGAATACAGATCCAGCATTGTCCTGTTGCAATCCACCGACTAAAGCAGGGGCCTGTGTCGCCATCTTTTTAGGTGGTTTCATCAGGGGGCGCTGTCTTTCCCTGATTCTTGCCGATGACAAGGCGCATCATCGGGGGGCTGGCTTTAAGAACCAGGAGAAGCTGGCTGGCCTTCTAATGACCCATATCAACGCATGCACAGTACAGTAACCGGACGCCCCCCTGGGATTTGTGGCATGGGTATCCCAGGAAGCCGTGGGTAAGGAGAAAAGCATTCTAGACTGGGAGCAACCCATAAAAAAGTCTTAGAGGGAGAAAAAAAAAAAATCATGTCCAATTGTAAAAGCAGGAAGGGGTGCAAGGGTGTTAAGTGAATGGGGAGGGTGAAGGTCCCTTTTAGGGGTGTACGCCAGAACTACAGCTACTTTCCAAGCCGAGAATCCTGGGAACACCCCAAAAAAGGTATTACGGGGAGAAAAAAAAGTTATGTCCTAATAGTGGGAAGGGGGGAAGGCTGCAAGGGTGTTAAGTGAATGGGGAGGGTGAAGGCCCCTTTTACGGGTGAATGCCAAAACTAGAGCTACTTGCCTAGCTGAGAATCCTGGGAACACCAAAAAAAAGTTATGTCCTAATAGAACAGTGGGAGGGGGAGGGCTGCAAGGGTGTTAAGTGGATGGGGAGGGTAGAGGTCACCTTTAAGGGGTGCATACCAGAACTACAACTACTTGTCTAGGTGAAAATCCCAGAAGCACCCAAAAACAAGGGGTATTAGGGAGAAAAAAAAATATGTCCAATTGTGAAAGCAGGAAGGGGGAGAGATGCAAGGGGGTGGGGGTGGTGAGGGTGTTAAGTGGATGGGGGAGGGTAAAGGTCAACTTTGAGGGGTGCACACCAGAACTGCAGCTACTTGCCAAGATGAGAATTTTGGGAACACCCCAAAAAAGGTATTAGGGAGAGAAAAAAAAGTTATGTCCTAATATAACAGTGGGAGGGGGAGGACTGCAAGGGTGTTAAGTGAATGGGGAGGGTAAAAGTCAACTTAGGGGGGGGCATACCAGAACTACTAGCCAAGGCTAGAATCATGGAGACAGCCCAAAAAAAAAATATTGGGAGAAAATGATATCCAATTACGAGAGTGGGAAGAGGGAGGGGTGCAAGAGTGTTAAGTGGATGGAGGGGAGATAGTACACTTTAAGGGGTGCACACAAAAAACATAACTACTTGTCTAGGTGAGAATCCCAGAAGCACCCCAAAAAATGTTTTAGGGAGAGCAAAAAATTACAAACCAATTGTGAAAGCAGGAAGGGGGAGAGGTGGAATGGTGTTAACTGGATGGGGGCGGTGAAGGTCCGCTTTAAGGGGTGCATGCCACAAATACTACTACTTGCCTAGGCAAAATTCCTGGAAGCATCCCCAAAAAAAGTATTGGTAGAAAATGATGTCCAATTGTGAGAGAGGGAAGAGGGAGGGGTGCAAGGATGTTAAGTGGATAGAGGGGGAGAAGGTCCACTTTAAGGGGTGCGTACCAGAACTAGAACTACTTGTCCAGGTGAGAATCCCGGAAACACCCCCCAAAAAAAAGGTATTGGTATTGAAAAAAAAATGATGTCCAATTGTGAAAGCAGGAAGGGCGAGAGGTGCAAGGATGTGAATTGGATGGGGGCGGTAAAAGTCCGCTTTAAGGGGTGCATGCCACAACTACTACTATTTGCCAAGGCAAAAAATCAGGAAACAACTCCAAAAAAAGGTATTGGGGAGAAAGAAAATGACGCCCAATTGTGAGCGCAGGACAGGGGGGGGGGGGGCTGTAAGGGTGTTAAAGTGGATGTGGCGAGTGAAGGCCAACTTTAAGGGGTGCACACCAGAACTACAACTACTTGTATGTTCCACAGACGGGTTCCTATTCAGCCATAGTTTATAAAGCTCCAGGAACCAGCATGGAGAATCTGGAAAACATGAATTCCTCGTATCGAAGCTACAAGATTTTTTTTTTCCGTCTGTTATGACTGCGAGGAAAAAGCTGATATTCAGCCAAGGCAAGCGGGGACGTACCTGAAAACAGATCCTCGGCCCCTCCACACAGGCTCGCTCACATGTCTGACCAAAGGACGGATTCCACAACTCCTGCCAAGTCCCTTCCACTCCCTTGACGAAGCAGGAGGACAATGACGGGGGATTTGTGTCCTCCACCACTTCAGTGGAAACAAAAGAAAAGCAGGAACTATGTGTAACTCCCCGAGTATTCCCCGCACTGCCCTGGAGACACAGATGTTTCACTGATTCCATGAGATAGCAAGTCCAAGAATCCCGGAATTCGCCTGTTGCTATTAGTTATGCATTCTAGACCAAGATCTGTAGGCCCTGATTATACGGCCCAGATCGCATTCCTCGTTCGGGGGAAGAGATTATAGAACTGGTGGAACCCTTTGTGTTCAATAAAAGACACTCAAATCATTCTATGTATTGTTACATTGTATTATTTTCCTAATGTGACACTAAACTGGTTTAACCACTTGTTCACCAGTAATTTACCAGTACACCGCTTGATTGGAAGGGTGATATCTCTGATTGGAAGGGTGATATCTCTGATTGGAAGGGTGATATCTCAGATTGGGTGATATCTCTGATTGGAAGGGTGATATCTCGGATTGGAAGGGTAATAGCTTAGATTGGAAAGGTGATATCTCGGATTGGAAGGGTGACATCTCTGATTGGAAGAGTGATGTCTCAGATTGGAAGGGTGATGTCTCAGATTGGAAGGGTGATATCTCGGATTGGAAGGCTGCTATTTCGGATTGGAAGACTGATATCTCGGATTGGAAGGGTGATATCTCGGATTGGAAGGATGATATCGCAGATTGGAAGGCTGATGTCTCAGATTGGAAGGGTGATGTCTCAGATTAGAAAGGTGATATCTCGGATTGGAAGTGTGATATCTCAGATTAAAAGGGTGATATCTCAGATTAGAAGGGTGATATCTGGGATTGGAAAGGTGATATCTCAGATTAGAAAGGTGATATCTCAGATTAGAAAGGTGATATCTCAGATTAGAAGGGTGATATCTCGGTTTGGAAGGCTGATATCTCGGATTGGAAGTCTGATTTCTCAGATTGGAAGGGTGATATCTCAGATTGGAACTGTAATATCTTGGATTGGAAGGGTGATATCTCAGATTGGAACTGTAATATCTTGGATTGGAAGGGTGATATCTCAGATTGGAAAGGTGATATCTCTGATTGGAAGGGTGATGTCTCAGATTGGAAGGGTGAAGTCTCAGATTAGAGGCGTGATGTCTCAGATTGCAGGGGTGATATCTGGGATTGGATGGGTGATATCTGGAATTGGAAGGGTGATATCTAGGATTTGAAGGCTGATATCTGGGATTGGAAGGGTGATATCTGGGATTGGAAGGGTGATATCTCAGATTGCAAGGATGATATCTCGGATTGGAAGGGTGAAATCTCAGATTGCAAGGATGATATCTCGGATTGGAAGGGTGATGTCTCAGATTGCAAGGATGATATCTCGGATTGGAAGGGTGATATCTCAGATTGGAAAGGTAATATTTCAGATTGGAAGGGTGATATCTCAGATTGGAAGGGTAATATCTCAGATTGGAAGGGTGATATCTAGGATTGGAAGGGTGATATCTCAGATTGGAAGGGTGATATCTCAGATTGCAAGGGTGATATCTCGGATTGGAAGGGTGATGTCTCGAATTGGAAGGGTGATATCTCAGATTGGAAGGGTGATGTCTCAGATTGCAAGGGTGATATCTCGGATTGGAAGGGTGATATCTCGATTGGAAGGGTGATATCTCGGATTGGAAGGGTGATATCTCGGATTGGAAGGGTGATATCTCGATTGGAAGGGTGATATCTCGGATTGGAAGGATGATTTCTCAGATTGGAAGGATAATATCTCGGATTGGAAGGATGATATCTCGGATTGGAAGGGTGATATCTCGGATTGGAAGGGTGATTTCTCAGATTGGAAGGATGATATCTCGGATTGGAAGGGTGATATATCAGATTAGAAGGGTGATATCTCGGATTGGAAGGGTGATATCCCAGATTGGAAGGGTGATATCTCAGATTGGAAGGGTGATATCTCGGATTGGAAGGGTGATATCTCAGATTGGAAGGGTGATATATCAGATTGGAAGGGTGATATTTCAGATTGGAAGGGTGATATCTCAGATTGGAAGGGTGATATCTAGGATTGGAAGGGTGATATCTAGGATTGGAAGGGTGATATCTCAGATTGGGAAGGTGATATCTCGGATTGGAAGGGTGATATCTAGGATTGGAAGGGTGATATTTCGGATTGGAAGGGTGATATCCCAGATTGGAAGGGTGATGTCTCAGATTGGAAGGGTTATATCTCAGATTGGGAAGGTGATATTCCCTTCAATGTAAAAGTAATCCTAGAGGCTATGAAGCCGCTAGATTACTTTTACAGGTGGCTGATGGGGGGTCCCACCCCTCTTTCTTCTGATGCTGCAACCTTTACCGGGCTCCCCGATCACACCTGCAACATCCGGTTCCTGCAATACAGTGAGAGGAACTGATCTGGTTCCTCCTGCTGACATCAGAAACCGGAAGTGGTGAGGATTTTGTCGCTTCCAGTTTCAGTCTCATGTAAATAAGCCATTACCGGCTTGAACAAGCATTTTAGCAAACCAATCTTGGCTTAATCAGATAGTTTGGAATGCGGAGGATAGATCTGCACACCTCCCAACTTTTTGAGATGGGAGCGAGGGGCACCTATTAGCAAAAGTATGTTGGCATAGGACACACACCCTGCCACGCCCCCTTGAAAGAGAATTATAACCCCCCCCCCCCCCCCGAGTGCTTTTTTTTACCACTATTATTCCTTTATATTGGCTTCTGAAATTTACAAATGCAGCAATTTAGAAATTTTATATACAACTATATAGATCAGACCAAAATGAGGGACAAATGAGGAGGAAAGAGGGACAGAGGGATTTTGTCCCAAATCAGGGACAGTACCCCAAAATCAGGGACAGATGGGAGCTTTGCATCCGGGGTCTAATAGACCACAGATGTCTCAGTACAGAGTACCTGACACTGTACATTCTATCACAAGGGATGTTGTTCATCCTTTCTGATAGCAATAATTGATTAAAAAAAAAAAAAAAGACAGTGTAAAAATAAAAAAATGTAAATAAAAAAAATAATAAAATAAAAAATGTTAACTCGCCATTATCCCCCAATGCTCGCCGCACAAAGACGAACGCATACATAGGTCACACACGCATATGTAAACGGTGCTCACCCCACACATGTGAGGTATGGTCCCAAACAATAATTCTAGCGCCAGACCTCCCATGTAACTCTAAACTGGTAACCTGTAAAGGCTTATAAAGCGTCGCCTATGGAGATTTTTGATGGCACCAAACCGTAGTTTGGTGCCGTCCACCAGCGTGCGCAATTTTAAAGCGTGACATGTTAGGTATCTATTTACTCGGTGTAATATCATCTGTTACATTTTACTAAACAATAGCATATTATATTGTGTTTTTGTGCAAAAAAAAATCACTAAAGTGTATTTAACCACTTAAGCCCTGGAAGATTTTACCCCCTTCCTGACCAGGGGGTATTTTGCGATTCGGCACTGCGTGACTTTAACGGACAATTGCGCGGTCGTGCGACGCTGTACCTAAACTAATTTGACGTCCTTTTTTTTCCCACAAACAGAGCTTTCTTTTGGTGGTATTTGATCACCTGTGCGATTTTTTGATCACGCGCTATAAACAAAAAAAGAGCGTAAATTTTGCAAAAATAACAATATTTTTCACATTTTTTTATATGAAATTCCCCCCCAAAAAAAAGTAAAAAATCAAAATTTTTTAAAATTTTCGGCCAATTTGTTTTATGCTACATATGTTTGGTAAAAAAAATTGCAAAAAGCGTATTTTGATTGGTTTGCGCAAAAGTTATCGCGTTTACTAACAAAGGGAAAGATTTTTGTTGTTTTTTTTTTTAACGCGTAATGGCGGCGATCTGCGATTTTTTTTGCGGTACTGCGACATTGGGGCGGACAGATCGGACCCTTGACTGACATTTGTGACACTTTTGGGGTTACCAGTGACATTTCTACAGTAATCAGTGCTATACATATGCACTGTTACTGTAAAAATACACTGGTTGTGAAGGGGTTAACATTATTTGGGAGGGAGGGGCTGTGTGTATCCCTAGGGGCGTGCTTTCTACTGTGATTGGCTGTGGCTTGAGCTGTAAGGACACTGATCAACGGATCTACATACTAGATCCGTGTGATCAGTGTCTTTACACCGAGGAGAATGACAGGTGGCTTGTTTACACAAGCTGCCTGACATTCTCCCTCTCCCCCGCCGATCGCCGAGTGACCGGCGGACATCGGGTCCGCTGGTCACACGCACGGGGGGGTCCGTGACCACGCGGGAGCGGGAGCGCGCCTCCGGGGGCGCGCGCGCGCTCGCTCCCTAGACCCTCACAAGCTAGTGACGTAGCCCTACGTCACTTTGCCTGTGAGGGGCTGACTGCCGACGTAGATCGGCGTTAGGCAGTTGGCAAGTGGTTAAAAAAAATAAATAAATAAAAAATTGCATTTGAAAAACCCCAGTGCAAATACCGTGTGACCTAAAAAAATTGCAGCACTCACCATTTTATTCTCTAGGGCTTCTTCAAAAGAAAATATAATGTTCGGTAGTTCTAAATAATTTTTGAGCTAAAAAAAAAAAAAATGGTGATTTTTACACTTATGTGAGAAGTGTTAGAATTGGCCTGGGGGTAAATTCTTTGAGATATCCCTTTAATTGGTCTCAGCCCCCTCCACATCTCCAAATTCCTTTTCTTTTTTTGTTTGCTGCTGTGATGTAGTCACATTGACATGAGCATTGGAATCCGGATGAGGGTAAGAACGTTTTGTTCAAGACAAGAAAAACACAGGTTGATCCTTCCAGAAAACCAGTATCCCTGTATTTTTCTGTGGATCTAACTAAAATATTAACCACTTTAGGACCGGAGGATTTTTCTGCTTAACATCCAGGCCACTTTTTTCTACTTGACACTGCACGACTTTAACTGACAATTGCGCGGTCATGCAACACCGTACCCAAACGACATTTACGTTTTTTTTTCCCACAAACAGAGCTTTCTTTTGGTGGTATTTGATCACCTCTGCACTTTTCATTTTTTGCGATATTAATAAAAAAAGAGCGAAAATTTAGCAAAAAAAATTGACATTTTCTACTTTGACAGTTAAAAAATATCCAATATATTCAATTTTTGTCAAATATTTAGGCAAAAATCTATTTAGCTACATGCCTTTGACAAAAAAATTCTCAATGAGCGTATTTTTAACCGCTTTAAGACCGGAAGATTTTACACCATTCCTGACCAGGCCATATTTTGCGATTCGGCACTGCGTTAATTTAACGGACAATTGCGCGGTCATGCGACGCTGTACCCAAATTAAATTTATGTCCCTTTTTTCCCCCCACAAACAGAGCTTTCTTTTGGTGGTATTTGATCACCTGTGCGATTTTTTCATTTTTTAAAAAAAGAGCGACAATTTTGAAAAAAAAAAAAAAAAACTATATTTTTCACATTCTGATATATAACATTCCCCAATAAAAATTTATAAATCAAAATTTTTTAACATTTTAGGCCAATTTGTTTTCTGCTACATATTTTTGGTAAAAAAAAAATCACAATAAGCGTATTTTGATTGGTTTGCGCAAATGTTATGGTGTTTACTAACTACGGCAAAGATTTGTCATTTTTATTGTTTATTTTTTTTTTTACTAGTAATGGCGGCGATCTGCGATTTTTTTTGCAGGACTGCGGCGGACAGATCGGACCCCTAACTGACATTTTTTACACTTTTGGGGGGGGGGGGGGGGACCAGTGACATTACTACAGTAATCAGTGCTATAAATATGCACTGTTACTGTAATAATGACACTGGCAGGGAAGGGGTTAACCTAGGGGCGATCAAAGGGGTTAAGTGTGAGCTTAGGGGGTGTTTTCTAACTGTGGGGGGATTGGCTTATAAAATCAATTCAGAGACCTGTGATCCTAAATAGGAGGAACACAGGAGCTCTGCATTGATTGCTGAGAGAACAACGGTCAGCTGTGTTTACAACAGCAGAACGCTGTTCTCTCTTCACGTGGAGCGATCGCAGGTGCCTGGCGGCAATCGTGGCCACCGGCGCTATGAATCAGCTTCCCCGCTGGATAGTGGGCGTGCACCCCAGGATCACTCCCGCGTACCGCCGTACAGGTATGGAGATTCCCGGAAAGCTGCCGAACTGCCACCGTATATAGGCGGTGCTGGTCGGCAAGTGGTTAACTGAACTGGGGATAGCCTGCTTGGTGCACTGTGCACTTACAGAGATTTCTTTTGGTGGTATTTGATCACCTCTGCGCTTTTCATTTTTTGCGATATTAATAAAAAAAGCAGGAGTGAATACAGCAGGAGCGAGCGCCGCCGAGAGAGGGAGGAGTCCAGCGACGTAGGTCTACATCGCTGGACCCAGCCGAGCCGCTCTGCTGCAGTAGCAGCAACGTGAGCGGTCGGCTAGTGGTTAAAACATTTAATAGTAAAATAGAAGAAACACACTTATACAGACTTGATGGTATAGCGCTTGTACAGGTAGATAAAAGATGGCATAAGCAGTAGAACCAACGCGTTTCGTCTAAGTAGACATCATCATGGGTGGGGGGGGGGGGACTTGTGTAATGACCATAGAGACATGTGATCCTATATAGAAGGATCACAGGCACTCTGTGATCATTCCAGAGAGAAGAACGGTCAGCTGTGTTTCTATTTATTAAATCTATGTTTTGTTTTTTTTTTTTAAATATATTTATTGAAATTTTTAACAATTACAAAGTTAAAGAAACATCTTAAATAAATTGGTCCATATAACATAAAAATCATGAAAAAGGGTTGTACATTTTCGACACAAAAGAGCAAAATAGTAGTTTCCTTGCGGGAAATACTAGGGGGAGAAAACTAGTTGAGTTACAAGAGCTTGGAGTCTGGATGACTACAGTATATAACAAAACTTACTTTCAGTTACCACAGCAGCCATAGCGATGAATAACGGGGAATACAACCTGACATAGGCAAAAAATCTGTACCAGTTTAGGATAGCTTAAGTTTGCCTAGGGTGTTACTCAGATTGGCCTTGCAGTACCACTCTGAGAATTGAAAGGTGGTCATAATAGCCGAAATTTCAGAGGGGGAGAAGATATGTTCTATAAACGCCTTCCATCTGTTAAAGAAGCGTTCGGAGGTGTCACGTATTTGGGTGATAGTGTCCAGTTTTTCTAGATATAAGAGGGCCGTGAGATCTTTTTTGACCATGGAGAGTGTTGGTGGGGTGGTGTCCTTCCAAGATTTCATGATGGCTTTACATGCCGCTATCAGGCATACACGGGTCCATTGTTTAACCACTTGCCTACTGTGCACTTAAACACCCTTCCCATCCAGGCCAATTTTCAGCTTTCAGCGCTCTCACACTTTGACTGACAATATGCTACACTGTACCCATATGAAATTTTTATCATTTTTTTCACACAAATAGAGCTTACTTTTGGTGGTATTTAATCATCTCTGGTTTTTTTATTTTTTACAAAAAAAAAAGAATAAAGACAGAAAATTTTGAAAAAAAAAAAAAGTTTTTCTTATTTTCTGCGAGTAAATTTTGAAAATAAATTTTTCTCCTTCACTGATGTGCGCTGATGAGGCAGCACTGATGGGCACTGATAGGCTGCACTGATGGGCACTGATGAGGTGGCACTTATGGGCACTGATGAGGTGGCACTTATGGGCACTGATGAGGAGGTACTAATATGCCGCACTGATGAGCACTGATAGGCGGCACTGATAGGCGGCATTGATAGGCGGCACTGATAGGCGGCACTGATGAGCACTGATAGGCGGCACTGCTGGGCACTGAGAGGTGGCACTGAGAGGTGGCACTGCTGGGCACTGAGAAGCGGCACTGACGGGCGGCACTGATGGGCACTGATAGGCGGCACTGATGGGCACTGGCGGATGGCACTGATGGACACTGACGAGTGGCACTGATGAGCACTGATGGGCGGCACTGATGAGCAGCACCATCAGTGCCCACACTCAGTGCCCATAGTGCTGCCAGTCAGTGCTCATCAGTGCCTAGATGAGCAGGCACTGATGGGCACTGACTAGCAGCACTATGGGCACTGATTGTGGTCATTGATGGGGGGCACTGATGGCGGGCACTGTGGGCACTGATGGCGGGCACTGTGTATGTTTTTTTACCTTTAGTAATCAGGGCACTGCTGATCAGTGCCCTGATTACATCGCTGTGTGTCCCCGGCGGCTGACGGCTCCCCCTCCTTCCTCACACTGCAGGCTCCGTGTGAGGAAGGAGCGCCGGCGATGAGAGATGATCTCATATGTTTACATATGAGATCATCTCTCATTGGACGGCTTGATCACGTGGTGAATGGCCGCTGTGATTGGCCATTCACCACGATCTGTGATAGGCCGTGTCCAAGGGACACGGCCGACACAGATTCTCCCCGATGCGCGCTCGCCGGAGCGCGCGGGGGCGCGCGTCACTGGGAGGCCATTTAAAAACGGCCTCCCGAAAATTCAAGTCCGCGCTGCAGCCGTATATAGGCTGTAGCGCGGATGGGAGCAGGTTAACCACTTTACCACCGGAGGATTTTGCTGTCTTACGTCCAGGCCACTTTTTGCGATTCGGCACTGTGCGACTTTAACTAACAATTGCGCGGTCGTGCGAAGCCGTACCCAAACAAAATTTACGTCCTTTTTTTCCCACAAACAGAGCTTTCTTTTGGTGGTATTTGATCACCTGTGCGATTTTTACTTTTTGCGTTATAAACAAAAAAAGAGCGTAAATTTTGAAAACATAACAATATTTGTCACATTTTTTTATATGAAATTCTCCCCAAAAAAAATTTAAAAATCAAAATTTTTTTAAATTTTCGGCCAATTTGTTTTCTGCTACCTATGTTTGGTAAAAAAAAATCACAATAAGCGTATTTTTATTGGTTTGCGCAAACGTTATTGCATTTACTATCTAAGGGAAAGATTTCTGTTATTTTTGGTGTTATTTTATTTAACATGTAATGGCGGCGATCTGCGATTTTTTTTGCGGGACTGCGACATTGCGGCGGACAGATCGGACCCTTGACTGACATTTTTGACACTTTTGGGGGTACCAGTGACATTTCTACAGTAATCAGTGCTATAAATATGCACAGAAAAAAGTGAAGGATGGCGCTCAGATATGTATATTGCTGACAAATGACCCCAATGGAAACTTGGATGGACAGTCTAATGAAGATTTATTGAATGGATCCACAATGGTAAAAGCATTGTGTTAAAATAAATCGTCCTACCAGTCTATGAAGCCTCTGTGTCTCCTAGCTCCTCGCAGGAATCCCTGGTGTTGGTCCGGGGGGGGGGGGGGGGGCTAGCAGCTGAAACGAAGAAGCGGGGTAGGCGGATGGGAGAAAGGAGTGGGTCCAAAGCGGGGGGGCTCACACGGTCCAGTGTGCGGCGGCCGCGTTCCTAGACCAGAGCCTCTGCGCTGTGCTCACCCAGTGCCCGCCGTGAGCACCGGGAGGCGCACGCGGATGACGTCACCGCAGTCGACCGGAAGTCCGTATGCAGCCAGCAGAGGAGTCACCTGGAGGCCGGGGGGAGCGGAGGACTGAATGTACTCGCTTCTACAGAGCCTCCGTCGCTACATGTCGTTGTGGCAATCGGGAGGCTCTGTAGAAGCGAGTACATTCAGTCCTCCGCTCCCCCCGGCCTCCAGGTGACTCCTCTGCTGGCTGCATACGGACTTCCGGTCGACTGCGGTGAAGTCATCCGCGTGCGCCTCCCGGTGCTTACGGCGGGCACTGGGTGAGCACAGCGCAGAGGCTCCGGTCTAGGAACGCGGCCACACACCGGACAGCTAGGAGACACAGAGGCTTCATAGACTAGTAGGACGATTTATTTTAACACATTGCTTTTACCATTGTGGATCCATTCAATAAATCTTCATTAGACTGTCCATCCAAGTTTCCATTGGGGTCATTTGATGAGAAAGGAGTCGCGCTTAGTAGAACAGTCAATAAATCCCATAGAAGAAAAACAGCAATGACTGGGAATCATATCACAGCCACATTCAGCCTTGATGGGTATACAGTTCATGAGAATGCGGGGTCATATCACCCAGGTGTATGTTGCAGACAGACGCTTGTGAAAACCTTCACCACATATAGCCTCTTACCAGAGAGAGACGGGGCATACACGGTAAGTAGTTAAAGGACTACTTCGCCTGTATCCAGCAAGTCAGCTCCGGTACGAATCCAATCATCCGGTGTTCACCAATGTAAAGGATGTGCTGGCACTATAAGGACCCGCTCTCAGAGTGTAATGTGGAAAAAGACAAAAGCGGCCCATAGCGTGATACTGTCTAGATATTTATTTGGTAGAAAAAGGTATTGCACTCACCCAAATACAATAGCATCAAGCCTCTAGCCACATCATGGGCAGTAGAACGGTGTAGGGTACTTCCGAGTTCCGGGTATGACGGAGTGACGCTCGTTCCGCTCCTCCCCGAAGCTTTTCGTCGGATGGACGTTCTCAAGGGGGCGTGAGCGAGCGTCGGTGTCATACTACATATAAAGACACCTAATGAGGCCAATAGCATACAGCTGTCAAAACGGGTGGGACAGGAAACACCGGAAGTGACCTCAGCGCTTCAAACCTGGAGCGCAAACAACTAAAGATACCCGGAAGTGATAAGTGCAGGGGCGCAAATGAACACACCAACTGCAAAATATAAAGTTCATATGGCTGCAAAACGTAGCCAGGGAAGCAAAATTGAATAAAATCACCCCTTTAACCCGAAACACCGGAAAGACCCCCCCAATCTAAGCATCATAATGGGCTGAGGCATAATGGTTAAAAAATTGATAGAAATTACATAACTTTTAAACAACCATATACATGTAATGATAAAAAACAATCATCTAAACATTCAACTCAATTATTACAAAGCTATAATAAAAAAGTATAAAAATAAAATAGATATAAAATGGAAAATAAAATTAAAAATCCAGCCATGAAACACACCCTTAAGAAGAAAAAGTAATGGATGTAAACAAAATTGGATACTCAAGGACACTAGCTATTATTCAAAAACGCATTGACGTCCCATTCGATATTCAGGCCAAAGGGCCTGTATACCTTGAGACGGTATATCCATTTTGTTTCAAGTCGTGACACCTCTCTCCTGATATGACACCCTCTCCAATGGGGCTGTAATACGTCAATGATCATGAAGGAGGTGCCTTTAGGATCCTTGGCATGTTTTAGAGCAAAATGTTTAGAAAGGGAATGTTTAGGGAATCCCTTTCTAATATTGGCCACGTGTTCATTCATCCGCACCTGAAAAGGTCGAATGGTGCGGCCAACATAGTGGAGTCCACATGAGCACGTAATTAGATACACCACATTTTTGGTGGTGCAAGTGGCAAAATGTTCCATCTGATAGGTGTTCCCAGTGACATTAGATGAAAAGTTGGTATATTTTCTAGATTTCAACTCATTTATTTTACAGGTGGAACAACGCCTGCAAGGGTAAAAACCCTTCATCTGAAAGAAAGGGACTGGTCTTTTAGGGGGATCCACAATGTTGGGAGCAATAGATAATCGCAACGGGGGTAAACCTCTGTATGTGATAGCTGGAACCTCAGGTAGTAACGGTCCCAAGACTCTGTCGCTCCTCAGAACACTCCAGTGTTTCTTTAGGAGTTTCTTTACCAGATAATGCTGGGACGAATAGCTTGTAAAGAAAGTAAATTTTGGGGGGGCCCTATAAGGTACAGAGGAGTCCACCGGAACCAATGGTCTGGATGCCGGATCCAGAATATGCTCACGTTGCATGGACCCGATTTCCTTAGCAATGGAATCGAGTTCATCAGGGTTATACCCCTTAGAGACAAAACGTTCCTTCAAGACACCGACCTCGTCCCAATAGTCACATAGCCTGGAACAGTTCCGCCTGATGCGTCGAAACTGACTTTTCGGCACCCCTTTAAGCCATGGGCGGTGATGACAGCTGTCCAAGCTAATGTAGCCATTGCGGTCGGTGTCTTTGAAGTGTGTCGAGGTAATCAAATGCCTCCCCTCAACTCTGAATGGCTACAATTTTTGTATACATCCAGCTGTATGAGTTCGCTGCTATAAGGGCGCGGGTTTTATATGTATATTTTATTTTCATTGGGGTCATTTGTCAGCAATATACATATCTGAGCGCCATCCTTCACTTTTTTCTATTCACCTACAAGCTATCCAGCGTTTAGGATTGGGCGAACAGTGTTGTTATAGACATTTTGTTTTACATGCATTTGTGCACTCTCTGTATTAAGATATCTCAGGAGATTACAACTTTGGAGTAGCGCCAGAACTCATTCTTTGAGCTATAAATATGCACTGTTACTGTAAAAATTACACTGGCAGGGAAGGGGTTAATTTTATTGGAGAGGGAGGGGTTAATGTATGCCTGGTGCTTACTAACGTGTGTGGGGGGAGGTGACTGAGTGACACAGGGACAGATCACATGTTCAGCTATGCTGAACCATGCAATCTGTCACTGTTTGTCACTTAGGAGATCCGCCCGCTTTGTTTACACAAGCGGGCGGATCTCCAAACTCGATTCCCCGGCGATTGGGGAAGAGCAGCGGCGATCGCCGCTGCTCCTCCCCTGGCCCGACTGAAAACAGCGAGAGCGAGCCTCCTGCGGCACGCGAGCGCCGCCCACAAGGGGAGGAGTCCAGCAACGTAGGTCTACGTCCCTGGACGGAATCAAGCCACTTTGCCGCAGTACGGTCAACGTGACCAGTCGGCAAGTGGTTAAGGGGGGTCTCCCGCTGAGCATCGGTTTTGGGTTGAGGTTATGTGTAGCTGAATAGGAGTGTTAGGGCACTGTGCACTCTTGAGGAACAATGCCTTTTCCAGCATGATGGAGCACCTTGCTATAAGGCAAAAATGATAACTAAGTGGCTCGGGGAACAACACATAGAAGTTTTGGGTCCATGGTGAGGAAATTCCCCACAGAACTTGTGGTCAATCTCACCTCACCTTAAGAGGGGGGTGAACAAAACAAACCCCACAAATACTGACAAACTCCAAGGTTTGATTATCAAGAATGGGCGGCCATCACTCAGGATGTGGCCCAGAAGTTGATTGACAGCGTGCCAGGGCGAATTGCAGAGGTCATCAAAAAGAAGGGTCATCGCTGCAAATATTGACTCTTTGCATAAACTAACTTCATGTCATTGTTGATAAAAGCCTTTGACACTTATGAAATGATTGTAATTATACTTTAGTATACCATTGCAGGGGCGTAGATAAGGGGGGGGGTCAGGGGGGTCCAAACCCCCCCAGAGCATCGGTCAGTTTCACAGCAGCTAGGCTAGGGTAGCCTATCAGCTGTGGGAGCCGCACTGCCACTGGAAAGACCACCTGTCTCATCCAGGAGGCTGACAGGCAGGCCCGGGCTGACATTGAAGCCAGGTTTACTATTTGCTTCACTAACAGATGTGCCTGCTGGGGGCGCTGTTTTTACTGTATACATACATACCAAAATTTGTCACAGTGAGGCAGGCGTGCTAATTATTGTTCTCTGGGTACTCAAGGATGAACCCCCCCAGGAGAACAAATTGTCTACGGCCCTGTACTATTGTAACACCTGACAAAAAGATCTAAAAACACTGAGGCAGCAGACTTTGTGAAATGTAATATTTGTGTCATTCTCAAAACCTTTGGCCATGACTGTATATCCTAGCAACCTACCTAAGAGGTTGCTACAGTAGGAACATAGCCACCCTCTCTTGCTTACTCCTGAGATGGACTATGGGATTTGTAGTGATCATAGAACGGTGTACATGGTTGTGCCAAACAAAGGGAAGTGAAGGGAAAAAGGAAAGTTTCGGGAGCTCACAGAGGACATTACAACACAACATGTCATAAAAATTGATTACACGGACATTAAGTAGTAGATGCGTATGGATTATTTTTGGAGAATAAGGATATTGTCTAGTGTCACTTTAAGGCCTTGTTCACACAACCACTGGATGAAGATGTACAAGGAGTGACAACAGGCCAGCAGCTATTGATCTAGGCAATGCTTGAGGCAGCTCAAGGCAAAAGCTGTGATGAGTACTGGTGTACAGCGAAAGGCATGCTGAGTGCCCTTTTTACCGCTGGAAGTGGCTGAATATCTATAAAGTTGTTTTCATCATTCCATTTTTCCTCCAATTCAGGTGATAGATAGATAGATAGATAGATAGATAGATAGATAGATAGATAGATAGATAGATAGATAGATAGATAGATAGATAGATAGATAGATAGATAGATAGATAGATAGATAGCAGTGGCGGCTGGTGCTCCATTTTTTTGAGGGGGGCGGCAAACAAATCACCGCCCCGGCCGCTCACCCACCGCCTGTTCGCCAGCCAGCCCACAGTATATATGCAGTGACCGCTGGGAGGTATAGGTAAAGGTTCCTCGGATGCAGATGGCAGCGGCCGGCACAGGTAGAAGTAGTAGGCAGTGCCCCCCAGCCCCGCACTTACTGCATCCAGGTCGTGGCCAGCTTCTCCTCCCGGCCAATCCAGTCACTTCTCCTTTCAACCAATCCAGTCTTAGGACCAGGGGCGGACTGAGAACCCTCAGGGCCCCGGGCAAAATAAATCAAGGGCCCCTTCCAGTCCCCACCCATATTCTGCCTCCAGCCACACCCTTGCCCCACCTCCAGCCACACCCAAATCCCGCCTCCAGCCACACTCTACACAATCTTTAGACACAAGGAACAAAAGTGCAATAATTTATTAACAAGTGCAATATAAATAACGAATGCAAAATAAATAACAAATGCACAAACCAAGACAAGTGCATTAACAATAATAAACAGGCAAACCAAGACAAGTGCATTACCAATGATAAACAGATAAACCAGGCAATGTCAGTACACGCCGCCGATGCGCCCAAGCTCACAGGACACCATTGAAACTCAGCGCTGGGCCCCTTCTCCCATGCAAGCAGCGCCGGCCGCTGGGCCCCTCCCCTCCTCCCAGTTATGTAGCGCCGGCCGCCGGGCCCCGGTAGCCCGATGTTGTATCTGAGACAACATTGGGTGAATTAATTCTGTACTGGGCGGCGGGCCCCCTTCCCGTCCAGGGCCCTTGGACCACATCTGAAGTGCTCAGTCCTCCCCTGCATGGGTCACCATAGATCACAACCTCTCTACTACTCTGTGTATGGATGTCCTAACATTATACATCATACATGTATTCCTTCACAGCAAGGTACAGGTCTCTTCTGTACATATAGCCTTATGTATCAAGGCACATGGCGCAATCTACTCATACAATGTAACACTTCTCATTATATATGATTGTACCCATAGGATATGCTGTAATTCCAAAGGATTGTACACAGCCCATAGGATTGTACACTGGGAGTGACAGTGTACAATCCTATAGGTAGTCAGCGTACAATCCAATGGGCAGTGTACAATCCTATAGGCAGTCAGTGTACAATCCTATAGGCAGGGTACAATAACACTGCCCATAGGATTGTACACTGCCCATAGGATTGTACACTGGTAGTGACAGTGTACAATCCTATAGGCAGTCAGTGTTTTGCTAAGCTATTAAGGCCAAGGTACCAGGAGAACACGATTATTAATATGTTTTCAGATTGGAGTCTTTGAAATGGACAGGCCATGTTTATCCTCTTCAAGGTTTCCATGTAATGTAACATGGCCTGTATCCATGGCTCTACCTATCTGTTAAAAATAAACTTTGAATCTTTCACTGCTACCGTATGTCATACATCAGCAGTTGCCCTAGGAACCCCTTCTCCAGCCATTTTTCCTAGGCTCCGTGTTCGCATCAGTGGACCCATAAGCGGGTGCTTCTGGGAAAATTACACCCGGACATGATGTTTTACGTGATGCTTCTGGGTCCTTACTAAGAAGAGATGGACATTTGCTGGGCTACCTCCTCTCTACCTAGCATGGCAGGTGCTGCTGGATAAAGAGGAGGGAGCCCAGCTAATGTCCATCCCTGCTTAGTAAGGACCCAGAAGCATCACTTAAAACATCATGTCCGGGTCCGGTGTTCTAAAATTTAGTCGGACCCGTGTAAATTGCGGACCCTCGTCACTTCTGGTCACTTCCGGTGATACTACGTCACCACCAGCTGGAGCGACAGCTGTTGTGAGCCCCGGTGCGCATGCGCACAAGACATTTTCCAGGTCCGATGAGATTTTAAGACTTTGCTAACAGCTGACTGAGAGGAGGAGGAGGAGGGGCTGAGGTAGGACGACAACACCGCCGCGGGAAAATTTGATAACACCGCCGCATCATCGAGCAAGGAACATGTTGCAGAGCTGACTTAGAGGGGTTCTCTATTAGTTCTCTATTAACTAATTCTCTATTAGTTTCCATAGAGAATGTGGAATTCACTTCTATGTGAGGGCGGAAGTCTATGGACCTCAGGCGGAGGTATGTGTCAGTAAGGGCGGAAGTATTATATATTCACTTCCTTCCCGCCTCCTCGGGATGGACAGTCCCCTCTAAGTCAGCTCTGCAACATGTTCTTTGCTCGATGATGCGGCGGTGTTGTAAAATTTTCCCGCGGCGGTGTTGTCGTCTTACCTCAGCCCCTCCTCTCAGTCAGCTGTTAGCAAAGTCTTAAAATCTCATCGGACCTGGAATATGTCTTGTGCGCATGCGCACCGGGGCTCGCAACAGCTGTCGCTCCAGCTGGTGGTGACGTAGTATCACCGGAAGTGACGAGGGTCCGGAATTTTCACGGGTCCGACTAAATTTTAGAACACCGGCTGTCATTTTTCTTGGCAGCTTTGGCTGGGGATGAAGCTAATGGAGCACAACCTGTGCTCTATTAGCCTCAATGGAGACAGAATATTTGGACAGCAAACCACATTGGGACATTCATGACAGAACATGAAGTAATACATATGTGCAATGAGATAAATAATACAAAACATTTTTTATATCCAATAAAAAAGTGATCCAAAAAGGTCACAATATCAACACAATAAAAACAGATATACTGTCAGTGTACACGTGGAGATACAGACTCTTGGAGATACAGCTCTTAGACCTGGACCACAAGGCTGGTCCTTGTAGTGTATGACCAAGCCATAGAAGGTGCTTCAGTCCTATAGACAGTGTACAATCCTATGGGCAGCAGTGTACATTCCTATGGGCAGTGTACAATCCTATGGGCAGCAGTGTACAATAACACTGCCCATAGGATTGTACACTGCCCATAGGACTGGCTTTACTTCCATAGAGGGTTGTTGTACACGGGCTGTACCATTAGAACATCTCAACTTCATTATTATAGACGGAGACCATCTCAACTGCATTACTTACCTGTAGCAGCTGTGCACATCGACGTCACATTTACACGCCCACACGCTCACAGACATCATGGTAATTGGTAACCCAGCACCAGGCCCCTCCTCCCACCTACGTAGCGCCGTCCGCCGGGCTCCACCCACCTACGTACCACTGGCTGCCGGGCTACTACACTCCTCCCCCCCACCTACGTAGCGTCGGGCCCCGATAGCCCGATTTTGTCTCTGAGTCTGAGACAACATCGGGTGAATTCATTCTGCACTGGGTGGCTGGGCAGCGGCGGCGGGCCCCCACCTTCCCGGCCGGGCCCTCGGACCACGTTCGAAGTGCCCGACCGCTCAGTCCGCCCCTGCTTAGGACCTGCTTCCTGTCCTGATTGACCAGGAGGAGAAGCAGGAAGACAACAGTGAATCAACATTCGCTAATGTCACAAGTAGGTGGGCTCGGGGCGCAGTGCTCTGCGCCCCAAGCCCAATGTTTTTTAAGCCAATTAGAGCTTCAGGATCATGTGCTAAAAAAAAAAAACCTCATAGAAATACATGTGTCCGGCGCCCCACATGGAGATTAGGGGCTGGCCCATAGGGATTAGGGGGGCTGCGCCCGTGCGCCCCTTATGGACCGGCCACTGCTGATAGATAGAATAGTTGACAAGTGTCCCGGATCCGGCAGGACAGTCCCAGGATTTTGTACACTGTCCCACAGTGGTCATGTACTGCAAGATTCAGGCACTGTGCAGAGTGCATTCTCTGCCTATTTTATCCCACTGACACCATTGATGGGGCTTAATTTCTCCCACTGACACCAGTAATGGGGCTTATTCTACTTCCATTGATACCAACGATGGGGTCTGGTTTAGTCCTATTGACATCAATGTTGGGACTTATTTTATCCCACTGACAGCAACGCAGCACTTTCCATGCAGAGGCACTCCTAAACCTTCAGCTTCATAGCTGTACATCTGCAGTCTGAGCTAATCTAAGTCCATGCTGCCTCTGACTGCTAGTCTCACTGGAGTTGGAGTGAGATTTGATGGGAGTTGGAGTGAGATTTGATGGGAGTTGGAGTGAGATTTGATGATGTCACTACTGCCCTGCTCACTGTTTTCCTTGTTGAAGAGGAAGCTGTACCTGAGGACCTGTAGTGCAAGAATCTCCATGCTTCATTCTGTGGATCGGTGCTTCCTCCATCTCTCCTCCAGCTTCTTCATCATTACCCCACCAGTCATCAGGAGGACAGTGTAGACATAAGCGATTAAGGTGACACTAAATAATACAAAACCAAAAATATTCCTGGCTCAACATACTGACCATCCTGCAACCAACCAAATTATCCTGTCTAATAGTGTCACATACCTGGTCTGTGAGCCTGACGTGTAGACCACTGATAGTGAGACAGCAGCCACAGGAGCATGGTGATGTAAGAGTGCCTGTAATTTGTCCAGTAGTCTGCACGGCAGCAGGTGGATGTGGCAGCAAGCAGGCTGGTAGTGGAAGAGCTGGCACAGACCTTGGCAGACTGTAGAATTCAGCTGGAAGCAGGATTTGCTGAACTGACAATTGTAGGAGGTCAGATGAGCAGGAAAGCAGGGTCAGATAAGCCGGGTTGGTAATGGTCAGGCAGATTAGAAATAAATGGCAGACAGCAGGATGATCAGATCTCAAGCCAAGTCGGTACGAGGATAACAGTTAGGCAGAATCAGGAGGCAGAGGCAGAATCCAGTAGACAAGCCAGGGTCAGGGTATGAAGCAGACAATCACAGGTTAGGGATAAACTGGATCAAGATCAAAGGTCACACGAAATCAGGAACAACACACAAAATCTGCAGACCAAACAGAAATGAGTCCATACAGAAGGCCTGTTTAAACAGCCCGCCTGGCACCAGCATTAGTGACAGGTGTGCGCATCTATGCGCGATTGCGCTTATACGTGTGTCGATGCACAAGTGCGCATGTGCGTGCACCGGTGCGCATGTGCGATCGCCGGTGCGCATGTGCGATCGCCGGTGCGCATGTGCGATCGCCGGTGCACGCTCCCTAATCCACGCGTATGAACATCTCCCTGGCCAGCTGCTGATCTTCGCATGCGCATATGCACGCGCCATGGAACTCCATCTACCCTATGGACCTGTCTTCTATGACAAATAGTATGCGTTAAAAACAGGGATTTAGCTTGTACACATTTGCAAATACAATGCGTAAGCTGCAGAGCCCTGTCAAGGTACCCCAGTATTATCTGAAGTCCTAACTCTACATTTTGAGAGCCACCACAGTGGAAGCACATGAATTATAATGGATAGGCAGAGGGTAGGTGAGCCTGGAGGGAGCACTGGACACCCATCATATAGCACCATGGCAGCAAAGGTGTCCAGTGCATCCCCTCACCAATATTACAACAGTACAAACAAATGGCCACTGCCTCCCACCTATAACTGGCCTTTGCAGCAGGGAGCACATTAAAGGGCAATGCATGCAAAACAAAACCAAAGAAATTCCCAGCTTACTGACCAGCCTGCAACCAACCAAATTATCCTGTCTAACAGTATGTGTTAAAAACAGGGGTTTCCATTAAAATTCATGCGATTCCACTGTGAAGGCTCTCAAAATTTAGAGTTGGGACTACAGAAATACTGGGGTGCCTTGATGGGGCTCTGTAGCTTAGTCGTGTATTTGCAAATGTGTGCAAACTAAACCCCTGTTTTTAACACATACTGTTAATGAGGATAATTCAAGATCAAATGAAGAAACACATTTTATTTTGATGTGAAATCTTTTATCTGACTCTAGGACTATACGCCCTCTGATGACGTATTGGATACGAAACGCGTAGGAGGAGCTACACCTGCGTCTGACGTCACACGCCGGGAAGGTCCACTGCTATTACCAGCGGCTCCGGGTGATTGTTTTTTAAGCTGTACATTAATTTACAATTGGTGAGTGCAATATACTCTTTTTGGGCTAAATAAATTCTTTTACTGAGACATACTGCACCGTGAGCCTCTCTCTTGTTTCATGACATACCTGCCCTTACCGGACTGCAGTCAAACTATCTATGCATGAAGTGGAGCATCTACACACCTATATATATGTAGAGTGGAGCGTTCGGTACTTATGCTGTGTCCATCTGGGATATCTCTAATCCAAGAAGCACTTTAGATCATTGTGAAAACAGAGGTCATAATGTTCTGGTAAGAGGCTGTCTACTTCATGTGGTGGAGGTGAAGGCTCATTTGGATCACCTATGTCAGTTTGCTTGGTGCACATTAGGAGGTGGAAACTTCTACTTCAATTTCAACCTCAAATGATTGAACTGTATTATGGACACATAATTATTTATTAGCGCTGCATTTTATATACCATTTTCATTATCACCTGTTGATTGATGCTGGCTGCTATTTCTGCATAAAGGTTGGATGCGCGGTTTTCTTTATTTTATTCTTTTTATCCTAATGCATTCTATGCATTAAGATAAAAAAGCCTTCTGCGTGTAGCAGCCGCCCCAGCCCCCCTAATACTTACCTGAGCCCATCTCTGTCCAGCGATGTTCACGAGTTCCTCGGCCATCCTGGGAGTCTTCACCCTGATTGGCTGAGACACAGCCGCGGCCACATTTGTCAATCAAAGTCAGTTAGCCAATCAGGAGAGAGAGGGGGTGGGGCCGAACGGTAGCTCCGTGTCTGAATGGACACATGGAGCTGCAAATCGGCTTGGGTGCCCTAAAACAAGCTGCTTGCTGTGGGAGCACCCAATAGGAGGGTGGGGCTAGGAGCATCAATGAAGGACCTAAGAAGAGGATGATCCATTCCAGGCTGCTCTGTGCAAAAACAACTGCACAGAGGAGGTAAGTATAACAGGTTTGTTATTAAAAAAAAAAAAAAAAACGAGACTTTACAATCACTTTAAATACTCTTTTGGTAAGAGGACACACCAGCGTTTTTTTCAGGGAACTTTGTGAAGTCCTTGCAAGGATTTTTTGAGTACCATTGGAAATAAGGGACTCTGCAAGTGCCATAGGAAATACTGACAGGGATTCTGGAAGTCCCTGCAAGGATTCCACAAATACTATTGGACGTACTGGCAGGGATTTTGGGGATTAAATATCCTTTTGGTTAGAGGAATATGGCAGCGTTGTTCAGGGGCTGACATGCAACTTTTGGCCCAGGGGGCAAGTACAAACCAGAGGCCCATGGTGCAGCAACCCAGCCCCCCTCCCACTCTCCCTCTTCCCGGCCTCCTCCTGATCCCTATTTCAGGCTGAAGCTCCGCTCCAGGTACTCTCTACTCACCGGCTGAATCCGGATCCCGACCTGGTCAGACGGGGGGCATTTGAGGGAAGCTTGGAGAGCTCGGTCGGGGCTGCCTGGGGGAGGAGAATTTCCAGTGGGGAATGCTCAGACACAGTTTACACCATCCATGCTGACTGGGAGGTCTGCGCTCTGTCCTTGTTTTCATCCCGCACTCAGTAGGTCAGCAGTCGGGACTTTTTGCTTCTCTTCACCAGGAATCCTTTAGGCATGTCTTTGGCAAAAGCGGTGCAGCATTTTTTCGGAGCGTCAGAGCGGCCTGGGAACCAATTGCCCCCCTGGCCCAGTCCTCCTCCCTTATTTCAGGGAACTCTAGAAGTCCATTCAAAAACTGGAACTAGTGGCAGGGATTCCATGGGTGCAACTGGAAATATGGCAGGGATTCTAGAGTACCATTGGAAAGGCTGGCAGGAAATCTGGAGTACCATTGGAGGTGCTTGAAGGAATTCTGGGATAAAAGAAAGGAAATTGTAGCCAACCAATTGACCAAAACCACTACTATATTAGACCACCCTAGGGTCCAACATTGTCTATCCACTTTCACAAGTACACTGTTTATAAATATGTGTGTAGCGCTAATACATAAAAAGTGCATATAATGATCAATATAATAGTGAAAAAATGAAATGATCTGAATGATAATGAAAACGCCCCGGAAGACGTCAACCTATGATGAAACTAGTCGGGTGGTTCCAGACGTGACGTAGCCACGCCTCCATTGTCGGTCCGAGTTTCCTATCTGCACCTGCGGGAAGCCACAGCTTCATTTGTGCTATGCCAGTTTTTCTTCTACTTTTGTAAGTGTAACTTTTAATAAATTAGCATTTTATTCATAAACGGTATTATGCGATGTGCTCCTTCCTTTCTTTTTCCTCCATTATCCATACATGGGCTATGTTTACATGAGCTTTCCTTATGAATCATGATTGGATTTGGTGCCAATAAATATGAGAGATCTGTTCCTGTGGAATCTATGTGATCCTTCTCCCATGATATCAGCTATTTTGTGGTTTACCTATATCAGGGGTGGGGAACCTTTTTTTCTGCCAAGGGCCATTTGGATTTTTGTAACATCATTCGGGGGCCGTACAAAATGTGTGCATAAATGTAATAGGCATTGCTTTGCGGCAAAAAACGCTGACTTTGAGGTCACAAAAGTGTGAAAGGGGCCTTTAGTAATCAAGGTATAGTGTGCCCCCTTTCAATGCAGACTGACCACAGCGTGCCCCCTTTCAATGCAGACTGACCACAGCGTGCCCCCTTTCAATACAGACTGACCACAGCGTGCCCCCTTTCAATGTAGACTGACCACAGCGTGCCCCCTTTCAATGCAGACTGACCACAGCGTGCCCCCTTTCAATACAGACTGACCACAGCGTGCCCCCTTTCAATGCAGAGAGACCACAGCGTGCCCCCTTTCAATGCAGACTGACCACAGCGTGCCCCCTTTCAAAACAGACTGACCACAGCGTGCCCCCTTTCAATGCAGACTGACCACAGCGTGCCCCCTTTCAATGCAGACAGACCACAGAGTGCCCCCTTTCAATGCAGAGAGACCACAGCGTGCCCCCTTTCAATGCAGACTGACCACAGCGTGCCCCCTTTCAATGCAGACTGACCACAGCGTGCCCCCTTTCAATGCAGACTGACCACAGCGTGCCCACTTTCAATGCAGACTGACCACAGCATGCCTCCCTTCAATGCAGAATGCCAGTGCTCTTACCTGCAGTGGCGGCTTCTCCTCGAGTCCTTCCACCCTCCTCGACCAATGGCATGTGTTCGTCTTTTCGGCCAATCAGGAAGTGGGTTTCAAACCCGCTTCCTAAATGGCCAGGGAGAGGATCCGTGTGAAAATAGTGAATTTTCATTCGCTATTGTCACACAAATGGGCGGGTTTAGGGCGCACTGCTCTGCGCCCCGGGTCCACCCTTTTCTGACACTCACACTGTCAGGACGGAGCCATCGGCTCCTTCTGACACAGCGGCACGGGTTGGCCGGACGAAACGATTGTGCGGACCGCAGGTTCCCCACCCCTGACCTATATGCTCTGAAGACCTTAAGGGTCTGGTAAGCAGTTTACCATACAATTTTCCTCACGGGTGATTCATATGGATTTTTCACTTGGATTTCTATTGGGACTATATATCATTTTTCATCACTTCTATTGAGCACAATTTTCACTCTTTTATATCCACGGATATATTTACACTAGAGGACTTTTTTTGCTGAACTTGTTTATTATTATTCACATTCAGAGTGTTTTAATTATCATTCAGATCATTTCATTTTTTCACTATTATATTGATCATTATATGCACTTTTTATGTATTAGCGCTACACAATTTCTGTTACATACTATGTGGACTTTTTTTCTATGGGTCTGTGTTAGCAGCTT
Organism: Pelophylax lessonae; assembly: GCF_965119305.1. Lineage (NCBI taxonomy): Eukaryota > Metazoa > Chordata > Amphibia > Anura > Ranidae > Pelophylax > Pelophylax lessonae. The sequence goes on along the minus strand of NC_138775.1, from coordinate 282,968,478 downwards.
TTTTCACATCATTTTTTTTATATTCACCATTTGTTTTAGCGCAGAATTATCTCTTGATTTATAGTTTATAAATACTTGAAATCTCCTTCAATTTGTTGACTTAATGTTTCCTAGCACTAAAAACTGGATTCCTGTTTGCACAATAGCAAACTTTTTGTTAAATTCTTTATGATAATTAAATATTAAAGTGCCCCGTGATTAATTACACCAGCAAAAAAAACAAACAAAAATAATTCTATAGAGCAACCTCTGTTACCTGCTATTAGGGGTAAGCTTTAGGTTTCTTGTTTTGTAGCGGTCGCCGTACTCTAGGATGCTGCGTCTTGTTGTATTGGGAATTCCATATTCTGGGGATATTGTGTACAGCTGGAGGACATGTTGGTTCCTGTAGGGGTACGGAACTGCAGATGCCAAGACCTACAGGCTAAGTAAAATCTAACATGAGTATAAAGGTTATTGTAATCTGAATTTCTATAAAAAAAAGTTCCTTTTTATTTTAATTGCACCAATAGCTATGCTTAAAAGGAAACAAATTTACAATTCCGATGTTTAGCACTAAGTAGGTAATGTTCTTCACAGCTTGTTGTTTTCTTTTATCCTAGTGGCCTACTGTGATACAAAGTATCCACGAAGATAAAACAATGCAAGTTCTGTTTGTAAACGGAACAGATCATCAAAAATGTATTATGTTACGTACCTATTGTTTAACTACTTCAGCCCTGGAAGTTTTACCCCCTTAATGACCAGGCCAGTTTTTGCGATACAGCACTGCGTTATTTTAACTAACAATTGCGCAGTCGTGCAACGCTGTACCCAAATAAAATTGATGTCTTTTTTTCCACACAAATAGAGCTTTCTCTTGGTGGTATTTGCTCACCTCTGCCGTTTTTATTTTTTTGCGCTATATACAAAAAATAGCGACAATTTTGGGAAAAAAACAATATTTTTTACTTTCTGCTATAAAGATATTCCCAAAAAGAATGTAGAAAATCTAATTTTTTTCATCATCTTAGGCCAATATGCATTCAGCTACATATTTTTGGTAAAAAAAAATTCCCAATAAGTGTATATTGATTGGTTTGCGCAAAAGTTATCACATTCTACATTCTAGTATCCACCAGAAAGCAAGGGAAAGTAGTTGAGCCTGCAGCCAGTGAGACCCAGAACAGCCAAAAATAATCAAACGTCACTCCTATGATTACAGAGGAGGTACAGGACTATATTTACCTGTACCTCTCAAGCAACCTATTCTAGGAGGGTGCTAAACAGGTAATTAACATAACTAAAGCTGTAGAAAAAAAAATTTTTTTCAGATAAACGTCTGCTTTAACCGCTTCCGGACTGCCCGCCGCAGATATACTGGGGCAGGCTGGCCCTCCTGCGCGTGCCTGCAGCTAGGGAGCGAGCATGCGGCGCCGGCGGCGCGCTCCTGCCCTCACTCTGCAGCAGTGACTCCGATGCACGGGGTAGGCGGCTCCGATTGCCGCCTGACACCCGCGATCGCTCCCCGCTGAGAGAGAAGGACGGTCAGCTGTTGTAAACACAGCTGACCGTTCTTCTCCCTGAAATGATCTCAGAGTGCCTGTGATCTTTCTATATAGGATCACAGGTCTCTATGGTCATTCCATAAGCCCCACCCCCATACAGTTAGAATCATTCCCTTAGGCTCACATTTAACCCCTTGATCACCCACAGTGTTAACCCCTTCCCTGCCAGTGTCATTATTACAGTACCAGTGCATATTTTTAGCACTGATTACTGTAGTAATGTCACTGGTCCCCCCAAAAGTGTCAAAAATGTCAGTTAGGGGTCCGATCTGTCTGCCGCAATGTCGCAGTCCTGCTAAGAATTGCAGATCACCACCATTACTAGTTAAAAAATAAAAAACAATAAAAATGACATAAATCTTTCCCGTAGTTAGTAGAGGCAACAACTTTTGTGAAAACCAATCAAAATACCACCTCCTCTGATGATGTCACTTCCTTGACGACACGCGTCAGGTGATCCGGAACGAGCAGCACGCCACCAATACCGCGGTTTTTACTTATTTACTATGCCTGTATACATTCACCTTTGTGTGAGTATATTTTTATGCATTTATTAAACCTGAGTTTGTACAGTCTGCACTATGTCCTGCCCCTTTCTTTTGAGGTGAATTGAATATTGCTGAGATCATTACTCTGTCTGGTGGTACGATTTGAGCCTTCATTGCCCTTAACCAAGATCTGTTGAGACACTGGGAATTGATGAGTTATACCGTTGGCACTGTCTGTCATTGATGGCCCAATTTGAGTTTATTGCATCGCCCATATCCATCTAATATCTGGTAAGCAGTTGGCATATTTCCACGCTTGGGTGTTGGCTTCTTTTCATCCGCACGGCTCTGATATTGGGAATTGGTCTCCACTACTTCTCATTTCTCTTGGACTGTTGGGACTTATTGTGGACACTCTACATTGTTTAATATCTAGTTACAGTGTTTGGCGCTACTACACCTTTTATATATGCCTATATGATTTGTAATCTATCATTTAGTTGGCTGCCTTCACATTTATCTTCAGGATCCTCATTATTATTTTAACTTCTTGTTGTCCGAGCGCAGATTCTTTTCCCCTTTTACCAATCAAAATATGCCTATTGCGATTTTTTTTTACCAAAAATATGTAGCAGAAAACAAATTGGCCTAAAATGTTAAAAAATTTTGATTCTTACTTTTTTTTTTTTTGGGGAATGTTATATAGCAGAAAGTGAAAAATGCTGTTTTTTTTTCCAGAATTGTCGCTCTTTTTTTGTTTATAGGTTAAAAAATAAAAATCGCACAGGTGATCAAATACCACCAAAAGAAAGCTCTATTTGTGGGAAAAAAAGGACATCAATTTTATTTGGGTACAGCGTCGCACGACCGCGCAATTGTCCGTTAAAGTAAAGCAGTGCCGAATCACAAAAAATGGCCTGGTCATTTAGGGGCAAATCCTTCCGGTTCAGAAGTGGTTAAGTGCTCTTTCACACAATAAAGTGCATCTGAATGCAGGTGTTTTTTTTGTGCGTCCCTATGCAGCAGGTTTAGGGCAGCCCATTAATTTCAACGGAATGATCTAAATGCGTAAAGAAGCACAAAAATAGTGCATGTGCGAAGGCCAGATGAGTGGGGGTGCCTATTAATGGCATCCACCCGCATCTGCAGACAAGTGTGGGAAAATGCACAATTTTGTACGCGTTCACCTGGTGTGTTCAAACCCTAAACTTTTTTTTTTTATTATTTGTGTAGCGCTACCCCCGCAAGGACTGCCGGATTTTGGATCCCCCTATTCCTGCACTGCCAGGCCACACACATTTTTAACTCTTTTCAAAGACAAGGAACAGTCCAAGAACTTGTTTTTGTTGTTTTATTGGGGGAAAAACTTGGATTATGGGGTTTATGGGTTGCTCAATTTGACAACTTCCTTCTCTATGTAATCCAGAAAAATGAACATATACAGTACTTGACTGTATTCCCTCCAGAACAACAACAGGCTCTATATATTTGGCATAGAAAATCCCCCTTTATGGGAGCTCTGTGTCCCCAGAGTAGAATTTTAGCAAAATCTCCACTTGTAGGAGCTCTATGTCTCCTCTCTTGAAAATACAAGCCCTCCTGGCTCCATGGTGAAATGCCCCAGGACAGGGGATTGGGTCATAGCTTGTTGGCACAGTCCCAGAAATGCTTGCTTGGTATTGCATCCAGCAGCTTTAACCCTTTTTGGTCCTGGGGGTTGTAGAAGTACTCCCACTGTCCCTGGAAATCCTGCTGCCTCTAAGGAGACGACGTTCAGGCCTCCTGCTGTACAAGTCCTTCTTCACAAGCCAGGGTGTCTCCCAACCGAGACTGTGGTTGGGAGATCTCTACTATCCCACAGTCTCCCAATCGAGACTATGAGATAGTAGAGATCCCTCTCTGTCCTTCTTCCTTTCTCAGTTCAAAGCCTGGAGGTAGAGCCCCCCTCAACCTGGGATTTCCCCCCCCCAGGCCTCACGACACAGCTTCCTCACTCCATCTTCCACCTGACTCCCCTGCTGGCCAAGCTCTATAATTTTTAAAGGCTGATTCGGTCACCCTGCCAGGCCTTCTGCCTGAGGATTGGCCAGATTCCCTCAAGTATGCAGATCAGGACCTCCTGGCCACCACCCACCAGCCTCAAGAAACTTCTCCAAGCTTCTAGAACCAGGGGGAGGTACCAGAGGCCTGCCTTATAGAGCTCTTCAGCCTTACCTACAGTAACCCCTACCAATTACCCAGAGTTAAAAAAAAAAAAAATTACCTACACTAGTTGCACACTAGAGAGTGCTACATTTGATTTCAAATACATAGTATACAGTACATTGCTATCACTGAAAACTCAGGCAATGATTTACTCAAACTTCGTAAACGATGAAACACCATATTTCCAAAAATTTGGTCAAAATTTTTCAAGATGTAAGATTCTTTAAAATATAATCAAACTTATATATTTCTTGAAATATAAGATTATGACCAGTCATATTCTCATTTTATTTTAGAGAAAATATTTTCTTTGTTGTTTTATTTCTCAAAGAACAGAAGATCTGTGTCTAGGTACCTAACAACCTCTAATAATGTAATGAGGCTTATCACACCAATATGGCCTCAGCAGGAAGACACCTATAGCAGAACAGATGTAAGAGTGACCCGCCATATTGGAGACCATCTGATGATGAATCACTGGATATGATCTACACCAAATGCAAATCGTTACAGGAAGACTGGACCATTAGTCAAAAAAGTAAAAAAAAAAAAAAGCAATTAAATTAAATTAACAATATTAAAAAAATTACTTCTAAAGAAATGAGATGAAGATTGTATGACGATTTAGCAAACTCATAATAAGTAACATTCAGGATACAAATCATCAGGAAACTTGAAAGTGTCTCTAGCCAAAATGGTTGCTTTAGCTTTAGGCAAGGTGGTGAGAAGTTTTAACCTTGTTAAGATTTTCTTTCTATTTTTTTGGTATAGGAGCGCTGGACCTTGTGGTAGTTTTTTAAGATGATATATCTGGTGTGTGGTCCTAGAGACTGCTCACCAACAACCCTGGTGTCCTGCTGGACCCTCCGAGAAGTTTGCAAAAAAATAAATTGAAAAGATAGGAGCACCACACTAGTTTCTACAGTCCAAAAAATATTTTTTTCTAAACACTCCTCATTAGAGGTTGTAGAATGATAACCATAGGGTGATGGATACCATCCTGGTGTCAGGACCGGGGTCTAAACTGCGACCTTTGCTGTGTCTGAGGATGTCTCTTCTTGTTGAGCCACCTGGTCCTGGACAGCTCCCTGAACACTTCCTTGAACGATCTTGCCTTGAGCCTTGTTTCTTTTGAACCTTGAACCCTTTGGTCCTCCCATGAACTTCCAGTTTACCAAATTATTGTGCACCCTCCAGCCAAAATCTCACCCTTGTTACTCCTGCTGCTGTCTATCTTTGCTACTAGTCAATACTGAGCTTTGGCTTGTTCCTCAACTACGTTTCTGCGGGACCTCAATCTGCAACCACTGCTACTGACCTTTGACTTGTTTCCTGACTACAGTTCTGCTCGATCCCTACCTGCTATAACTGCTTCTGGACCCTGGCTTGCTCACCTCCTGGTGGGCCAATCCTGAGGACTGGGACCTAGCACCAACATCAAAGCAAAAACCATCTCCATCATCAGAAACTCTGGTAAGCACTGGTTAGTGATTAGACTCCACATCTCGAGTGCCGAACATCCCTTTCCTTATTCCGGTACGTTGGAGGTGTCGGAGGTCTGAGCACCGGGTGGAGCTGTCGTGTGGGAAGGTTGTTACCCTTTCATTTGCCTTGCTGTGCGTTGCATTTTCACGTGCATATGAACGCATTGCGCTGAGAAAAAGTAGTCCACGCTGTTCTTTTTTTTTTTTTTTTAGCACTGAACAAACGCAATGTAATGTGATGATGTAAACTGCATTGATAAGTAAACATTTTTTAGTTGCCATGGCTTGGGAATGCGCTCACGAACCCCCCCCCCCCTTCTGCACACAGTGTGAATGAACCCTAAATGGGCCCTTAGAATTAGTGATGGACCGATATTGTTTTCTTATTGCCACTACTGATACCGATATTTTGGTCATCGCACCAAATCTTCGTACATTAAAAACCTTTTTTTTTTTTTCACAGGTACTGTTGTGGAGGGATCTGAGGGTCTAAAAGACCCCAAACCTCTCCTCTGCACTTAAAAGCATTCAAAACGCCAAGTTTGGCTGTTTTGAATGCTGTAATTTTTTTGAATTTGGCGCCGAGTACCCGGAAGGGATGTCATGAGATCACTTCCGGGTTTTTACATGGAGACCCAATCAGAGCCGAATGCGGTTTTGATCGGGTCTTTAGAGGCCATGCAGGCTGGTTGCCCGGGTCTCCTGGTGGGACGGGAGACCCAGGCGAGCCGCTGAAGGCGGTGGGAGGGGGGGACGTCCCCTCCCGCTCCTTGTAATGAGAGCTGAGCGGTTTCTCAGCCGCATCGGTTGTCATTACAAGATACCCGACCATCGGCTATGGACGCCGGTACTGGGGTGATGCCTCTAGCTGCAGGAATCAAGCACTTTCCTGAAAAATCGGTCACCTCAGGGGCCGATTCCAATATATCGGGGAAAGTGCATATCGGCCCCTGATAATTGGTCGATCCCTACTTAGAATATTGTTTGCTGATAAAAAAAAACAATCGTAGCACAAGTAAGCGAACAGATCCCCCCCCCCCCCAAAAAAAAAAACATGCAAACTTTTTGAAAGCCTCTCAATCAGGGCTGGTGTTAGAAATCGCGGGGCCCCGTACAGACTACCTGGCAGGGCCCCCCCAAGAAAATATTAAAGATATATTTAGCTAAAATTACAACAAAATCACTATTATCAGACACAAATATAACATAACTCGCATAATTCCTGCTAAATCTAAAAAAAATACTATGTTAAATAAAAAAGAAGATGAGATGAGAAAAATATACAGGCTGGGCAGATGGAGCTCAGTGATCAGAGAGACCGAGAGAGAGAAACAAAGTTACAATTTACAAATAAACTCCTGAGCAGAGATAAGTGCTGGGAGGGGGGGGGCCACACAGGGAGGGGGATTAGTGAGGGACGACTGTCTTTCTCAACAGATAAAAGCTGATAGCAGGGAGGGGGACAGATCAGATTCAGGTGCTGGAGGAAGATTTCTGTATTTGTTCTCCATCACTAATCCCCCTCTCTGTGTGGGCCCCCCTGTGTGCTCAGGCCCCCTACAAGAGGGCTGGTGGTCCCCCCCTATCAGCGGCCCTGCTCTCAATTGTCCTGAATAATTCGGTTGAAGTTTGTCCTTAAAAGGTGAACATTTACAACTAACGCACACATTTGCTCCAAATTTTACTCCCAATGGCAAAAACCTGGGATGGATTGAATAATTTATGTCAAGAAACAGCTTCGCCATCAGCTGACGGAGTTCAGAGCAGGTCGATGCTGCTGGGAAGACAGTAAAACGGTGCCAGACCGAAGCTTCACCGCAGGAAACGTGTACATTAGAAGCACATAGGGACTATTATGGTGAAAATATTTCCGGGGGACACTTTGCCGCTGAAGCAACGCAACATTAGAATCTCATGTCGGTTTTAGGTAGAGCGGGGGTGCCAGACTCAATTTCATCATGGGTCGCAATCAGCATTATGATTGCCCTCAAAGGGTCGTTTGTATTTGTAAGGCTGGCCACACATTATACAATTTTCTTCTACAACTTTCCTTTAAATTTACTAAAACCATATAATACGAGGTCAAACCTAAACACTCCCAATTTTGTATGTAATCAGGCAGGCCCTTCCACTACATTAGTTAAATGTAAATCTTAACCACTTGCTGACCGCTCCATGCAGATTTACTAGAGCAGGGCGGCTCGGCTGCGCATAATCACATAGATCTACATGATTATGTGCACAGGGTTTTGTCGGCACGCGTGCGCCGCTGGAGTCACGCTCCCGCTGTGATTAGACACAGCAGGAGGCAGATCGCGGGAGGAGTGGGCTCGATATCTCTGACCAATCAATCAGAAACAGACTTCATGAGAGTGGCCTGAGGGCCTGATGTCCTCTAGTGTGCCCTGTGCTCACTGCCCAGCACCTTGGAGCTCGATTGGCATTTACCAGTGAACACCAGAATTGGCAGGTCCACCACTGGCACCCTGTGCTTTTCACAGATGAGAGCAGGTTCACCCTTAGACCATGTGACAGACATGAAAGGGTCTGGAGAAGCCACGGAGAACATTATGCTGCCTGTAACATCGTTCAGCATGATCGGTTTGGTGGTGGGTCAGTGATGGTCTGGGGAGGCATATCCATGGAAGGACACACAGACCTCTACAGGATAGACAATGCCACCCTGACTGCCATTAGGTATCGGGATGAAATCTTTGGACCCATTGTCAGACCCTACACTGGTGCAGTGGGTCCTGGGTTCCTCCTGGTGGAGGACAATGCCCGGCCTCATGTGGTGAGAGTATGCAGCCAGTTCCTGGAGTATGAAGGAATTGATACCATTGAATGACCCCCACACTCGCCTGACCTAAATCCAATAGAACACCAATGGGACATTATGTTTCGGTCCATCCAACGCCGCCAGGTTACACCTCAGTCTTTTCAGGAGCTCAGTGATGCCCTGGTCCAGATGTGGGAGGAAATACCCCAGGACACCATCCATCGTCTCATTAGGAGCATTCCCCGACGTTGTCAGGCATGCATACTTTTTTTAGGGGTGTCTTTGAATTCAGTCCTCTGTAGGTTGATAATTTTCATTTCCATCAAATGATGTGGCATCCTTTCATTCCTAACACATTACCCAGTCCATAGCAGTATAGATCCTAACACATTACCCAGTCCATACCAGTATAGATCTTAACACATTACCCAGTCCATACCAGTATAGATCCTAACACATTACCCAGTCCTTACCAGTATAGATCCTAACACATTACCCAGTCCATACCAGTATAGATCCTAACACATTACCCAGCCCATACCAGTAAAGATCCTAACACATTACCCAGTCCATACCAGTAAAGATCCTAACACATTACCCAGTCCATACCAGTATAGACCCTAACACATTACCCAGTCAATACCAGTATAGATATCCAGCATGAGATTTTTCCCCATTGAGATATGATGGGTTTTCAAAGTGTTCCTTTAATTTTTTTGAGCAGTGTATATATAACATATACAATATCTACACAAAGCAATGCTGTAATAAAATGGTATTAAAAATTACCTTTTTGCTTCAATCTGCAGCTGTTATAATTTTCTGCAAAATTTAACACAATATGACAACCTGAAGGTATTCTGTAAACTGGCGTACGGAACTTCCCCAGAAAGTTTTAGTCACCTCCTGCAACAGGAATTTCAGTTTTGGGGAGATACTCCCCAATGGCTAAATACTTCTAAAGGGATGCAGACCATGCAGCTTTACTCATCAGAACACTAAGAGTGCACCAGGTGGTTATAATGAACCAGACCCTCCTATTCAGATCCAGTTTGCATAGGACATGGTGAAATAAACAGTTATTGCTTCAGAGCAACAAATAGTAGAAATCTGCTACAAAGTTTGTTAGAATCCCTGCAATGTACAGAGATGACCCAAAGAATGTTTTGTTTGTTTTTCTCATGTGGTGATATTATCTTGCAACAATTATTTTAATTATTACGGAATCCATATACAAAAATATAACAAAGCTAAAACACGCACCTCTTTCTCTCAGTTAATTAGTGTTAGTTTAAAAAATTTCGTGTTACAGTGGATAAAACGTATACATTTTATTCTATAATTTGCCCCATTAAAAAAAATTAAGCAAAAATTATAATTCTGGTACAACACATTGCAATGATTACAAAATTACAAATTAAGACTCTTTTCTCAATGCAACACTAAAAAACAACAAAAAAAAAAGAATAAATACAAACAAAAGCTTAAATTGTAATCGGTACAAATATAGTTAATTAATTATGACTGATTAAAGTTAATAAAAAAACAAATGAAATTCTCCCAGTCGTGTGCCTCCTGCATGCTCTGGCAGCCACAATGCGGCGTTATCTGTCACCTGCTGTATCCACCGGACAAAGTGGATGACAGATCAGTGTACCAGGCCCGGCCCCGGTATCATATGATTGCTGTAACCAATCACATCAATCACATGACAGCTGTACACAATGAATGGCTTTCATTCATAGCCATTCATTGTGCAGTATTGTGATCTCCATGTTATTGGTCACTATAATCACATGGTACCGACAGGGCCATTTACAGCGCACTGAACCATGTGATAGCTGTGGCCAATCACAGCTATTCCAATAGTACATAATGGCTGAATACATGCCATTCATAAAAAGGATTTCTTATAACAATGATCATCACTGTTATAAGCAATCATAGTTTTAAAAAAAATTCTGATCCCTTCCCCAGAGTAGTGCAGCATCTCTATGGTAACACTGCAATGCTCTGGTCACAGTGTGTAACAAAAAATATATATAAAAAAAGGAAGAAATTGTTAAAAAAAGAACAAAAGTTTAAAATTTAAAAAAATTATGATTGATATTATTTTTACAAACTGTTAACAGTCAGTATCCCTGATTACCACCACACCAGTCATATGAGGACCCTGTACTGCTCTTGTGACAGAGATTGTGAAAAAAAATAATTTATTTTCTTAATTTTCCAAAAAATAGTTACAAAAAATTAAAACTTCAACAAATGCACCATGCCCCTTACTAAATACCTTGGGGTGTGTACTTTCCAAAATGGGTTCATTTAGGGGGATATTTATGTTGTCCTGACATTTTAGGGCTTCAAAATAAATTAGATAGGCTGGCAGTACATTAGGACTGATCAATTTTCAAATATACAGTATATACTGTACCATAATTTGTAGACAAGAAATGTAGCAGAATTATTTTTGGCCTAAATTTATGAAGAAAGATTATTTATTTGCAAAATTTAAGAAGAATTTAAAAACCTAGTGGTAATTAAATACCACCAAAAGAAAGCTCTATCTGTCTAAAAAAAGAAAAAGATACAATTTTGGGTACAGTGTTGCAATTGTAATTGTCATTCAAAGTGTGACATCGCTGAAAGCAGAAAATTGGCCTGGGCATAAAAGGGGTGAAAGTGTACAGTATTGAATTGGTTAATAGCAGCTGCTGAGTTTACAAACAACTCCCGACTGTCACTTTGACAGTTGGGAATTGCTGCTAAAGCGGAGTTCCAGCTGTTTTGGTGTTTATTAAAAGTCAGCAGCTACAAAAAGTGTATCTGCTGACTTTTAATAAACACACACTCACCTGTCCCACAATCCAGCGATGCGGCTGGCGGGAGCCTCGGTTCTCTTCCTCTTCTCCCTGCGGCGCCAGCATCACAAGTGTGGGCACCCGTCTGTGACAGCTTGCGGCTTCCTTGGTGGCCAGGCAATCTTCTGGGACCTCTGACGTGTCCCAGAAGATTGCAGGGAGGGAGGAGTAGAGGAGAACTTCCGCTCAAGCCGCCTAGGCGACCCAAGCAGAAGTGGGAGTGGGTACCTGTCAAAACTAGGTACCCGCCCCCCCCCAAAAAAATAACACGCCAAATGTGGCATGTCAGGGGGTCAGGAGAGGTGAGGTAAGTAGGGGAGCCTGGGAAGAGAAATTGCTATGCTCGTGGTAGGTGAGGTAGGAAGGGGAGCCTAAGGAATTGCCACTTTTGGTGGTAGGTGAGGTAGGTAGGGGAGCCTGGGAAGAGGCATTGTTACCCTTGGTGGTTGGTGAGGTAGGTGGGGGAGCCTGGGAAGAGGCATTGTCACCCTTGGTGGTTGGTGAGGTAGGTGGGGGAGCCTGGGAAGAGGCATTGTCACCCTTAGGGGTAGGTGAGGTAGGTGGTTGAGCCTGGAAAGAGGCATTGTCACCCTTGGCGGTTGGTGAGGTAGGTAGGGGAGCCTGGGAGGAGGCATTGACACCCTTGGTGGTAGGTGAGGTAGATGGGGGAACCTGGGAAGAGGCATTGTCACCCTTGGTGGTATGTGAGGTAGGTGGGGGAGCCTGGGAAGAGACATTGTCACCCTTGGTGGTAGGTGAGGTAGATGGGGGAGCCTGGGAAGAGGCATTGTCACCCTTGGTGGTATGTGAGGTAGGTGGGGGAGCCTGGGAAGAGGCATTGTCACCCTTGGTGGTATGTGAGGTAGGTGGGGGAGCCTGGGAAGAGACATTGTCACACTTGGTGGTAGGTGAGGTAGATGGGGGAACCTGGGAAGAGGCATTGTCACCCTTGGTGGTTGGTGAGGTAGGTGGGGGAGCCTGGGAAGAGACATTGTCACCCTTGGTGGTAGGTGAGGTAGATGGGGGAACCTGGGAAGAGGCATTGTCACCCTTGGTGGTTGGTGAGGTAGATGGGGGAGCCTGGGAAGAGGCATTGTCACCCTTGGTGGTATGTGAGGTAGGTGGGGGAGCCTGGGAAGAGACATTGTCACCCTTGGTGGTAGGTGAGGTAGATGGGGGAACCTGGGAAGAGGCATTGTCACCCTTGGTGGTTGGTGAGGTAGGTGTGGGAGCCTGGGAAGAGGCATTGTCACCCTTGGTGGTAGGTGAGGTAGGTGGGGGAGCCTGGGAAGAGGTATTGTCACCCTTGGTGGTAGGTGAGGTAGGTAGGGGAGCCTGGGAAGAGGCATTGACACCCTTGGTGGTTGGTGAGGTAGGTGGTGGAGCCTGGGAAGAGGCATTGTCACCCTTGGTGCTTGGTGAGGTAGGTGGGGGAGCCTGGGAAGAGGCATTGTTACCCTTGGTGGTTGGTGAGGTAGGTGGGGGAGCCTGGGAAGAGGCATTGTCACCCTTAGGGGTAGGTGAGGTAGGTGGTTGAGCCTGGAAAGAGGCATTGTCACCCTTGGCGGTTGGTGAGGTAGGTGGGGGAGCCTGGGAGGAGGCATTGACACCCTTGGTGGTAGGTGAGGTAGATGGGGGAACCTGGGAAGAGGCATTGTCACCCTTGGTGGTATGTGAGGTAGGTGGGGGAGCCTGGGAAGAGACATTGTCACCCTTGGTGGTAGGTGAGGTAGATGGGGGAGCCTGGGAAGAGGCATTGTCACCCTTGGTGGTATGTGAGGTATGTGGGGGAGCCTGGGAAGAGGCATTGTCACCCTTGGTGGTATGTGAGGTTGGTGGGGGAGCCTGGGAAGAGACATTGTCACCCTTGGTGGTAGGTGAGGTAGATGGGGGAACCTGGGAAGAGGCATTGTCACCCTTGGTGGTTGGTGAGGTAGGTGGGGGAGCCTGGGAAGAGACATTGTCACCCTTGGTGGTAGGTGAGGTAGATGGGGGAACCTGGGAAGAGGCATTGTCACCCTTGGTGGTTGGTGAGGTAGATGGGGGAGCCTGGGAAGAGGCATTGTCACCCTTGGTGGTATGTGAGGTAGGTGGGGGAGCCTGGGAAGAGACATTGTCACCCTTGGTGGTAGGTGAGGTAGATGGGGGAACCTGGGAAGAGGCATTGTCACCCTTGGTGGTTGGTGAGGTAGGTGTGGGAGCCTGGGAAGAGGCATTGTCACCCTTGGTGGTAGGTGAGGTAGGTGGGGGAGCCTGGGAAGAGGTATTGTCACCCTTGGTGGTAGGTGAGGTAGGTGGGGGAGCCTGGGAAGAGGCATTAGCATCCTTTGTGGGAGATGGATGCAGGTAGATGGGGTCTGGGGAAAGCAGCACAAGCAGAAGTTACATTTTTGGGTGGAACTCCACTTTAAGCATGGTCCAAACCGCTGGCTCATCCCTAAGTATTAGTTACATTCTCCCCAGGTCAGTTCTCTCTGGAGGTTACAGAACACCTTCCCCATGGCATTGCTCACTTCTTGTTCAAGGGTGGCAACTCCTTCACAGATAAAGGTACAATGAGTAAGCGTTGTCACCCTAGGACAGGAAGTGTGTTAGTGGCAGAATCACTAGGTGAAAATAGGAAAGTAAGAAAAAGCCTCAAAAAGAAAACGAATGCAGCCGCTAAACCAAAGAACTGGTCAGCTGCAATTAATTTTTTCTTGAGTTTAGATACGCTTTAACTGAACTAAGCGGAATCACTTATAAAAAATAATCTGAAATCCTATCACACTGCGTGAATCTTCTGGAGATGACCCTTTATCCTTATGTGACACCGTCCTCCTCATGTGCTGCTCGCTGGAATCGCAGCTGTTTTCTGTTTCCCGTCCTACGCCGGACCAGGTGGTGCGAGGCTTGATGGCACGTCAGTACGAAACGCTGTGGAATGACTTCATTTTTCCGACAACTTCCTTTGGAGAGCCACACTTGTTACAAGGTCAAACACACAAAGTAGACAAGTGTCGGATAAAAGGCTTTCGCATGACCTTCGCGCGCGCTTTGCCAAAAATACTCATGCAGGTGCAACACGTTGCATGTAGCGAGGCCTGAAGATTCGCTTCTTTTGTGTTCTCCAAACGTTTTTTCAACTAATTGAGATATAAAGAAAGATGGAGATGTTTAACCACTTCTGGACTGGAAGATTTCCCCCATTAATGACCAGGCCCATTTTTTGTGATTCGGCACTGCGTTACTTTAACGGACAATTGCGCGGTCGTGCGACGCTGTACCTAAATAAAATTGATGTTCTTTTTTCCCACAAATAGAGATTTCTTTTGGTGGTACTAGACCACCTGTGCGATTTTTATTTTTTCGCTATGAATAAAAAAAGAGCGACAATTCTGAAAAAAAAAAAACAAAAACAACAATATTTTCACTTTCTGCTATATAACATTCCCAGAAAAAATTTAATAAAACTAAATTTTTGAACATTTTAGGCCAATTTGTTTTCTGCTACATATTTTTGGTTAGAAAAAATAGCAATAAGCGTATTTTGATTGGTTTGCGCAAAAGTTATCGCGTCTACTAACTACGGGAAAGATTTATGTAATTTTTATTGTTTTTTTCGCAGCGATCTGCAATTTTCAGCGGGACTGCGACATTGCGGCGGACGTTTCGGACCCCTAAGGCTGCATTCACATGTCAGCGTATTGATCACGGGCAGAATCACTGTGATTCCGCCCGCGATCCGGAAATCATTGCAAATCGAGGGACGCATGTGCATTGCCCGTGATTTGCAATAGCACCCCAAATGCTGTGCGATGTTGCCGCGATTTCCGCCTGCCGAATCGTGGTAACATCGCGCAAAAAAAATCGCGGGACGCATTACGCTCCAAAGAAGCTCTTGTACTTTTTTTGATCGTAATGCGTCCCGCGATTTTTTTTGCGCGATGTTACCGCGATTCGGCAGGCGGAAATCGCGGCAACATCGCACAGCGTTTGGGGTGCTATTACAAATCACGGACAACGCACATGCGTCCCGCGATTTGCAATGATTTCCGGATTGCGGGCGGAATCACGGTGATTCTGCCCGCGATCAATACGCTGACATGCGAATGCAGCCTAACTGATATTTTTGACACTTTTGGGGGGACCAGTGACATTACTACAGTAATACTCATTCCCATTGTGCATTTACGAGCGAGCAACTGTTACACGCTCAAATGTTTGTATGTTTATTGTTTATTGTTTGCTAAAATTTTAATAAAAAATTTATTTGGGAAAAAAAAGTATGCACTGTTACTGTAATAATGACAGTGGAAGGGAAGGGGTTAACACTGTGGGTGATCCAGGGGTTAAATGTGAGCCTATGGGAGTGATTCTAACTGTATAGGGGTGGGGCTTGTGAAATGATCATAGAGACTTGTGTTCCTATATAGAAGGATCACAGGCGCTCTGTGATCATTCCAGGGAGAAGAACGGTCAGCTGTGTTTATAACAGCTGACCGTCCTCTCTCAGCGGGGAGCGATCGCGGGTGTCAGGCGGCAATTGGAGCCGCCTGCCCAGTGCATTGGCTTCCCCGCTGCTGAGTGGGGGCGGGAGCGTGCCGCCGCCGCCGGCGCGTGCTTTCCCCCTAGCTGCAGGCGCACCGGTTCACGCCTTCCAAAGTATATATGTGGTGGGCGGTCCGGAACCGGTTAATGGTAAAGAGGTTTTTTTTTTATGGGTTTTTTTATCGGTCCAGACAAGATGTGTTCACTTCGTCTTACTACTTACAAGTGGGTTCAAAGAGTGGGCCTAACATCTAAGAGGGGAAATGGAGGAACCGAGACAGATGTTCATCCCAGAGCTGAGGCGGGAATTACCCGTCCAGGTCCAGCCAAAGGAGGGAGCAGCCATGGGGCGAGCCAGGACATCAGGAGCAGCACGTGAAGTGTATGAACACATATGGACCAAACAATTCCAAACCAGAATTGTGTATTACGGTATATAACGTAATAAAGTATTTGCAGTAGGTCTCAAAAAATGTGTTCAGTGGGTCCCAGAGAGTTAACAAAGTGAAAAGTTGACTAGTAGAATAAGCACCAGTGTGGCCAAAAATTATAAATAAGGTGAAAACAAAAAAAAACCCAAACCATTGAGCAAGTGCCAAGATATGGTAGTAAAAGAAAAAAAAAAAAAGTGAAAAAAACGTGCAGAGGTAAAAGAAGTATAAAAATAGTAAGGGTTCCAGAGATGCCAAGATATATCCGTTCATTCACAGACCAATTATGTATTTTACTACAGAATTTTATGAACATACAAGTGGTGTTTTATCATACATGGATTTCCCTGTGTTAATTTTTACTGTACATGGTTGTATTATCAATACAAATCATACTAATGTATAATTGTTTATTATGGAACTTGTACTAAATCATCATTTGTACTTAATCGAAAAAATCGATTTTGGGCCATCCGCTTGCTGAGGGCCACCTGAAAAAGAAATGGATGCTCCCAATTTTTTTTTTTTTTTTGGTCACTTACCTTACTATAGAAGAAAATATACTCACCTTCCTTCCACTTCCTCCCTCTACGGCCGCGGCCCACGCCGTCACTTCCGGTTTGCGATGATTCCTGGGAGCTGAACGTCATCGCTCCCAGGAATCAATGCGCCTGCACCGGCCCCGCTCGTCACTTCCGGTGCAGGCGCGGCATTCACTGCTAAACAACTTCTGGGCATGCCCAGAAGCAGTGCAGGGATGCCGCGCCTGCACCCGAACTGACGAGCGGGGCCGGTGCAGTGCATTGTGTGACTCCGACGTCACGGAAGAGGACACGAAGAGGGACGCTGCGGCTTCAGCTGCCCACACCTGAGATGGCAGCGCTGGAGAAGAACTTTTCAAGGTAAGTATTTCTTCTTACAGGTAAGTGCGATCTGGGACAGTTCAGAGGCTAGCCATTATGGAATGTACTAGCCCTGACTGTCCCGGGGGTATTTTTATCTAAATTTGACCCCCGAGGCCAGAACTCCGCTTTAAGTTGCACAACCATTGCCTTGTTTTTATATGGTGAAAAAAAGAGTGTATAAAAAAAAAAAATTAAATAAAACAAAAAATGAAACAAAATAAAAACACTGCTGCCACTATAAGGCTGGGTTCACACTGGGACGGCTTCAAAGTCGCCCGACTCTGAAGCCGCCCCATGCAGCGCGACTTCAGAGGGGCTTGCAAACGACTTCTCTAATAGAAGTCAATGCAAGTCGCCTCCAAAGTAGTGCAGGAACCCTTTTCTAAGTCGCAGCGACTTGAGTTGCTCCAATTAGAATGGTTCCATTGCACTGAATGGAGCGCAACTTGTCAGGCGGCTAAGTCGCCTGACAAATTGCCCCAGTGTGCACCGGGACTAACCCCAACTGAACGAATACCATGCAGCGCCGCCAGCACCACTCTTCTTTCCATCCTGGCTCGCTGGCACCTAAATGACGTCACCCCGAGCTGGGACTAGAGAGCATCTGTCGGGCGGAGATGACCTGACCAGGGGAGTGAATATGCATCTTCTAGTGTGCAGTAGCGCTCTCAAAACACAGCTTCACCTCTCACTGCAACAGTATACTGTAGGGACGGATGAACACACAGGTCCAGATTAAAGCAATACTTAAAGAGTAACTCAACTTTTATATTAAAAAAGAATAGCGCACACATGCAAAAGAAATGACTATCAAATATGAAGATAATCCATAAATAAAAATGGGGATTTGGTCCCACCATATGGCCATATCGTGCTCAAGCCCACCACTACGTCAAAGTACCCCATTGTCAGTGGGTCCTACACTATCCATAAAAAAGGGGTGAATCCAGCCTCTCTAACCCTTGGAGACAACACTCCTTGCTGGGAGAGATGTGCAACTGCACTACAAGGGACTCCTCCTATATCTACTTGATAGTGGACACTGATAGAGAAAGCTCTATTTGGCATGGAAAAAAAAATCAAGCAGCCTGAAGCAGTCTTATTACCTTCCACCGGCCACACAGCACATGAAGGGAGGAGGTGGGTGGAGCCATTCTTCTAGGCAGAGGAGAGGCGGACGAGCCGACGGGGAGGATCCTCCTCCGCTGTGCATGATGGGTCCTCAGAACGCCACTGGTTGCTAAATACCAGTCGGCTGGCCTTCCAAACAACCAGTGCAGCGGAGACTCAGAGCCACCCCAAAGCAGCCGGCGCCCGCTCCCGGCGGACAACGGGGGGGCCCTAGACCACAAGGTAACCTAATCTGGCCTGGGGGGGACAGATCGGTATGTAAATTGCCACCCTGTATGTGGGGCCCCCGGGCAACTGCCGGGCGTGCCCATTCGAAAAGACGGCCCTGGAAAGGTTCACTAAAATAATACATTTGGGTTTTCTGTGAATTCTTTTAGGCCCCTTTCACTTGGGGCAGATTCCACCAGCAATAGAGTGCAATAAGGTTGGTGATGGCGCTAACCTGATTTATGTGTAAATTGCACATAAAGATCCCGTATATGAGAAATGGTGATTACCATAACAAGTGAATAAATTAATTATTAATGAAAGTGCAAGTGCTAAAAACAGGATCTATATATTGGGCTCGGTATTGCATGCCCCAAAAAGTGCTTTAAGTGATAAGAATAAATGTGCAAACATTCAATAAAGTGCGTTTAATTTTTCACAAATAGTGCTTGAATAATTGAATAAATAGTGCGGGTATTATTAAAAAAATACTGAAAACAGGTAAAATTAATGTCCATAAAACTTCCAAGTTGCGTGGTGCCAAGAAGAGGCGGTGCTGATGTGAGAATGAATGGTGAAAACCACTAAAAGCCGTAAAAAGGTTGAAAGGTAGTGCCTATAGAGGACACTAGGTGTCGCACTCACCCCCTTTAGAAGGCACACTCTAAACACAGGCTGTGTATATTCGGATACCCTCATTGGGGACAAAACGAATGGTCTCGAGCTGGGTAAACCTCTGGGGATCCTCCAAGTATAGGTCCGGTCTAGGTGCTCAAAAGACAAACAAGCCCCATGGTGTGGTATAACACAGTAATGAAAAGACAAGTGCAGATAGACTCATGCTTCGGGTAGATCAGAATCAGTATCGGATGCAGGCGCCGGACGCTAAAGCTTCTTCCGCGTTCCACGGCTCACAGCTGCAAAAACCGGAAGTGACGTTGACGTACAAACTCCGCCCTACGCGTTTCGTCATCTGACGTCTACTGGAGCGCTCCATTTATTTTACCTGTTTTCAGTATTTTTTTAATAATACCCGCACTATTTATTAAATTATTCATGCACTATTTGTGAAAAATTAAACGCACTTTATTGAATGTTTGCACATTTATTCTTATCACTTAAAGCACTTTTTGGGGCATGCAATACTGAGCCCAATATATAGATCCTGTTTTTAGCACTTGCACTTTCATTAATAATTAATTTATTCACTTGTTATGGTAATCACCATTTCTCATATACGGGATCTTGTGCAATTTACACATAAATCAGGTTAGCGCCATCACCAACCTTATTGCACTCTATTGATCTATTTGACCCCTCTCCAGGGGTTGGTTGGAGGCAGCTTCACATACCTGCACTTTTATATTTTTTACACATTTATATACTCCATAGCGCTGGTCACCCCCCCCCTTTTTATAGATTCCACCAGCAGATCCGCCCTCTCAGTAGGGGATCTCTCCGCTGATCCCCGCTAAGCAGGTGGATGACAGGTCCGTGTACGCTCTGCATCCCTATAGACCGCTGTCCCTTATGGGCTGTCGGATTGAAACAGACTGCCTGTCCATTTCCATCTGGCTGTCACCAGATTCCGATCCGCCAGACGGATGGAGAATGAACCCCCGCTGTCTGTTTTTAGTGGACAGAATCAGATCGGATGTCGACGGGTGTCATTAGACACATGTCCGCTGATTTCCACCACTCCATAGAGAGCAATGGATGGTCTGATCAGGTTTGCCTGAAAAACTGATAGGCAGATCCAATCGGTCCTCACAGAATAATTTCCCATTTATTAGGAATGTATTCATTTGCTCTTTCACTTCTTGTAAGTTTACTTTGTTCTTTTTACAAGCCTTGGTCACAGCTCATTTGGCAGCCAGAAACAGGAAAATGGCCCACTTTTGTTGGGTTGAGGTCAAGCTAAGGATGATGAGGTGGAAAAGAACTAATTAGAGGTCTTCAGGGATAATAGTCTGGAAAAAAAAAAATGAAAAGTGAAGATTTTTGACCAAAATGGAACCAATTTTGGACAGGACCATCAGGTGTGCAGAATATCACTCTTACGACCCCCTTCCTTGGAAACCTCCATCATTCTATGGGTTGGCTTTCACAATTTGTGCTGGGACCACAAGGTCCTACAGAGGCACCGCCTAAGTAAGACCCTGTAAACCGATTCCATTATCATTGTACTGAAGGAGAATTTAGTTATTTGGACCAGATTTTTCCTCCAATCCTCAGTTGTTATAGGATTGCTCTTGTTCCCAGGGCTGGCTCATGACATTGTGCTGCCTGAGTCCAAGAATAAAATGTTGCCCCCCCCCCAAAAAAAAAAAATCACACCCAACAAAAGGCCCCCACATCCATTATTTTATATAAATATAAAATGTAGAAAATATTATATATACTGTTATCTTCTTCCATAACTCACCACCGGACCGGTTCACCAAACACCCACTGTCTGTCCTCACTCCTCCTGTCAATCCTGTGTCTTACGCACCCACCACCCTAGAAGATCCAGCCTGCCCTGCGTGAGATGGAGTGCGCTGATGCCTGACGTCATTGCGCACACCACAATCATGTGGGGGGCGTTCCCCAGGGGAGACACTCCGTCTCCTCATACTCGTCATTATGCACTACAGGCGGCAGTATGAGATGGGGAAATGACACACAAAACTGCTAGGGAGTCAATTTGCTGCCCCTCTCCAAGTGCTGCCTGGGTCCAATGGACCAAATGGGGGACCTATGGTAGGGCCGGCCCTGCTTGTTCCCATTCCATGATATGTAAATGGAGTATGGGATGAGCATGTATTCAGAGCAGAATACAAAATGTGTATTAGTCTAGGTTAAAAGGGTATTCTATGTAGCACTGCCCCTATAGGAACTGGTGGATATTCACTCCATGGGTTCCCAGCACCCCACAATAAGTAAAGACAAGTCCTTGATTTTCCTTGGATCTCAATTAAATAATCAATCCAGGGGATTTTGGTTGTTTTTGTAGTATATTGTAAAATGGTGATAAGAGAGGGAAATAGTGGGATATTCCAACTTTAACTATTCACAGTGATTAAGGACTCCTATCTTCTCTGCTTCACTATAGGTTTGGAACAGCCAGGCTGTTGATTCATCCTGTCACTCCGGATGAATGTGGATTAAGCCTCTTATCCTTAAGATGACTTGGTGAACAATGGTTATCTTCAGGACACTCTCCCTAGTATCCTCCCTCTCCTCTTTGGCTGACACCCGTCCCCTGACTGTCCTACTAACAGGGGTGCCCCCCTCAGGGCAGGCTCCTTGGCACAAGTCCCTGTATTCACGATAACTGTATTCCCAGGGCCTCTAGTGTCTCCCCTCTCAGTCAGCTCTCCTGGACCTCTGGGTTCAGCTCCTCTTCATCGCTCCTCTGGTCCTCAGGACAACTTCCTGAGACTGCATGGCACCTCTACAGAGGAGGAGGCAGCCGCCCCCCCTCCCTCCGGGACTCCGCTCTCCAGCCAAATACCCCACAGCACATGTGCTCCTGGCTTTTATACGGTATCCCACAATGCACTGAGGCGACCTGCCCTCTGCCAATTATAAGGACTGTATCAAAAGCCTATGCACCCATTCGTCACGTTTTCCTCCCACTGTCCAACATGCCTCCCTATTGGACCAGCGTGAAACACTCTTCAGACTGAATCAGCGTGAAAGGGGCCTTAGTTGTAGAATGATTTTTTTAAAAGGAAAGTTTCATCTATTTTCATTGAGTGAAAGTTTTGAATCTTTGTAAAAATTACCTAAAAGTAATTTTGAATGTGATTTTTATAATTTATGCCAGACTTTTGCAACCTTTTTAACACGGAGGAACCCTTGAAATAACTTTCCAGTCTCAGAAACCTCTGCTTATAATTGCTACAGTATATCAAAAGTTGACAGAACATTAGTATGATGGTCTCTTAGAAGAATGCTCCCTACATTTGTGGTCATTGGAAAGATTCCTCCCCTTACAAATAGCCAAAAATCTCATTGATGATACTGGTTACTCATTTGAGAAGCAGAAATTGCTCATTACTCAATGAACCCCAAGAAATCTCTGGAGGAACTTTAGGGTTCCATGGGACCCTGCTTGAGAAAGGCTGCTTTATGCTGTTGACCTTATTTCTGTTTCCATAGATTTGTATTAATTTTCCATGAAAGGGTGTATTAACAGTAATGCCCACGCTGGGGCCATTTTTCATCAGAAAGCATACAGTATGGTTCATTAAAAAAATGGCAAAGTGACAGTAACATGTTAAGTTTTGACATGGAAGAAGGAGGCATTGCATGGTTTCTTGGCCATCTGGGGTCTTCCACACATGTTAAAAAGAGAATGTGAAGTGGAAAGTATAGATGAAAGACGAGGTGGATGAAAGGAGGATTGGGTTCCAGGAAAGGGGGAGAAGAGTGACAGTATGTTGTTGGAAAGGGGATGCCCCCAGGGGCTTAAGGAGTGGGTTGACAGATTGTTTTCACAAGTAGCTAAGGCTAGATGAATTTCGAGTGGGAAGTGCATAATGTTGCCAAGGTTCCCAGATTTTAAGAAATTTAGGTTCGGAGTCATTGACCACGCTGATTAATTTCTTATTAATTAGGAAGGTGTTCATGCGCTCTTTCATCTCTTGTAAGTTTACTCTGTTCTTTTTCCAAGCCTTGGCCACAGCTCGTTTGGCAGCCAGAATCAGGAAAATGGCCAACTTTTGTTGGGTTGAGGTCAAGCTCAGGATAATGAGGTGCAGAAGAACTAATTTGAGGTCTTTAGGGATAATAGTCTGGAAAAGCATTTGTATTTAAGTAAAGATTTTCGACCATAATGGAACCAATTTTGGACAGGACCAGCAGGTGTGCAGGATATCACTTTTACGACCCTCAACCTCAGAAAGATCCATTCTATGGGATGGCTTTCACAATTTGTGCTGGGACCACAAGGTCTTACAGAGGCACCACCTCAGTAAGACCCTGTAAGCCAATTCCATTATCATTGTACTGAAGGAGAATTTAGTTATTTTGGACCAGATTTTTTTTTTTCAATCCTCAGTTGTTATAGATTTGGTCTTGTTCCCATTCAGTGATATGTGAATGGAGTATGGGACGAGCATGTGTTCAGAGCAGAATACAAAATGTGTACAGGAAAACCTTGGATTGTGAGCATAATTTGTTCCGGAAACATGCTTGTAATCCAAAGCACTTGTGTATCAAAGCTAATTTCCCCATAAGAAATAATGGAAACTCAGATGATTCGTTCCACAACCATTTATTTATAAGTCCTTCAGTTTATAGTCCATATAAAAATATTATAGCAATGTGATAGGCTGTGTAACCATAAATGTCCATCCACAAATGGCACCTCCACAAGGGGATTAGAATTAAAATCCAGCAGGAGCTACAGAGTATAAAAGAGAAGAGAGGCGCCTCAAAGTGAAGCAATATGGTTACATTTAATGAAGGTACATTTAGCAACTCGCGTGGTTTAAGATTAAAGAGGCACATCTAAGTTTGCAGGCATCCGGGGTAAAGCTGTCCACATAGACCGTCCTCCATACCGCCGACTCTCACCGCTGTCAGTCAATATACCATGGGAAAAATAGACACGTCAGTAGGTAGCACATAATTGTTGGACCTAGTTAGTCAAGTTGAGTATATATAGTGGTTAACAGAAATAGGACTTTGAGCAGCAATCAAGGCAGAATGGGACTCAGGGGCTGACTGGCAACTTTAGGCCCAGGGGGCAAGTACAAACCAGAGCCCATGGTGCCTCTTCCCACTCTCCCTCTTTCTGGGCTCCTCCTGACCCCCATTCCAAGCTGAAGCTCCACTCCAGGTACTTTCTACTCGCTGGCCGAATCCAGATTCCTGACCTGGCCACCAGGGTGGAGCTGGGATAGCTCGGTCGAGGCTGGTCAGAGGAGGAGAGTCTCCAGTGGAGCATGGAACTGGCGTCGGTTCAGACACAGTTTACACCATCCATGTTAGAGGGGAGGCCTGCGTTCTGCCCTTATCTTCATCCCGCACTCAGTAGGTCAGCAGGGGGGACTTTTTACTTCTCTTCACCAGGAATCCTTTAGGCATGTCTGTGGCAGAAGCGGTGCAGCCTTTTTACAGGGCATCTCAGAGTGGCCCGGGGGGCAATTGCCCCCCTGCCCCCTGGCCCAGTCCTCCCCTGATGGGACTAGTGAGACTCCAACATGGTAAGAGAAGTGGAGGGTAGCATTGTGCCTAGACCATGGGTGCAATTGAAGAGATGCTAAAACCATTATCGTTGCATGCGGAAGTCAGGTTGCAAGGTTGTTCAGAGGCCAGTGTCTCCATAAAGTGGGTAACAAATAAACAGTGTCCAAAACAGAGGGCAACATTAGTCTTAGACTGGTGGATTCCCATGTGAGTATAAGAATCTCTTTCTGGCATATCGCTCCGTTGGAAATTCTGAAGAATAATTTGATATACTTCCCAAATTCCACAAATATGTGCCAGAAAGAGACATCAGAATCGTCGCTGTCGTCACTTTCCGTACCTGATGACGAATTTTCCCACGAATCGCTATCGCTCAGTTCTTCAAGTAACTCAGTTTCGCTGTCGTTTTCCAGTTTGTCTAAAAGAGCTTTTATGCAAAAAGAACGCTTTTTGGACGCCATGGTCGTTCTCTATTTTCCAGGCACAAAGAACTGGAAAAGCACAGGCAGGGCACTGGAAAAGTCACCAGGTGAAATCCTGTAGTGAAATGGGATGATACAGTGTAATCCGTTAGGATCACAGCTTTCTATCATCTCATTTGGTGTATTTACATTTTTGAAATTGCCGCCGGTTCCACCCCCCTGGCGCAACGCTCGCAGGGAAGGGAACTGGAAGACATATGCCGGCATCGGCCGAGCACAGAGCGAGAGGACAGCGGGAGGATGGCGGGCGGACGACGGGGGAGAATAGCAGGAGATCGCAGGGGAAGGTGAGTTTTAAAATATAAAACAGATTTCCATGCAAAACAATGTACCGCTTTTAGCACAGAAATCCTGACATAATCAGACCACCGGGGAGGTTAAGGTCCTTCCACTGTTTGGCCACACCTACCGCTCGATGCGCTTCATCAGGGGAGGGCGTGTTAGAGTTCCTGCACCTATTCTCTCAGACAAAAAGCCCTGCATAAATTTATATAGTTTTACAGATACAACCAGCCCTTTGAGGGAAACCATAATCCTGATGCCATTGAATTTGACACCTCTGTTCTTAGCTGTTAATGACCATGATGGCATCACCCATGCTGCCCTCTAAGTTGTAGGTGTAAGTGTGAGTGCCACTGAGCATATTAGTTTCTTTTTTCGAGTGCCAATCTCCCTAATCTTCCCAGTAAGATGAGTGGTGAGTTTTTTGGTGGATGTTTTAAGTTCTTTCTGCAGCATAAATTTGTAGATGGAGCCTCAATAATGAGATGGAATGCACATACTGTACACACAGGCCTCAGCAAAGTGGAGACTTTTTTTTGTTGTTGTTAATCAAGATAGAATGGTCACGATGGTTGACTTATTGACAAACTGTATAACAAGACAAGAACAGCTCTGAATATAATTTTACACTGTACTATGACTGGAGGATGGCTTCTGCTGGATGAGTGGTGGTATACTGTAGAAACTACGAGACAGGATCCAAGAGAGGTTCTCTGGTACCACACGGCGTCCTTTACATTGTCCCTATTCACCAAGAACCTGTCCCTGCACAAAACACTTTCCCTGACCAACAAGTTCTTCTACATAACCAGCCACTCACTAGAAGCATGCCCAAATGATGTGTGATTCCCTATTTAAAGGCCCCCTTGTTAAGATTTCCACCTCAAGCCTTGTGGGACCTCAGCATCAAATCAGATTACTGCCTTCCCTTGAGCAAGCTAACAGAGTCTTCCAAGGGTCATTCCCTGTAACAGACACCTCTTTTTTTGTAGCATCGGCATACTGCCACCCACAGGAAGGATAAATACCTGCGCCTGCCTGCAAGGGAATTTTAGGCAGAGGAGGCAGGCAGGCGGTGGGGGCATGGTACTCAAGGCCGGTGTTCCGTGAAAAAACCCTATCCGTGAAAATTCCCTACCCTCGTCACTTCCAGTTAGGGTACGTTAGTCATCAGCTGAGCCGCTTCCCAGTGCGCATGCGCGCACAGTAAATGATCTCGGCTTCCGTGAAAAAACACTACTCTCGTTCCCAGTCCTTAAAGCGGCGGCTTCCCGTCAAAATACCCCACCCTCATTCCCCGGCGGGTCCAGAAAAATTTAAAAGTGAAGAAAATGTATATATATTAATCGAAATGGAATGATAAAAAATATATATATTTGAATTTTTCCTCCATTAAGAGACACTTTTACATTTTCCTTGACCCATCGGGGAATGAGTGTAGGGTATTTTCACGGGAAGCCGACATCATTTGCTAACCCAACGCTTTAAGCACTGGGAACAAGGGTAGGGTTATTTCACGGGAAGACGCTGTAACGTTAAAAAAACCCTACCCCGTGAAAATTCCCTACACTCGTAACTTTCGGTGAGAGCCAATCATTTACTGCCTGAGCATGCGCACTGGGAAGCGGCTTAGCTGATGCATGACGTACGTGCACCGGAAGTGATGACGGTAGGGAATTTTCACGGGGTAGGGTTTTTTAACGTTACACCGGTATTCCTGCAAAAATATTGAGAGTGTAGGCCATTCCCCAAGCAGGACCTTGTTCTGGGAGCTGGGGTACACACCACCAGTGATTTATCACCCATAGTGGGATGGGGGATGTTGGAAAAACAGCAGTGGGGGGTTTGGGAGGAGAATAAAGTCTATGAGTTGCCTTTCAATTGGCTGATATGCCTGATTGACAAGGAACGAGGTTAATGTTGGTCCATCTCCCTCCACTGCTCACTAGTGCCCTACCCTTGATCTTTTTTTACACACAAATTTGCCAATTCTCCCTTCGTTGGCTCTCTGTATGTTTCATGGTTAATTCGTAAATGACACTTGACATAAATTCGGTTACTTTGGATATCGCATCGAGCCCTCCCACAGTCAAACCCTGGCTGTGATTTGCTGATTTGCCTCTAAAACATTTCTGGTTTTGGCCGCGGTGCCAACAAAAAAAAGTGTATTCGATGCCAGATTTTTCTCCGCGCACCTGCAGCCGGAGGAAATGCGGTGACAGATTTGGGTACGGATAGTGAGAAATAATTGATAGCGGCATGTTATAACAGAGAATGGAAAGGATTTCCTTAGAGAGACAACACACGCAATGTAGTAATTAATCTGATAAATTACCGTGAGTGAAAGTTTATTTAGGAAGAAGAAGGTTTTGTGGGAAGTGGGTTCACATGAAAAATTGTATTATGGCCACTCAAACAAATGATCAGATATTAAAACTTCCATTTAATCTGTAAAGACAGGAAACTTGCTAGGCTTACTTTTAACCTTCACTGTACGTAATTACCGCAGTTCATTGTTTTATATTAAAGTAGATTTAATATAAAACAAAATAGTATATAACCTTTCAAGTAGAACAGCCTCCCCCCCATTAAAGTCTTACTAAACCCACAACAGTAAAATCAGTACTTTATATGCATTAAAGCATGCTTGTTATACTCGCTGTGGAACCTAAGGGGTTAATCCTCTGCATTATGTAAGGCTCCATTCACACATGTTCGTGCATGGGTTCAGGTGCGTCCTTGTTCACCGGTTCAGGTTTGCATTAGGTTCGAATTTTAGCCTGAATTTGCACTTGAATCGGACCAGAGGACGCACAGGACTCTTTGTAAATCCGGACTGCTGCTGCCACCGACATGTGTCAACCGGCTCCATTGAGAACCGGTCGCACTTGCCTGTCATTCAAATTAGATGCAGGGAAACCCGGATCCAATTTTTATATGTGTGAACCCAGCCTTAAAAGGCAACAGGATTAAATAAATAATGTGAAATGAGGCAATATGGTGCCGCTCCTGATGACGTCATTGTGACGAAACGTGTGGGGCGGAGCCACGAGTGTCTCTGCGTCACTTCTGGCACGGGCCGTGAAACGCACGGGACCCAGACTTCCTGTTTGTGCCGCTCCTGATGACGTGATTGTGACGAAACGTGTGGGGAGGAGCCACGAGTGTCTCTGCGTCACTTCCGGCATGGGCCGTGAAACGCACGGGACCCGGACTTCCTGTTTGTATTCTCAATGCCGCATTGAGTTTATATTGTAGCAAGTGCGTTTTTTGGCATTTAACCACTTTAGGACCGGAAAGAATTGTCCCGTTAATGACCAGGCCCTATTTTGCAATTCGACACTGCGTTACTTTAACGGACAATTGCGTGGTCGTGCGACGCTGTACCCAAATAAAATTGACGCCCTTTTTCCCAGGAATAGATTTTTCTTTTTGTGGTATTAGATCACCTGTGCAATTTTTATTTTTTTGCGCTATAAACAAAAAAAGCGACAATTTTGAGAAAAAAACAAGATTTTTCACATTCTGCTATATGACATTCTCAAAAAAAAAAAATTAAAAAATCGAAATGTTTTAACATTTTAGGCCAATTTGTTTTATGCTACATATTTTTGGTAAAAAAATTGCAACAAGCGTATTTTGCGCAACAGTTATCGCGTCTACTAACTATGGGAAAGATTTATGTCATTTTTATTGGTTTTTTTTTTTTTTACTAGTAATGGCGGCGATTTGCAATTTTTTGCAGGACTGCGACATTGTGGTGGACAGATCGGACCCCTGACTGACATTTTTGAAACTTTTGGGTGGAACAGTGACATTACTACAGTAATCAGTGCTAAAAATATGCACTGTTACTGCAATAATGACACTGGCAGGGAAAGGGTTAACATTGTGGGTGATCAAGGGGTTAAATGTGAGCCTAGGGGAGGGATTCTAACTGTGGGGGGGCGTGGCTTCTGAAATTACCATAGAGACCTGTGTTCCTATATAGAAGGATCACATAAGCTCTGTGATCATTCCAGGGAGATAGACGGTCAGATGTGTTTACAACAGCCGACCGTCCTTCTCTCTCAGCGGGGAGCGATCGCAGGTGTCAGACGGCAATCAGAGCCACCTGACCCATGCATCGGCTTCCCCGCTGCCGAGTGGGGGCGGGAGTGCGCCGCTGGTGGCACACGCTCGCCCCCTAGCTTCCCTAGACCTACGTCGGTTTGTGCAGGAGAACCACCCTGCCGCAGTAAAAAGGCGGCGGGTGGTCGGGAAGTGGTTAATAAACCTATCCAAATTGGTATACGCTATGGGCTGTTGCTTTTTATCTTTGCATGGACACGAGCATTAAAAAGGGAATTTAAAGCGGAGTTCCAGTCTCAAAAGGAAAATTTGACATCCGCTTGCTCTAAGTAACCTGAAAAAGAATTGGATAATCACAATTTTTTTTTGCTTTACTTACCTTGTTTTTGAAGAAAATATACTTACCTTCCTTCCACTGCCACCCTTTGCGGTTGCGGCCCGCGCAGTGACTTCCGGCTTGCATTGACTCCTGGGAGCCGAACGTCATTGCTCCCAGGAGTCAATGCATCTGCACCGGAAGTGACGAGCAGGGTCGGTTCAGGGCTTTCTGGGACTCCGACGTCACCGAAGAGGACACCGAAGAGGACGCTCCGGCTTCAGCTGCCCACACCTGAGATGGCAGCGCTGGACAAGACATTTTCAAGGTAAGTATTTCTTCTAAAAGGTAAGTGAACCCGGGAACAGCTCAGAGGTTATCATTGCTGAAATGCAGCCCTGACTGTCCCGGGGGTATTTTTATCGAAAAAAACATTTTTGAGGCCGGAACTCCTCTTTAAGGTGACATTTGGCTGTGGTCCCTGAGTCGACTGATCCACTCGGAGCTACCCTTTCTAGCAGGCCTGACACCCCCTTGAGAAGACTGAGCTCTGGTGAGTGTGGGGCCAGCAGGGGAGCACGGCTTGTGGAGCACCACCATTGTCACGGATAATTTTGGAGCACTTTGAAGAGCACCTGTCACTTTATTAGTAGAAGATCATTCTTTGGAATAGATATTGTTTACATTCAAACACAAAATTTTTGGAGCCTAGTTCAGCACTTTAACCACTTGCCAACTGCCGCACGACTATATACGGCGGCAGTCAGCCCTTCACAGGCAAAGTGACGTAGGGATACGTCACTAGCCTGTGCGGTTCTAGGGAACGAGCGCGCGCTGCCGGAGGCGTGCTCCCACTCCCACTCGCTCACAGACCCCCCCGTGCGTGTGAGCGGCGGACCCGATTGTCGGTTCCAGAGGGAGAAAAGCAGGCGGCTAATGTAAACAAAGCCGCCTGTCATTCTCCCCTGTGTAAAAGCACAGATCACTCGGTCCTGCTATGTAGGATCGTATATCTCTGCTGTTACATGAAAAGCCACATCCCAAAACAGTAAGAAGCACGCCCCTAGGGGCACACATAGCCACTGCATCTCTAAGTTAACCCCTTCCCTGCCAGTGTCATTTTTACAGTAACAGTGTATATATATAGCACTGATTACTGTAGTAATGTCACTGGTACCCCCAAAAGTGTCAAAAATGTCAGTCAAGGGTCCGATCTGTCCGCCGTAATGTCACAGTCCCGCAAAAAAAAAAATCGCAGATCGCCGCCATTACTCGTTAAAAAAAAAAAAACAATAAAAATGACAAAAATCTTTCCCTTAGTTAGTAAACACAATAACTTTTGCGCAAACCAATCAAAATACGCTTATTGCGATTTTTTATTTTACCAAACATATGTAGCAGAAAACAAATTGGCCTAAAATGTTAAAAAATTTTGATTTTTACATTTTTTGTTTTGAGAATTTCATATAAAAAAATGTGAAAAATATTGTTATTTTTGCAAAATTGTTGCTCTTTTTTTGTTTATAGCGCATGATCAAAAACTTGCACAGGTGATCAAATACCACCAAAAGAAAGCCCTGTTTGTGGGAAAAAAAGGACGTCAATTTCATTTGGGTACAGCGTCGCATGACCGCGCAATTGTCCGTTAAAGTCACGCAGCGCCGAATCGCAAAATAGGCCCTGGTCAGGAAGGGGGTAAAATCTTCCGGGGCTTAAGTGGTTAATGTTATGCTAATCACTTAAATAGAGCTTTTCCTTGGCAATAAATATTGTTTCAGCACCTTAATTTATCACTAGTCACTTTAATGATATTGATTGTTATATAATATGGATTTGTATTTTAGCACTTTTTAGCAATGGGACACCTTATATATTTGCATATAATGGTTTAATCACACTGGAAACTAGTACCCAATGAATTCATAATTATCTCAGCCATGAGTTACATTACATCTCACCAATAGTATGTTTAATAATCACGCACACTTGAAGTGATCACTTCTCTGCAAGGGAAATTACTAACAACCATTAACTCTAGCGACGTAAGACCCATTAATTACTCACATTTCTAATTACTTCCCCTTTCGGGGACAGTAACTGGGTAGGCAGCAGCAACATTAAAATGTATTTCATTTCTACACATTGCGCGGCAGAGACGTAACTAGAACCTTCAGGGCCCCGGTGCAAGAAACCATGAAGGGCTCCCCGGAGCCCTGGCTGGGGCCCTTCACCTCAAAGCCTGGGGCTCTTCCCACTGATGCTGGGGCCCTTTACTCTCGTCGCGGGGCCCACATATTACGGTCCCGCAGCAGGACCCTTTCACATGTTCTGCAGTGGGCCCCCTTCCTGCCATCTTGAGGCCTCCCCACGGTGGTGGAATGCCAGGGCCCGGTCGCAAGTGTGACCTTTGCGATCCTGGAAGTTCCCCTTCTGCTGTCAGTAGTTTTTATTTTTTGGTATTTTAATTGTATTATTTTTTTATCATTTTATTTATTTTTTTTTTACAATGTCACTGACTATGACTCTGTCCATTCAGAAAAGGAAGGAGCTGGTAAATTACATATTTACTGACCCCTTCCTGGTTCTCTATTGTGACACATTCCCTGCAGCAGCCAGCAGGAGAGGGTAGGGAGCACAGTGAGGGGAACCAGGGGAGCACACAGGCAGTGCCGGGACAAGGTCATCCGAAGATGGTAAACTGTGCCACATTTTGCTTCCCTCCCCCCCTTGTACCGGCCCTGAATGAAAGCATGTGTGCAGGGCCAGGACAAGGGGTGGGCAGGAGGGGAGCCGCCCAGGGCACAGCGGTAGGGGAGGGTGTCCCCTTTCCACACGCAAGCTTCATATCAGTGGCAACCAGTGGGCCACAGCTTCATGACTGCTGCCATGCTGTGCTCCAACATACCTGCTCTCCACCCCATCCACCCACTGCTGACACACAAAGAAACATCATGCATTCAAAACTACCTTCTAGCCACAAGAAAGTAAGCAACTATCCAGGGCCGTCTTTAATAGGGATTGAACCCTGGGCAAAATTTTTTTGAGCCCTCCCAAATCCACTTATCAACTATTTGCGAGCAAGGGAAAGCTGCCTTGGGCCCCATAACAATGACTGGGCCAGGGGTAGCTGCTCCTTTTGCCCTGTGTTAAAGACAGTCCTGCAACTGGCCATGTGTAGGTAGTGCATTCCATGCCAACCATGGACAGCCAGGGCAAGGGGGCAGAGATGTCAGGGTGCCATGAAACCAGACCACACAAAAATGCAAGCAAAATAAAGCAATTTATTAATGGAAGAAAAATAATTGCACAGCAAGAGAGAGGAGCGAAATCAAGAACGGCTGAAGTCAAGTTCGGAAGCGGGTAGTCATGCAAGCCAGGATCGAGTCCAGTAACGGGTAGTTGTCCAAGCCGAGATCAAGTCCAGAAGCGGGTCGTCTGCCGATGCGGAATCAAGAGCAAGGAAGGTCGTCAGCCAAGCCAAGTCATGCACATAGAAACCACACAGACCAGAGGACTGCTAGCAGTGATGCACCTTGGAGCACAAACACAAGGGCAAGGTCTGAAAGCCATCAGGTGATAGATATAGTCAGGTGTGCAACATCATCACTGAGCGACGCCCAGTCAGCAGACAAGTGATGATGCAAACAAAGTTTATAAGAGACAGCAGTCTGCACATGTCCAAGATGGCTGCCAACTGGAAGGCAAGGTAAGACCTTGACAAGAGAATGGGCTTAAGGTGGTACACCCATTCTATGGTATGCATTAGGAGGAAGGCGCAGTACTGCATCCTTGCCTTGGGTGCAGTACAAACCTGTCTGTATCCCAGCGTATAAAATAAAAATACTAACCAAAACATACAAAGCCATCCATAACACTGCCCCAGCTTCGTCACCAACCTCATCTCCAGATATTGCTCCAAATCGTCCTCTCCGCTCCTCCCAAGACATCTTGCTCTGTAGCAGACATGTGCAATAAATTTTGGTCCGCATGTAGATTCCGACAAATCTTTGGTTAATCTCCGAATGAAATAGTAACGAAGTTAGTTGAAATTAGTTTAATTTAGTTTTCGTTTTCTAACTAATTAAACATTTTCGGAACAATTGGAATTCAGATGGGTCAAAAGATTATCTACCGAATGTAGATGAATAAAGAATAGCTGGTTGTTAAAGAGCGGCCGCAGCGTCCTTAACAACCGATGAGTCATTAGCTGTCAGCGGGCTTCCCCACTGAGACAAAACAATGCCAGCAATAGAAAATTCTGAAAAAAAAAACAGCGTAAGGTCCTCCCAATCCATACTAGGCCCTTCGGGCCATGCCAGAATTAAAACAAAGACAGCGTGGGGTTCCCCCCAAGAACTATACCAGACCCTTATCCGAGCATGGAGCCCAACAGGCCAGCAAAGGGGGGAGAGAGCGCCCTCCCCCCTCGTGAACCATACTAGGCCACATGTCCTCAACATGCGGGAATGCTCTGCCCCCCCCCCCCCCACTCCAAAGCACCTGGTTCCCATTTGGATGGGGTCTTCCCCACATTACTGGGCAGTGGTTGTGTGGGTCTGCAGGCAGGGGGCTTATCAGGCCCCCAGATCCCAGTACAGGGTTCCCCTACCCATTCACCAAAGAAATGTAAAAAGCGAGCAACCACCTATTCTTCACGCAGAATTTGAATTGGTCGATCATTTTTCAAATGACCTGAATTTAAATAGTTTTGAAAATGTGGAATTTGTTAGAAAATGAATAAACTAAATGAATCATCATAACAAAATTAGTAACATAACAAATTTATCCGAAACAAAACTAAAAAAATGTTTCCGTTCTGCACATGGCTACTGTCTAGCTCCCTTATCACCTCCTCCCATGCTTACCTCCGGGGCTTCTCCGAAACCTCTCCCATCCTCTGGAACTTCCTGCCCCAGTATGCTCAGTTAGCTTCCTACCCTGTCTGCCTTCAGGCACTCATTTCTTCAGGGAAGCCTACCCCACCTCCACCTAAAAAACTGTACCCGAGTCACCTCCATCAGATCATCCCCTGCAACTATTACCTTTTGTAGCACCTCCCTCTTCTTTTAGATTGTAAGCTCCATGAGCAAGGCCCTCCTATTCCTTGTGTATTGACTGTATTGTAATTGTACTGTTTCCCTGTATGTTGGTGCTATATAAATCCTGTATAATAATAATAATTTAGGAATGTGGGGCCATTCAAGACTCATCCCCGATGGGGCCAAGAATGTATACCAATGACGTCAGCTTGTGACGAAACACGTAGGGACGTAGTCTACATGGTGACTTCAGCGCACATGCCGATCGCTTCTCTCCATGTTTGAAGCTGGCCCAGGATTTGTTTGTTTAGTGCACGTTGACTCTGCCATTCATGTGAGTGCAATCTTATGCGATAACAATGCATATTAGAGGATTTTTATTCATACTACTGCTACATCCACCTGGGGGAGGAGTTCAGATGATATCATGAATATTAATGTACCTAGCTGGGTGGATGGTTGTACAGTGGTGCAGTTGGGAATTACACATATGCTTACCATGACCACTCACAACAAGAGGGTCATGGTGCTCCTGTAAGCTGATAGGCTTGGATCACAGTAGTGTGACTTCTGATGCAACATGTGACACAGAAAGTCGCATGACAAGTCAAAACACATTCATCTCAATGGGTGCAGTCTTAGGCCTCTTTCACACGGTCCGCCTCCGTAGACGGATCCGTGTTGCTCAGCGGGGATCCCGGCGGATGACAGCTCCGTCTCCGCTTGCAGAGCGGAGAGGGAGGTGTCTCAGCCCCCGCTGCCCTCTATGGGGGATCGGATGAGAGCGGACCGCCTGTCCGCTCTCATCCGATCCGATCTGATTACTGAACGGATGGAAAAATAGGGTTTCCATCCGCCCAGATTTCACGGACAGGATCGGATGCGGATGGCAGCGGGTGTCAGCGGAGGTGTCTCCGCTGACACCCGCTGCCCCATAGAGCTGCATGGAGGATCCGATCAGAACCGTCTAAAAAACTGACAGGCGGATCTGATCGGATCGCCCGTGTGAAAGAGCCCTTAATTGCTGCGACAAAAAAAATTGATTCTGTGCTACTTTTGTGTGACTCCCAGTGCAATTTGGCCCCATAGACTTCAATGTTATCTCACATAAGTCGCATCAGTATAGATAAGAATGCAACTTTGATGGATCAGTGTTTTTTTTTAACCCTCACCTCTCCTCCCTGGTCACCCTTGCTGCCTAAAAACATCCACATCCCATCCATACCTAAACGCACATCCATGCTCACATTTGTTTGTGCATTTTTCATGCGTAAACATGCATCACGCATAGAATGGGCCACTACGTGCAACAAACACCCCAAAGCAGTTCTAGAACCTTTTCGGGTTGTGAAGCGTCGCTCATTTTGGTGCGTTTGTAGCGCAGCAAAACACGTGTCTTTTAACCACGATTGAGGTGATATTAACAATTAGCCTGCATTCACATCTGGACGCTTCTGAAAGCGCAGCAACCGGCACAGAAAACGCGTGATTTGCCGCGCGTTTCCGAAACGGGCATTGCGTTGCCATTTAGGTTGCATTCAGATCTGCATATTTCCAAATGCATTGTAACCCACACTGAAAACACGCGACAAACGTTCGGAAACGCACAGGTGCGAATGCAACCTAAATGGCAATCCACGTTTTCTGTGCGCGGGGGTTGTCGGTTGTCGTGCGTTTTGGAAATGCGCTTTGCGCATTCATTGCCGTCTAGACTGCTTTCACATCTGCAGACTTTCGAACTCGCGACAAAGAATAAGCGCACTTTGCTGCATGTTTTAAAAAAGCCTACATCGCTCTTCCGCTGTAAGTTGCATCAAAACAGCAAGCAAGTCGCACGGGATAATCGCAATGGAAATCGCATGGCAATGGGGTCGCAGCAGTGTGAACCGAGCCTTATTGACATGGAACGGTGGAAGCGTTCCTTCTTCTGTGAAAAGCGCTATTTATCTTCTGTGGAGGCGCCAATTCACAACTTTATTTTTTCTTTCCATGATTTATTTATTATTTATTTGCACTTTTATTTATTATGAGATATATTTTGCACTATAGGTTGTAATTTGGGCTGCTTTTTCTTTTATTGATACTCGAAAATGATCTCCCTTTTATACCGGGAGGAGGCGCGGGGCTTTGGATGCATCCAAGTGGCAGGTGCCAGCCTATGGGCACCTCAGGTGGCGTCGCGAATCTGCGATTCAGCATGTCCTGTTTTTTGGTGGCGCAGCTGCGCTTCCTCCTCGAGATGCCTGGCTGCTGCTAGATACTAATTAGCTTCTGCCGGACCAAAATTTTTTTTCCTGTGCCGCCTCCCCCAGGATCCTCGCTTTGCTGGGCGAGAGTGCCAGTTGGGCCCGCGATTAAATTAGAAAACAAAATTAACAAAAAAAAAAGGAGAGGAAGATGCGCGGGAAACAAGTCAACTGGAGCAGGAGACGGCGTTCCAAGGCTCCGGCAGAGGTGGATCATTTTTTGGAGGTTTTATGTAAGCCGTCATCTGTTCTTTTACCGAGCGCCAAAATTCGGTGCTAGAGGGTGCTGCTGCCTCACCTCTTACAAAAAGGGAAATGAAAACTTCCAGCCGGTACAAAGTATCAAATGCTGCAACCATCTGGGCTGGAAACCACGACAGGCTGAGATTCTAAAAAGGAATTTTTTTTTCCTCTCTGATATAAAAATATTTCTTGGCAGAAGCAATCTGGAACGGGGGGGGGGGGGGGATCTTTTATATAAAAGTATTAGGGCGAATTTAATCTACGGGAAAAAAGCGACACAGCAGAAAAAAAAAAAAAAAACGCTAATGCCTCAGTACGGATGGCGACATATTTCTAGTAATGTTTATAGGAGGCGAAGGCTGCGAGCGTGGAATTGTACTTTTGGGACCCATGTATGTAGGAATTACACACACACTTCTAAAAGGGGAGAGAGGAGAAAAAATTACTTAAGTAGAGTCAACGGCGAAATATCGAGCTGGAAAAGTTTCGGCCGGGTTTTTGATGGTCGTTGTTCGAATCATGCCCCCCCTGGCAAATGTCCCCCAAATTTCAGATAGTAATACTTATTTAAAGTCAAATTCTTCTTATAGTCATATTTAGATTTATAAATTTATACTATATTTATTTATTAATATATTATTTTTATATTTATATATTTCATATTCATATAATTATATTTATATAGTCATATTTTTATTTATTTATTATTATTATTATAATATTGTTATATTTATATAATTCATTTTCATATAATCATATTTATATAGTTATATTTTTATTTATTTGTATCACATTTATATATCTATATAGTTCAACAAAACAACAACAACAAAAGTGAGTACACCCCTACTTGAAAATTTCCAAATGGGGCCCAAAGTGTCATCATTTTGTGTGGCCATCATTATTTTCCAGCACTGCCTTAACCCTCTTGGGTATGGAGTTCACCAGATCTTCACAGGTTGCCACCGGAGTCTTCTTCAACTCCTCCATGACAACATCATGGAGCTGGAGGATGTTAGAGACCTTGCGCTCCTCCACCTGCCGTTTGAGGATGTCCCACAGATGCTCAATAGGGTTTAGGTCTGGAGACATGCTTGGCCAGTCCATGGCCTTTACCCTCAGCCTATTTAGCAAGGCAGTGGTGGTCTTGGAGGTGTGTTTGGGGTCATTATCATGTTGGAATACTGCCCGAAGGGAGGGGATCATGCTCTGCTTCAGTATGTCACAGTACATGTTGGCATCCATGGTTCCCTCAATGAACTGTAGCTCCCCAGTGTCAGCAGCACTCATAAATCTATTTTCCAAAGACAACCTCTGGATATGACGCTGAGCACGTGCAATTTGATACAGTGTGCAGCGTATCGTCTGAGCACCAACAGGCTGACCCTCCACCCCTTCAACTTCTGCAGCAATGCTGGCAGCACTCATGCGTCTATTTCCCAAAGACAACCTCTGGATATGACGCTGAGCACGTGCACTCAATCTTCTTTGGTCGACCATGGCGAGGCATGTTCTGAGTGGAACCTGTCCTGTTAAACCACTGTATGGTCTTGGCCACCGTGCTGCAGCTCAGTTTCAGGGTCTTGGCAATCTTCTTATAGCTTAGACCATCTTTATGTAGAGCAACAATTCTTTTTTTCAGATCCTCAGAGAATTCTTTGCCATGAGGTGCCATGTTGAACCTCCAGTGACCAGTATGAGAGAGTGAGAGCGATAACACCAAATTTAACACACCTGCTCCCCATCCACACCTGAGACCTTGTAACCCTAACGAGTCAGATGACACCGTGGAGGGAAAATTGCTAATTGGGCCCAATTTGGACATTTTCACTTAGGGGTGTACTCACTTTTGTTGCCAGCAGTTTAGACATTAATGGCTGTGTGTTGAGTTATTTTGAGGGGACAGCAAATGTACACTGTTATACAAGCTGTACACTCACTACTTTACATTGTAGCAAAGTGTCATTTCTTCAGTGTTGTCACATGAAAAGATACAATAAAATATTTACAAAAATGTGAGGGGTGTACTCACTTTTGTGCGATACTGTATATTCTCATGTGCCATTTCTCAATCACTCTCACTCCATTTAATCCAGGTATGTTCTCATTGAAAAATTTCCCCCAAGGTGATATTCTCTGAAATTTTGCCTGTGCCATGCGCAACACAGGAAAGACAGGGGTTGATTAGAGAGCTGAATGCATGGCTAAAGACCAGGTGTAAGAAGGATAGATTTGGGTTTTTAAAGCACTGGGCTAACTTTTCATTGGAGTGTAACCTATAAGCTAGAAATGGTTTGCGCCTAAATGGAAGGGGGTCTGCTGTGCTGGGGGAGAGGTTTATGGGAAGGCTGGAGGAGTATTTAAACTAGGATTGAGGGAGAATTAGATTATAATGGGGCAGTGTCAGGATGCCAGGAATCCAGACCACACGAAGACGCAAGAAAAATAAAGCAGTTTATTAGAGCAATAACAATAAATGCCCAGCAAGAGTGAGGAGCGAAATCCATAACAGCCGGGCTGAAGTCCACAAGCGGGTAGTCATCCAAGCCGGGATCGTGTCTAGAAGTGGGTAGTCATCCAAGCCGGGATCAAGTCTAGAAGTGGGTAGTCATCAAAGCCAGGGTCGAGTCCAGAGGCGGGTAGTCTGGTGATGCCGGGTCGTCTGCCG
The DNA here is from genome assembly GCF_965119305.1 of Pelophylax lessonae. NCBI lineage: Eukaryota > Metazoa > Chordata > Amphibia > Anura > Ranidae > Pelophylax > Pelophylax lessonae. The sequence goes on along the minus strand of NC_138775.1, from coordinate 282,928,386 downwards.
ATACGGGGTCGTCTGCTGATGTGGGATCGAGAGCCAGGAAAGTCGTCAGCCAAGCCTGGTCATGCACGGAGGAACACGGAGAACAGAAGACTGCTAGCAGTGATGCACCTTGGAACACAAACACAAGGGCAAGGACTGCAAGTCAACAGGTGATATATATAGTCAGGTGTGCAACATCATCACTGAGCAATGCCCAGGCAGCAGGGAAACGATGATGCAAACAGAGTTTATAAGAGGCAGCATTCTGCACATGTCTAAAATGGCTGCCAACAGGAAGGCAAGGTAAGACCTTGACAGGCAGACAGGTCAGACAGGGGTCAGCCCTTATTGGTGGGTGGAATGGGGAAAAATTGGGGGAGAGCTATGGCAGAGGATAAGAAGTTTCCCATGTTACAAACAACCATTGGAAATTGTACTATTTGTACTAAAATAAAAAGAATATGCAAAATAAGTGTGTTAATGTGACAATGAATTACAGTGTTTGTTCACCAATGCCTGAAGTCTGCCAAGCAAGATAGGCGAGTTGGAAGTTCTGGTGCAGGAGGTGAACTATGATTTAATTGGTATTGCTGAATCTTGGCTTCATTCTTCAGATAACTGGGCTATTAATATTTCTGGCTATGCTCTCTTTCAGAAAGACAGGGTAAAACGGAGGGGTGGTGGTGTCTGTCTCTATGTGAAAAGCGATCTCAAAGTGAGTGTGAAAGAGGACCTAGTTGATGGAGAGTGTGATGAGGCTGAAGGAGTATGGGTGGAAATGTACATGGGTGTGCGTAATACAAAGATTATCATTGGAGTTTGTTATAGACCTCCCAGTATTAATGAGGAGGTGGAGACTCAGCTCCTTGCACAGATAGAAAGGGCTCCAAAGGCTAGGACAGTGATAATAATGGGGGATTTTAACTACCCAGACATTGACTGGAGTATTGACACTGCTGGAACAGTTAAAGGGCAAACATTTTGAAACCTATTAGAAGACAATTTTATGGTGCAGTTTATTGAGGCCCCCACTAGAATTGATGCTCTGCTGAACCTAGTAATCTCAAACCATAGAAAAAGTACAGCGCCAACATAAATCAAAACATTTTGTGTGAAAAAAGTCCAATCAAGGTCAGTTTGTAAGTCCCACCTAATAAGATGATATGATGAATCCCAAAAGGCAGAGAATCGAAAAGTCCAACACCAAAATAGGATCAAAGAAGAGGAAATGACCACCACGTGCACAAGATAAGGGTGTCCGCTTACCGGAACGTTCTGACCATCAATTAAGAATGGTCAAAACGAGCGTGGATTCAAAGGTGTTCCAAGGCACAGGCAATACACCAAACATCGGTAGCGATCACTTTCACATGTACAACTGGCGTTTTCCAAACCTCCACTGGATGTTCAACTCATTACACCATATACCTCCAAAGATAAAGGGAGACTCCAATGGCATAGTATAACGCTTTATTTTAAAATGAAACAAGTAAATTGGCAACTCACATTTCCATGGATATGACAGCACATGAAAAATCAGAAAGGCCAATATGGGCGTGTCGACGTGCGGGCGTATTTGACGCGTTTCGTCACCATAAGGACATTGTCAAAGGCAATTTAAGAGATTTTTTTAACACTTAAAGAGAGCAAATTTTCCAAGGATGAGGGCTTCTCTCCAAGACTTAGACTGGGGGGGAATATTGGCATCGATGAACACAGAACAGAAATGAGAATTCTTCAAAAAGACTGTATGTGAACTAACAGCAAAGTATTTTCCCATGGGCAATAAGTTTAAAAGGCTAAAAATAAAACCTATGTGGCTCACGGCCAATGTTAAAAAAGCTATAAAACTAAGAAAAATGCTTTTGAAAAAAATTAAAAATGAAGGAACACTATCATTGTTTAATTGCTACAAAGAATAGAACAGAATATGTAAAAAGGAAATCAAGGATGTAAAAATTCAAAATGAAAGATAGATTGCAAAAGATAGTAGGACAAACCCCAAAAAATTCTTCAACTATATTAAAGTGATTGTAAAGTCTTGTTTAAAAAAACAAAACAAAAATGTTATACTTACTACCTCTGTGCAGTTGGTTTAGCACAGAGTGGATCCTCCTCTTCTCGGATCCCTCTTCTGTGCTCCTGGCCCCTCCCTCCTGTCAAGTGGCCCCACAGCAAGCAGCTTGCTATGGGGGCACCTGAGCCACGTTGCAGTGCCATGTGTCCATTCAGACACAGAGCTGCCATTCTGCCCTGTCCCCTCTCTCTCCTGATAGGCTAACTGACTTTGATTAATAGCCGCAGGAGCCAATGGCACCGCTGCTGTTCTCAGCCAATCAGGAGGAAGAGTCCCGGATGGCTGAGGGACTCGTGGACATCGCTGGATAGAGAGGGGGGTTAGGTAAGTATTAGGGGGGCTGAGTGGGGCTCCTACACCCAGAAGGTTTTTTATCTTAATACATAGAATGCATTAAGATAAAAAACACTTCTGACTTTTCAACTCCTTTAATATTAAAAAGGTCAGGTCTGAGCATGTAGGCCCTTTACAAAATAATCAGGAGTGGGTGACTGGAGAAAAAGAGAAGGCAAATGTATTAAATACTTTCGTCAGCTCTGTATATACAAAGCAGCATGGGGGGAGCTCATGACTATAATGAGGATGGTGGTGACACAGCCCCAAATGTTCCACAATGGCTCAAAAGTGATATGGTCCAGAAATATTTAGACAGAAAAAGGGTGGATAAAGCACCTGGACCAGATAGCATCCACCCATGCATCCTAAAAGAATTGAGCGCTGTAATTTCAAAGCCTTTGTTTCTAATTTTTAGGGACTCGTTAAGGACTGGAATAGTACCACTGGATTGGCGTAGGGCCAATGTGGTGCCTATATATAAAAGACACCAACACTGGGACACAGCGTACTGACGTCATCTTACTGCGATCAGGAAGTGCGGATGTGCGGAGCCGTCCGGCCGGCGGTTTATACATTGCTAACATTTGTACCTCTGCATGTGAGTTCAATACCCCTTTTTTAATAAATTTCTATGCGGTTTTACACTATGGAGCTTCTCCTTTCTTTTTGGTGGTGAATACCTTGGGGGTTTCTTTGAAGCCATTCCGTTTGGAGCCTGCATAGAATAGAGGAGTTCTACAAGTGCCTTATTATTGGAGTTTGAGTTCTCTACACGCGTTTATAACCTATCAGTTTGGTAAGAGGTGATTTTATATGGTGTGAAGACAAGCACTTTTCCTTGGTTGTTTTATGTGATCACCAAGTTTGATCTCTGGTAAGGAGTATCTATAGGTGTCTGCTCTGCACTGGATCTTATCTCCTGCTGATGTGTTTCTGTGCATATCCAATTTGTGTTCTGGTAAGCAGCACAAATATCGGTGGAGGTCTCACTTATTCACTATTTGAGCACTAACTTCCTTTCTTTAATCACTGGATATAATCACATTGGTGTCATTTAGTCAATAGATGTACCCATTGTTGTTGGGTTTTACGCTATTGCGTTTTTCTCCTTTTTTCCATTAATTGATGACCCAACAATCACATTATTATTGCGAGCTTTACCTGTTTTTTTCTTCAATCAAGTTGACAAGACCTTGGTTCAATTACTCGCTTTATTTGTTCACCTTTTTGGAAAGCACATACCCATTGGGAGTCTGGATTGAAAATCACAGATTGTTTTTATCAATATAATTTCTTGGACATTATATGGACTTTATTTAGTTCTATTCTAATGTTTAGCGCAACTTAATTTATATTATATCATTGGGGTGTGGTCACACTTGAAGCTGCGGCTTTTTTCTTTTATTTCCAACTAGCGCGGTTATTCATTCTATTTTTATATATAAAAGGGATCAAAGTCTTTGTCAAGTAACTATAGAAGTTAGTTTAACTTCTATAGTCAGGAAGATACTGGAGAGTTTAATAAAAGACCACATAGATGAGTTCTTGCTGAAAAAAAATATTTTAAGCAACAGACAGCAGGGATTCATGAGAGCCAGAAGTTGTCAAACAAACCTGATTTCTTTTTATGAGGAGGTAAGTAAAACCTAGGACAGAGGGGTGGCTGTGGACGTGGTATACTTGGATTTTGCAAAAGTGTTTGATACAGTTCCTCACACACGGCTAATGTGTAAGATAAAGTCTACAGGCTTGGACAGATCAGTTTGTAAACTGATAGAAAATTGGCTGAAAGATTGAATTCAGAGAGTAGTGGTTAATGATTCTTACTCTGAATGGTGTAAGGTTATCAGTGGTGTACCCCAAGGCTCAGTGTTGGGACCCTTACTTTTTTATATCTTTATAAATGATATAGGGTCTGGGATTAAAATGACCATTTCAGTCTTTGCAGATGACACCAAGCTTTGCAGATGAATAACTTCCTTACAGGATGTCTCCAATTTACAAGCTGACCTCAATGCACTGTTTCATTGGGCAACTGTGTGGCAAATGAGGTTTAACCATTTGCCGACTAGCCACCGCCTAAAGCTGCAAAATACTAATTTTTTTATTTTGTCTTTAGATAGCCTTTAAAGTCTACCCAAAGTCAACAATTTGTTGTATCAAGGGACTTTATAGGGCGTTAGATATAGGCCATATAAAGTCCCTTGCCACAACAAATTGATGACTTTGGGTATGGGATGTGGGCATATGTTGACACTGAACCATTGTCAAAACATTCCTTGTTACCCTTTAAAGTTCATTTGAGATTTTAAAACCAAAGGTCCAACTTGACAAGCAACTGGTATTATCACCATGTAAACCAGGGGTCTCCAACCTTTCTAAACAAAGGGCCATTTTACTGTCCTTCAGACTTAAGGGGGGCCAGAGTGTGGACATTGGGAGTAGAGAAGGTCTCGACTGCAGTGGAAACAAACCAACACCCCATCTATGGTGTTAGTGGGGGGGAATAGTGCCCCATTGTTGGTGTCATTGGGCCCCATTGTCAGTGTCTTTGGTTGGAACTGTGCCCCATTATTGAAATCAGTGGGGGGAAATAATGCCCCATTGTTGGTATATGGAAACAGTGCTCCAAGAGCTGGGTAAAAGAAAGTAAAGGGCCGCATCTGGTCCCCGGGTCACAGTTTGGAGAATATTATTTATATTACATATTACATATTTATATAGCTGTGTATGCAGAGGGGTCCAAAAATGGGACCATCCCGCCAAGAGAGCAATGACTGTGTGAGACAACGAGTGAGACATGCTAATGGCCATAAGACCTCTTCCAAGACAAAAAATAAAAAAAAATCATTCCCACAATCAATATGATCAAATGTACTGTCTGTTTATTATTTTTATTATTATTATTATTATTATTATTACTATTATTATTAATAATAATAATATGATGACTGTGCCGGAAGTATTGCAAAAGTGGGCATAATTTTTTTTTATTAATCTATACAAGTCATTCTAAATTCACATGGTGGTAGAGTAACTCTTCCTCTATAGCAGGGGTCTCCAACCTTTCTAAACACAGGGCCTCTTTACTGGCCTTCAGGCTTTGGAGGGACCGCACATTGAAAGTAGAAATTGTCCTGTGTCAGGGGGAGGAATAGTGCCCCATTGTTGATGTCATTGTGAGGAATATTCCCTCGTTATTGATGTCAGTGGGAGGAATAGTGCCTCAACGTTGGCATCAGTGGAAGCAATAATACCCCATCGTTGGTATTAGTGGAAGGAATAGGGCCCCATCATTGGTGTCAGAGGAATAGTGCCCCTTCATTAGTGTTAGTGGGAGGAATAGTGCCCCTGTGTTGGTGTCTGTGGAGAGGAATGGTACCCCAACGTCTGTGTCAGTGGGAAGCATGGTGCCCTATCGTTGGTGTCAGTGGGAGGGAAAAGTGCCCCATCATTGATGTCAGTTGGAGAAATAGTGCTCCTTAGTTGGTGTCAGTGTGGGGAATAGTGCCCCATCGTTGGTGTCAGTTGGAGGAGGGGTGCCCCATCATTTGAGACGGTGTGGGGAATAGTGCCCCATCGTTGGTGTCAGTTGGAGGAGGGGTGCCCCATCATTGGAGACGGTGTGGGGAATAGTGCCTGTTGCTGATGTCAGTAGCATGAATTTTGGCCTGTTTTTGCTGTCAATGGGAAGAATAGTGTCTTGTATCAGTGGAAGGTAAAGTGCCACAAGGGCCAGATAAAGGCAAGCCAAGGGCCTGCAGTTTGGAGGCCACTGCTCTATAGTAACTCCTCTTCTTCTTCTTTTTCATTGCAGGTGTCCCAGAAGAGTGCTTAGTTGCTTTTATCCGTTTTGAAGGGAGTTTCTTCTGGTTTATGTAGTAAAAGATAAATGTTTTTTTTTTTTTTATAATACTGGTTTTGTAAGAACAAATTGAAGTCTTTTTTTTTTTTTTTTTTTGGGGGGGGGGGGGGTATTTTTCTGGGTTATTCATGATTCATCCTTATTCGGAGGGCATTGTTTTTGTTTCCCCTCCCCAGCTTCATGTGACTCGTTAGTGTTACAAGGTCTTAGGTGTGAATGGGGAGCAGGTGTGTTAAATTTGGTGTTATCGCTCTCACTCTCTCATATTAGTCACTGGAAGTTCAACATGGCACCTCATGGCAAATAAACTCTCTGAGGATCTGAAAAAAAAGAGAATTGTTGCTCTACATAAAGATGGCCTAGGCTATAAGAAGATTGCCAAGACCCTGAAACTGAGCTGCAGCATGGTGGCCAAGACCATACAGCTGTTTAACAGGACAGGTTCCACTCAGAACAGGCCTCACCATGGTCGACCAAAGAAGTTGAGTGCACGTGCTCAGCGTCATATCCAGAGGTTGTCTTTGAGAAATAGACCAATGAGTGCTGCCAGCATTGCTGCAGAGGTTGAAGGGGTGGGGAGACAGCCTGTCAGTGCTCAGACCATGCGCTGAATACTGCGTCAAATTGGTCTACATGACTGTCGTCCCAGAAGGAAGCCTCTTCTAAAGATGATGCACAAGAAAGCCCGCAAACAGTTTGCTGAAGACAAGCAGACTAAGGACATGGATTATTGGAACCATGTCCTGTGGTCTGATGAGACCAAGTTAAACTTATTTGGTTCAGATGGTGTCAAATGTGTGGGGGGGCAACCAGGTGAGGAGGACAAAGACAAGTGTGTCTTGCCTACAGTCAAGCATGGTGGTGGGAGTGTCATGGTCTGGGGCTGCATGAGTGCTGCCGGCACTGGGGAGCTACAGTTCATTGAGGGAACCATGAATGCCAACATGTACTGTGACATACTGAAGCAGAGCATGATCCGCTCTTTTTGGAGAGGGCTGCAGAGCAGTATTCCAACATGATAACGACCCCAAACACACCTCCTGGGCGAACACTGCCTTGCTAAAGAAGCTGAGGGTAAAGGTGATGGATTGGCCAAGCATGTCTCCAGACCTAAACCCTATTGAGTTCCTGTGGGGCATCCTCAAACAGAAGGTGGAGGAGCGCAAAGTTTCGTACATCCACCAGCTCCGTGATTCCGTCATGGAGGAGTGGAAGAGGACTCCAGTGGCAACCTGTGAAGCTCTGGTGAACTCCATGCCCAAGAGTGTTAAGGCAGTGCTGGAAAATAATGATGGCCACACACAATATTGACACTTTGGGCCCAATTTGGACATCTTCACTTAGGGGTGTACTCACTTTTGTTGCCAGTGGTTTAGACATTAATGGCTGTGTGTTGAGTTATTTTGAGGGGACAGCAAATTTACACTGTTATACAAGCTGTACACTCACTACTTTACATTGTAGCAAAGTGTCATTTCTTCAGTGTTGTCACATGAAAAGATAGAATAAAATATTTACAAAAATGTGAGGGGTGTACTCACTTCTGTGAGATACTGTAAATATGTACTTGTTTTTGCATGCTTGTGACATAACATATACAGTATACCGATTATATTTCCTGTGATCCATCATAGATATGTATAAAGTCAACTCTTATCGGAATTGCTGATTATATTTGGTCCTGAAGAAGCGGACATTGTCCAGAAAACGCATCGATCGCAACATTGTCATGCACATATCCTAAAGTTGTAAAAACTCTCTCAACTATTCACATTTTTATACGATTCATACTTTATTATAAGGCTCCCTTCACAAAGCTGACAGGCCAGAATAAAGCTACTTATTTTCCAAAAAAAGTGACAGTTATTTTTTGTTAAGTCCATTGAAATGTAAAAATAACTGTCACAAGGCTAAGATAAAAATTCTTAGACTTGTATTAAAGCTTTGTAAATTGAGCCTTCTGTCTTTACTATAATGAAATGGGACAGCCATCCATAATTTTTTATTTTTTTAATTAAAAGCTGTCAATAAATATATTTATGGTATGATCTGTTTGGTCTCAAGTGCTGAAAACTGAAGTCCTATTCACTCATCCAATATATAATGAGCAGGAGACTTCTTCAAAGACAAAAAAAAAAACACCCCCACAATACTCAGAGGATACTCACAATAAATGCTTCTGCAAGCTGTGTTGTCTTATATTAATAGCTCTTATAAGGGTCTGCTGGCTGTTTTTTACACTTGGCTGACATATGGGAGAGTGGAAGGAGGTGTTGTATATCACACATGTAACTCTGGTGCAATATGGCGTGTTGGAGATATAATAGTCTGCATTTGTTGCTTAGTATCTGAAGTGTCCTTCCCCGCAAGACTGCTAAAAGATCAAAGGCAAGCCGTGAAAAGACCTAATACAAGCAACACCATGAGCAAAATATTTGTGAGCCCCGGATATCAAAGTAACAGAAGGGCAGTGACCAGACTGGGGGACTCAGATCCCACTTCATGTCAGGGACAGAAGGTGCTTACATGCTTATAACATACAGGGAAAAAAAAAAGTTTGGTGCTTTCATCTATTTTTTTTTCATAGCACATGGTAATTAGTTTTATATTTCTATATTTGTGTGCCGGAGAGCAACAGTGATAAAAGTAATGAATTCTGTAGTATGATAAAAGAACTCCAGAATAAAATAATATATAAAATAATAAAATATAAAATAATAATAAATAAATATATATATATATATATATATATATATATATATATATATATATATATATATATATATATATATATATATATATATATATATATATATATTTATATTATATAAATATAATAAATAAAAATAATAATAATAATAAAATAATAACAACTAAAAATAAAAACATAAAATACAATTTAAAACAATCGGGTGTTAATAGCAAAAGGTAAAAGTTATATACAGTATATAGACAGAATATATTTAAATATATATATATAAAAAAAAAACATATAGTATGTGGCATATCAATGAAAGTGGTAAAAGTTAAAGCTGAAGTTTAATCTACCCAAATGTTGCCTTCCCTGGTCCCCCCCCCCCCCCCCCATCTACAACATGGTAATGGAATATTACAATTCATTTACATACAGTATCTCACGAAAGTGAGTACACCCCTCACATTTTTGTAAATATTTTATTCTATCTTTTCATGTGACAACACTGAAGAAATGACACTTTGCTACAATGTAAAGTAGTGAGTGTACAGCTTGTATAACAGTGTAAATTTGCTGTCCCCTCAAAATAACTCAACACATAGCCATTAATGTCTAAACTGCTGGCAACATAAGTGAGTACACCCCTAAGTGAAAATGTCCAAATTGGGCCCAATTAGCCATTTTCCCTCCCCGGTGTCATGTGACTTGTTAGTGTTACAAAGTCTCAGGTGTGAATGGGGAGCAGGTGTGTTAAATTTGGTGTTATCGCTCTCACTCTCTCATACTGGTCACTGGAAGTTCAACATGGCACCTCATGGCAAAACACTCTCTGAGGATCTGAAAAAAAGAATTGTTTCTCTACATAAAGATGGTCTAAGCTATAAGAAGATTGGCAAGACCCTGAAACTGAGCTGCAGCACGGTGGCCAAGACCATACAGCGGTTTAACAGGACAGGTTTTACTCAGAACAGGCCTCGCCATGGTCGACCAAAGAAGTTGAGTGCACGTGCTCAGCATCATATCTAGAGGTTGTCTTTGGGAAATAGACGTATGAGTGCTGCCAGCATTGCTGCAGAAGTTGAAGGGGTGGGGGGTCAGCCTGTCAGAGCTCAGACCATACGCCGCACACTGCATAAAACTGGTCTGCATGGCTGTCATCCCAGAAGGAAGCCTCTTCTAAAGATGATGCACAAGAAAGCCCACAAACAATTTGCTGAAGACAAGCAGACTAAGTACATGGATTACTAGAACCATGTCCTGTGGTCTGATGAGACCAAGATAAACTTATTTGGTTCAGATGGTGTCAAGCAGGTGTGGAAGGAAACCAGATGAGGAGTATAAAAACAGAAGGTGGAGGTGCAAGGTCTCTAACATCCACCAGCTCTGCGATGTCATCGTGGAGGAGTGAAAGAGGACTCCAGTGGCAACCTGTGAAGCTCTGGTGAACTCCATGCCCAAGAGGGTTAAGGCAGTGCTGGAAAATAATGGTGGCCACACAAAATATTGACACTTTGGGCCCAATTTGGACATTATCACTTAGGGGTGTACTCACTTTTGTTGCCAGCGGTTTAGACATTAATGGCTGTGTGTTGAGTTATTTTGAGGGGACAGCAAATTTACACTGTTATACAAGCTGTACACTCACTACTTTACATTGTAGCAAAGTGTCATTTCTTCAGTGTTGTCACATGAAAAGATATAATAACATATTTACAAAAATGTGAGGGGTGTACTCACTTTTGTGAGATACTGTACCTTATTTTGAACCCAGTGAGGTGTCCCAGAAACTAGTATTGCCTTCTTTAGAAGAAATTACTTCTTGAAGGTGTTTGAATAACTGTTTGCCACTTTCCGACACCAACTCGGTAAAATTTGTGACTCTTCATCCAAGCAAAATTTCTTTGGTTGTAAGATGTCAAATTCCCCACAGCATTTCAGTAGGAATCAAATCTTAGCTTTGACTATAACTGTCCATAACCCTCTTTTTCTACATTTTAAGCCATTTATTGGTGGACTTCCTAGTGTGCTTCAGATCATTGTCGTCTTGATGGATCCATTTCCAATTAAACCTAATCTTTTGGACAGATGGCCTCAATTTCTCATCAAGCACATCTTAAATCATAGTCAACTCAGTGATTGCACATTGCCCAGGCCCTGAAGCAGCAAAGCAAACCCAGACCATAACATTTCCACCACCACGCTTTGCACATGGTATGAGGTTCTTCAGCTTGTGGCCAGTTGACCTCAAAGTCTTATCAAGCACATTTTGATTTGATGCAGAATTTAGAGATGACTAAATGACTGGAAACTTCTCAGGCCCTAATGCCGTAAAACAAACCCAGATCAAAAACATTTCCACCACCATGCTTCACACTTGGTATGAGGTTCTTCAACATTTGGACAGATGTTCTCACATTCTCATTTTTCTCACAGACACATTTTTACATGATGCAGAATTTATAGTTGACTCAATGACTGTAAGCTTCTCAGGCCCGGATGCCGCAAATCAATCCCAGACCATAACATTTCCACCACCGCCCTTCACACTTAGTATGAGGTTCTTCAGCTTTTGGACAGCTGGCCTCACAGTCTCAAGCACATTTTGATGTGATGCAGACTTTTTAGTTGATTCTGGAGCAACTGCACTTTTGCAAAGTGCAGTCTATTTGGATTTAGTAAATCAACCCCAAAGACTGCAAGCTTCCCAGGCCCTGAAGCCACAAAGATGTGGGGGCATGGCCTGGCAGGAGTGCAGGGTGAGGTTGTCTCTCCTACTATCACACCACTCACGTGGATGTGCGGCATCGAGGATCCCTTCCCTTCTCACCCTAAAGCCACAAAGCAAGCCCAGGCCATAACATTTCCACCACCGTGCTTCACACTTGGTATGAGGTTCTTCAACTTTTGGAAAGATGGTCTCATATTCTCATCAAAAACATTTTGATAGGATGAATAATTTAAAGTTGATTCAATGACTGCAAGCTGCCCAGGCCCTAAGCTGCAAGGCTAACCCAAACCATAACATTTCTAACAACATGCTTTACACTTGGTATGAGGTTCTTCAACTTTTGGACAGATGGTCTCACTTTCTCATCAAGCACATTTTGATATGATACAGAACTTACAGCTGACTAAATGACAGCAAGCTATTGAGGCCCTGAAGCAGTAAAGCAGACCAAAGCATTTGCACCACCATGCTTCACACTTGGTTTGAGGTTCCTCTCCTTCAAATGCTGTCTTTGGTTTCGACCAACCATATCTACTTTTACTCTGGCGATGCAGCTTTATCTTCGATTCTTCAGTACATAGCATATTGTTCCAGAAGACCTCATCCTTGCCTATATGTTCAAGGACAAACTGTAGTCTTGCTTCAATATTCTTCTTGGACAGCAATGGCTTTTCTCCTGCATTTTCCATGCAATTTAAATTAGTGCAACCTCTTTCTAATTATAAATGCATGTACTTTGACACCAACTGTTGAAATACTTGCCTGAGGATCCCGCAATGTATTTTTTTATACATTTTTTTAAATCTCATCCAAAAGGAGGTATGCTTCATTGAAGAAGTATTAGTAGTCACAAGATGTGCAATACACATGCACATGCATTGAACCCAATCCATATGTATGTGGAAAGATCACATAACATATCCAGTGGTATACAGACAAATGAGTAAAAAATAATGAATTCAATAAATTTCCTGAGGTAACTGGCTGATACATCTTGTACAAGTTGAGGAGATATAACGTATGTTCTACCAGAACACACTCCAGGGTCAAAAGCAACAGAGTAAACCAAACAATAAATGGCTGAATGACTAGTAATGAGAGGGTTGTTGTAGTATGGGTTTCCCTATATGGAAAAGGGTACATACTGTACAAAGATTACCAATGCATGTTTAAAGCGGAGGCTTTAAACCGAGGCTCCCACCAGCCGCATCGCTGGATCGTGAACAGGTAAAGTGGAGAGGTGGGCCACCAGCCCCAAATCTTTTTCATATTTAGGACATTGCATTCAAATGTCACCTTCTGGAGAGGTAGAGTGTCATAGTTCGCAACCAGAGAGCTGTTGTAGGAGGGAGGGCCTGCATTCAGGTTCTAACGGTAAGTTATTTTAAAGTGTTGAGGAGGAAGGTCGTAGTGTAGCAATCTAGGCTAAAGTGGTCAAGGATTCCAAAAAGACAAGATTTGGGGTCTAGCCTCATCATAGAGGCCATATTATCGTGCAAAAAGTTTTCAAGTTGCTTCCAGTACTCTAGACCACTGGTCATTTCCATAATCTATGAAAAAACATGACTGGGGCATACTGACGCTTAGGAAACAACGGGCTATGCTGTGATTAATATTTTGCTAAGAGCACTGGAGTTAAGTAAACTTATATAGTTGAGTAAGCTTATCCTTTGAGACCCAAAAGGGCCTTGTCCCAAGATTCATCATCTAGTGGACCAACATCAAAATACCAGGTCTCCTTTTTGGTAAAGGTCACCAGCCAAGAGTGCAGAGCAAAGAGCAATTGAAATAGTTTTGGGATTTGTTTAGAGGGAGTGAACCCATGGGGATATCTGAAAGCCAGTGGCGGCCCGTCCATTGGGGGCGCAGGGGCGCCGCCCCCCATCCATGCGTCCGGCCCCCTAATCTACATGCAGGGTGCTGGATGCATGGATTCCATGAACCCTTTAGTGTGATGGTCACTGAAAAGAGTGATCCCTACATTTGGGGTCATTAGGAAGTATTCCTCAACCCTACAGATAGCTAAAAAGATCATTTTTGTCAGCTGTTTTTTAACTGAGAGACAGAAATTGCTCAAGGAATCCCTAGTGACCTCTGGAGGAACTCTATGGTTGAACAGAGCCCAACTTGTAAGAGGCTGGGCTAGGGACTTGAAAAGCTATGTTCACCTTTGGCACATGTTACATGTTACACCTTTATTTAGGGTACATCGCTCAGCACATGGGCATTGGCGCGCCCCCTCCGGCGGACACAGTGGATCATGGTGCTCGTGTATTATGCGATCGTTATAACCAATCATAGCGATTTCATGATTACATGTAAGTAAAACTATCATGAATCACCTTCATTCACGACAGCTTGCTTACTATTGTAATGCTGTGATTGGCCTACAGCTGCCTCATGGTACCTGGGTCAATTACAGCACCCTGTACCATGTGATAGCTGTGGACAATCACAGCATCACAATCGTAAGCAAGCTATCATGAATGGCTTTGTAGTGGTAATAAACGTACTTACGCACTGGTGTACTTACTTTTGCCACATGGCAAATCTGCATTTTTGTCAATTTAAAGTGGTTCTAAAGGCAGAAAGGGTTTTATCTTAATGCATTCTAGGAAGTCTCCCTCCTCATAGGTTGAGCACCTGCTACTGTCCTTCAAGTTAGTGAGCCAATGAGGAGAGAGAGGTGGCAGGGCAGAGCCTGGGCTTCATGTCTTAATGGACACACAGAGCTGCGGCTCGGCTCGGTAGTCCCCATAGTAAGCTGCTTGCTGTGGGGATACTCGGCCGGAGGGAGGGGCCAGGAGCGCCAGTGGGGGACCCTCGGTTCGATTTGCGCCAGAACTCTTGAACATCGCAAAAGTTCGGACCCGAACCGCGAACCCTATTAAAGTCTATGGGACCTGAACTTTAAAAATCAAAATTGCCCATTTTGAAGGCTTATATACAAGTTATTGGCCCTAAAAGGCTATGGGGGTCCGGGTACTGCCCTGGGGGACATGTATCAATGCAAAAAAAGCTTTGCGCACTGGTCCAAATCATTTGGTGGAGGGGGGATTAAGGTGTGGGGTTGTTTTTCAGGGGTTGGGTTCGGCCCCTTAGTTCCAGTGAAGGGAACTCTTAAGGCATCACCATACCAAGACATTTTGGACAATTTCATGCTCCCAACTTTGTGAGAACAGTTTGGGGATGGCCCCTTCCTGTTCCAACATGACTGCACACCAGTGCACAAAGCAAGGTCCATAAAGACATGGATGAGTGAGTTTGGGATGGAGGAGCTTGACTGGCCTGCACAGAGTCCTAACCTCAACCCGACAGAACATCTTTGGGATAAATTAGAGTGGAGACCGCGATCCAGGCCTTCTCATCCACATCAGTGCCTGAGCTCACAAATGCGCTTCTGGAAGAATGGTCAAACATTCCCATAGACGTACTCCTAAACCTTGTGGACAGCCTTCCCAGAAGAGTTGAAGCTGTTATAGCTGCAAAGGGTGGGCCAACCCAATATTGAACTCTACGGACTAAGACTGGGATGCCATTAAAGTTCATGTGCGTGTAAAGGCAGGCAGCCCAATACTTTTGGTAATATAGTGTATATCAGTATATGTCATGTACTAAGTACATGACACATGATGATTCTGTTTATGGATGGAATTTTCTGGAGTCCTAGTCCCAGTTCACATCATTGCGATGCATGCGATTCGGAGCGCAATGCCCTGCAAATCACATGTCTGTGTGATGCAAATTCAGCCATACAGATTGTATGGCTGAATTTGCATCGCATTCGGACACAACTCGCACAGGACCCTTTTTTGGGTACACACCAGAATCGGATTGCATGGGTCTTCACATCTATGCGATCCGATTCATGCCCGAACTGACAGTTCACATTGCGATATGCGAACTGATCTGGGGGTGTCGTTAACTTTGTATTAACAACCCCCAGCGATTCGCATATGGCAGTGTGAACTGCCTGCGAGTTGAATGCGATGCGGGAACCCGCAGTGGATTTGCAGGGTTCCACATCGCATATATGTGAACCGGCACTTAATGTTGCACCTATGTTTATATTTTTGGAATGTTGTTTTATTGGTTGTGTGATGGTACTCACGTCACTGGGAGTGAAAGACAGATACTTAATGGTTTGGATTGCTTCAAGTGGGACAGTAATATTTGTCAGCAATGTCTCTCAAGAAATTTAAAGATTTGATCCCACTTTACACTGTGAGACCTATGGCCTGTTGCCATGAAGTCTGACTCCTAGATAGTCATGGCAATACGTGGATGTGTAATACGTAGATGTGTATTCCATGTGCCTCGGTGTGGGAGACGGACAGACTGCCATTGGCAGTCTTGTCCTATTGTCTATCTATTGAGGTGGGATGTGTATTGTGTTAAGTCTGCCTGTCTCATTGTTAAATGTTAATGACCCCACACTGTCCAGATGGCTAGATAATTAGTTCAGGTTAATTCTGTTTCTGTATAAAATTTCACCTGCATATGATAATGTAAACAGGCAACCCCTGACCTGTGTGTGGTAATATGATCAGGAGGTCCATTGTGTATAAATTGAGTGTAAAACTGTTCGATAAAGGTGAAGGTTCCAAAACTTGTACGAGCTAAGTTGTTGGCTAGTTTTGTATGGAGGGTGACTGGAATATCTATCTATGTTCAAGACTGTAGGAAGCCGTATACTGACGGGAAAGCCCACAAACACAGTGTGGGTCGGCGGTTCCGTTACAGGTTGTATACTATGCATCACTCTACCCTCCCACAAATAGGAGGATTCCCCCTCCAGTGTGACACCATGTGATGCTATGTGATCCTTTTGAACATTAGAAGATCCATTATGTAGCATTCAAACTTTGAGGAAGAAGGGATCTCCCCTCAAAATATGACAAAAATTTGAACATCTTCTCACGTTTTGGGACTTGCCCAGTGGAAGAGACTGTTAGGAGCATACTATGGACTGTTATGTGTCTATTTAATGTTGCCGTTTGTGAGTATATATGTATACAATTTATATTAATAAAGCAATTACAAAGATAATGCGGTAGGCTTGTGCACTTTCTTTTTCTTGTCTTTAAAGTATAGGGAGGGGGGGGGGGGGGTGCTGCACTCAGAATTAAAGCAGATAATGCTTTAAGTTAAAAAAAAAAAAACCTTTCGCTTTTACAACCATTTTAAGTCCTCGTATGGGTTCTGGAGTTTGGAGGCTCTGAGAAAGCTGGTAAAAAGCCTTGAACCCTGACTATGGGTACTTTGGACCTGAAAGGGTTAACCCACCTGCGAGAGAGGGCTGAAAAGGGCAGGAAGCCGCCAGCAAGGGTCGATGAGGTATTGAGTGGAGCAGGACACAGTTGTGAGAGGACTGTGGACTGTTTGGGTTACTGAGATGCTGCTGGGCTCTTGTGACTTTTCTGGATCCCTGAAGCAGACGGGAACTTTAATACCTGGACAGTGATTCGGACCTCCAAAGCTCAGATTTGAAGGAAATTGGCGGGAGTTGGGATTTGAAGGAAATTGGCAGGAGTTGGGATTTGAATGAAATTGGCAGAAATTGGGATTTGAAGGAAATTGGCTGGAGTTGGGATTTGAAGGAAATTGGCGGAAGTTGGGATGTGAAGGAAATTGGCTGGAGTTGGCATGTGAAGGAAATTGGATGGAGCTCAGATTTGAAGGAAATTGGCGGGAGTTGGGATTTGAAGGAAATTGGCGGGAGTTGGGATGTGAAGGAAATTGGCTGGAGTTGGCATGTGAAGGAAATAGGATGGAGCTCAGATTTGAAGGAAATTGGCGGGAGTTGGGATTTGAAGGAAACTGGTGGGAGTTGGGATTTGAAGGAAATTGGCAGAAATTGGGATTTGAAGGAAATTGGCTGGAGTTGGGATTTGAAGGAAATTGGCGAGAGTTGGGATGTGAAGGAAATTGGCTGGAGTTGGGATGTGAAGGAAATTGGCTGGAGTTGGGATGCGAAGGAAATTGGCGAAGGTTGGGATGTGAAGGAAATTGGCTGGAGTTGGGATTTGAAGGAAATTGGCAGTCACCGCAAAATAAGTAAGATGTGACCTTCTCCCATCTACTGAAGAAGCCCTGAGTAGTAATTACTAAAGATACACTATATTCCTAAAAGTATTGGGACGCCTACCTTAAAACGCGCTTTAAATTTAATGACATCCCAGGCTTAATCCGTAGGGGACCTTGCTTTGTGTACTGGCGCTCAGCCATGTTGGAACAGGAAGGGGCCATCCCCAAACTGTTCCCACAAAGTTGGGTGCATGATATTGTCCAAAATGTCTTGGTATGCTGACGCCTTAAGTGTTCCCTTCACTGGAACTAAGGGGCCAAGCCTAACCCCTGAAAAACAACCCCACACCATAATCCCCCTTCCACCAAATGATTTGGACCAGAGCACAAAGCAAGGTCCATAAAGACATGGATGAGCGAGTTTGGGTTGGAGGAACTAGACTGTCCTGACATCAACCTGACAGAACACCTTTGGGATGAATTAGAGCGGAGACTGAGAGCCAGGCCAACATCAGTGCCTGACCTCACAAATGCGCTTCTGGAAGAATGGTCAAACATTCCCATAGACACACTCCTAAAGCACAAGGATTCTGTGTTCCCCCTATTTAGGAACACAAATCTCGTTTCTGTTCCACTGGGATTGGCTCCCCCTGCAGCCAATTGGTGTCACTCCTTGGCTGGGGTTCAATCTGGTGTCCTGTTGTGTTCTGGGTCATCTCCCTGCTGCCTGGTCCACGGGAGGATTCCTATTCTGAGCAAGCTTGTCTTATCAGTTAACCTTTTGGTATTTGACTCTTGCTCCACTCAGTGGCCAGCTGTTGTCACTTACCTAATCCTACTACCCATAAATACCCTCACTTCCTACTGGTGCCTTAGTATAGGTTTCCATCCTGCTTGTCTACAGTCTATGTACTTTGTCTTATTGTTGTTGTTGTCGTTGATTTTGGCTTACCTGAACTACTCTTCGGATCACCCCCTTTGGTTTGCATAGACACTGGTTACCGAACACTGCTCTCTGGACCATTCTATTGGTCTTTGTCCCCTTGGGGTCTGGCTCCCGGCCCACACCTAACCAACTCTGGTTACTGAACACAGCTCTCTGGACCATTCTATTGGCCTTCGTCCCTTTGGGGTCTGGCTCCCGGCCCACTCCAAACCAACTCTGGTTAACGAACACGGCTCTCTGGACCATTCTATTGGTTTTCTTCCCCTTGGGGTCTGGCTCCCGACCCACTCCTAACCGACTCTGGTTACCGAACACGGCTCTCTGGACCATTCTATTGGCCTTCTTCCCCTTGGCGCCTGGTCCCGATCCACTCCTCACCGACTCTGGTAACCGAACATGGCTCTCTGGACTATTTTTTTGGACTTCGTTCCCTTGGGGTCTGGCTCCCGACCCACTCCTAACTAGGGATGATCGAACGGTTCGGGTCGACCATCGGTTCGACCCGAACATTGACTTTTAAAAAATTCGGCCAAATTCCGAACTTTTTGCGGAAAAAGTTCGGAATTCGGCAACCAGAACCGACCAAAATGCAATGGGACAGGAACTGGGCTTTAAAAGCCCGTGATTGGACCAGAACCATCAGTAAAAGCCAATTGAGGGGGCAAGAGGATGCTAGGAATGTGATTGGAGTGACTAGGGGAATCCAGAGGCCAATCAGTAGTAAATATGCCCCCCAGTATATAACATAGCCCCGCCAAATCTCTAGCACTGTAATACAGGGGCTGTGGAAGAGAGTGGAAGCAGTTCTGTTACTCCTGCTTTAAAAGTGTCATTTAGCAATTAATAGTGTGAGGAAAGGGATATCCAGTGTAGTTAGGGTAATATTTTCCACTATAATTAGATTCAATAATCTAGTTTCTGTAGGGAAAGTGTCAGGGTGACCGTAGTGTAGTGTAGGGTGAACTGACTCTGACTGCTATGGCAGGGTAACCAAACTCTTTCATGTCAGGGTGACTGCCATAGAAAAAAGATTGTTTGTATTAGAATTGCAGTAGAGCAGGGTAGTGGCTCGGCTACTTTTACACCTGGCCGTTTTTGTTTCAGGCGTTTATTGGGCTTTTTTGTGGACGTCTTTGGAGGCAGGCATGACATCTGAACTTCTGTGTAGGGGTATATATACACACACACACATATATGTATATATACACATACACACATACACACATATATGTGTGTATGTGTATATATACATATATGTGTGTGTGTGTGTATATATACCCCTACACAGAAGTTCAGATGTCATGCCTGCCTCCAAAGACGTCCACAAAAAAGCCCAATAAACGCCTGCAACAAAAACGGCCAGGTGTGAAAATAGCGGAGCCACATGCCTGTTCTACTGCAATTCTAAGACAAACAATCTTTTTTTTTTTTCTGATTCTGGACATGCTACAGAGCTGAAACTTCACAGGTACACTTTTAGACCCCCCAGACATTAAATCCAAAGAAATCTCATTTTTTTTTTTTTCAATAATTTTTTCAATAATTGGCTCTCTATCAAAAATGACAATTTTTAATAACTTTTTTTTGTGTGATTAATAGTCCCTGGGGCATGACCCAGAACCCTTAGCACTTTTTAGGGGCATTTATTGGGTTTTAGGGCTTCAAAATTGTGTTTTTTGATTACCGAAGTTCGGGTCCCATTGATTTCAATGGGGTTCTGGACCCGAACTTTCGGGAAGTTCGGGTGTTCTGGTCGAACCGAACTTTTCAAAAGTTCGATCAACCCTACTCCTAACCTACTCTAGTTGCCGAACACGGCTCTCTGGACCATTCTATTGGACTTCGTCCCCTTGGGGTCTGGCTCCCAACCCACTCCTAACGGACTCTGGTTACCGAACATGGCTCTCTGGACTATTCTTTTGGACTTCGTTCCCTTGGGGTCTGGCTCCTGACCCACTCCTAACCGACTCTGGTTACCGAACACGGCTCTCTGGACCATTCTATTGGACTTCGTCCCCTTGGGGTCTGGCTCCCGACCCACTCTTAACGGACTCTGGTTACCGAACACGGCTCTCTGGACTATTCTTTTGGACTTCGTTCCCTTGGGGTCTGGCTCCCGACCCACTCCTAACCTACTCTGGTTACCGAACACGGCTCTCTGGACCATTCTATTGGACTTCGTCCCCTTGGGGTCTGGCTCCCGACCCACTCCTAACGGACTCTGGTTACCGAACATGGCACTCTGGACTATTCTTTTGGACTTCGTTCCCTTGGGGTCTGGCTCCCGACCCACTCCTAACCGACTCTGTTTTCCGAACACGGCTCTCTGGACCATTCTATTGGACTTCGTCCCCTTGGGGTCTGGCTCCCGACCCACTCCTAACGGACTCTGGTTACCGAACACGGCTCTCTGGACTATTCTATTGGCCTTTGTCCCCTCCCGACCCACTCCTAACCGTGAGTCCCTTCCTTAGTTGTTCCTTAAGTTTCTGGTTGCACTATCATTTGAGGTCTTGATATTTCGGCTGCAAGACCCTCCACCTGATACCGTGCTAACAAGACTACTAGTCAGGAAACCGGAGGACCAGTCAGCGTCTCTGGCAGGCCTAACAATCAGCGCGTGCCTCCAGCGGCTCCCACTAGCTAACTACCGGTCCCACGAAACAACGTACAGGTACTGACCTGCCGCTGTATAACTAAGGCGGCTAGTCGGCAAGTGGTTAAAAAGGCAACAGGGTCTCTTTAAAACAGAAAACTGTCACTGGCATGGTTTTGGTTCCTTGGCTTCCAAGTCAAAATACTCACCCATGGCTAATGGTAACATGGAGCCACATAAGCGCTCCTAAAGATATGCACATATTTAGTTATAATAGGCTAATAGCAGGGGCACAGTTTTTGAATAATGAGCTAATATGACAAGGGACACAAATGCAAGTGAACAGGTCCCCCCCCCCCTTCCTCCTTCCCCTAATAAAAACTGCATTCAGAGGCTGGTGGTAGAGCCGGTTCCCAGGGTATCCTGTCCATTTCCACCAGACTGGAGTAATTCCAAATTATGCAAATGGTCTTTATTTGAAGGAAAGGAGCATGGGTCGCTGTAGAACGTTCATGCATCAGGAAAGGGCAGCTACTCCTGCAAGAAATATCACCGACAGCCCCGTCACCAGAAAACATTACTTGAGCAGAACAAAGGGCCCCGGTCCCCGCAGCACAATATATTAACATATTTCCACATAATTAGTTTGTTTTCCAGTTGAAATCCGAAAAAGACTCGACGTTGCGTTCCCTGCCTCGGGACGCGGCGTACGGTAGGATCCTTGCGCGCGTCGCTTCATATGCTGAATAATTAGCAGGAATTAATCTGTTGAAATTACAGTTTTAGAATATTATGGATCTCATGAATAGTGTATGGGACAATCAGGAAAATTAAACCAGTGACAGAAACGTAGACAACGTCGTCGTTCGGAAGACTTCTGGCAGTCTATGTTTTTAATCAGGGAAACCGGGAAGCTGGAGGGCTGAATGTGAATTGGTGGTCCAATCCGTTCAGGGCTAGGGGGAGTGGGGGGGGGGGTTCTTCTATAAAATATGCTTGATTAATATCCAAGTCAACCTCAGTACAGGAGGAGCGCGGGATAAGGAATAAACATCTCGGATCACAAACTCCGCCGATTATTGTAACTGAAATCCTCGGCTCAAACAGGCCCGAATGGTAACTGACAAGTGTAATGTGTCTGTGAGCGATGCCCAGTATATGTATGAATACTAAAAAGAGGGTTTTGGCCTCTGCAAATTTTGCCAATTAGAACAAAAAAAAAAAAAAATGAACCATTATAAGAAAATAAAAATAAAATAAAAAATATATACAAATAAAACAAAACTATAATAAATATATTATTAAATAATATATTGTTATATAATTGAGGTCTTGGCCTCTGCAAATTTATCAATTTATCTAATTTGCCAGTTAGAACAAACAAACAAAAAAAAAAAAAAAAACAATTAACCATTGAAAGAAAACCTAAGAAAAAAAACATGAATATAAATTAAAAAAAAACTATAATAATTATATTAATAAATAATATAATATCATATAATTAAGGTTTTGGCCCCTGCAAATTTTACCTATTAGAACACATACAAAAAAAATAAAAAATAAATAAAAACATGAACCATTAAAAGAAAACCTAAGAAAATAAAATAAAAAATAAAACAAAACTATGATAAATATATTATTAAATAATATATTATTATATCATTTAGGTTTTAGCCTCTGCAAATTTAACCAATTAGAAAACTTAAAAATAAATATAAATTAAAAAAACTATAATAAAAAATATTATATAATATTTTATTATTATATAATTTAGGTTTTGGCCTCTGAAAATTTTACCAATTAGATCACATAAAAAAAACAAACAAAAAATGAACTATTGAATGAAAAAATAAAATAAAAAATATGTATAAATAAAACAAAACTTTGATAAATATATTATAAAATAATATATAATTTAGGTTTTGGCCTCTCCAAATTTTACCAATTAGAACACATAAACATAAAAAAAATGAATCATTGAAAGAAAACCGAGGAAAATAAAAATAAAACTAAAAAAATCTTTATAAATGTAAAAAAACGATGATAAATATATTATTAAATTATATTTATTATTTATTATTATTAATTAATTAATTAATTTATTATTTATTATTATTAAATTATAAATTATATTTATTAACTTTATCAGTAATGAAAAGCAAAATATGTGAATAATGAACATATTATGTACTTAGCATTTATAAAAGTAAACTTGGTTTAACTAAAAAAAAATAAAATAAAAAAATAAGAACAGTTTTCTCAAACCATTTATTGATTTAAATTGAAAATGTGGTTATTATTATAACAAGATTAGGGATAATTTAGGAAACATTATTATTTATATTAGCATTGGAAGTGAACGTGTATACTGCGCTAACTAACATACATAATAAAAAAAGCCGCTAGCACAAAACAACTGACAAACAGGTTGATGTGAACAATAAATAGAAAAAATGCAGCGCTGCACTTTTTTGTATTTATTATATTAGCATTAGTCCTTTTATTAATAATAAGTAGCAGTAGTAGTATTTACATTTGACTATAGACCTAAATTTAAAAAAAGTTATGTAACAATATTTAATAATGCTAACTTATAATATTATGTAATGGTATTTAATAACAGCAAATAATATTATATACTGTTACGCTGTATAATTAATACCTGATTTATTTGTTTATTTAATTTTTTTTTACTTATTATATTTTTTCTTTATTAACTATATTTGCAATAATATTTCTTGTTAAATAAGCTTAAATTAATAACCTCGAATACAATCTTATTGCTCAGTTAATAAAAATCCTTCATTCTCTTGTTTCCTCTTACAAATATTAACCTAAAAATATTCTCCTAATCTTAAAAAAATGTATTCTGCATTGGATCTCTGATATTATAGTTTTTTCTTTCAAACATATAAATTGTTTCATCTTATATACTATATTTAACGTATCACTTATTTAAAGACAATTTAAATATTATCATTTCCATAATACAATTCTTTTCAAAGACTGGGAGAAAAAAAAAAACAGCATCAAGTTGCCAGAACATTTCAGTGCAAATTGCTGTCTCTTCTTCAGCTAATGTATGAATAATTTTATTCAGTAACCTTGTTAAAGCAGAGCTGGCTTCTGCATCCCTCATGAAAAATGGCCGTTAGAGTTGGCTAAAACTTGAGTTTTAAAAAGGAGTAAATGGATCGGGTCCAGTGCATTGGCATGGCACCAGTCTTTAAAATATAGAAGAAAAATACAGATGGGGAAGTCACAGCCAGCTGGTATCAGAGGCGGCCAGGGAACGTGTCAAAATATTGGTGACTTTTTATATTTGTTCAGCAACAGCGAAAGGACCTGAGAAGCTCGTCTGCCGAATGTTTCAAGAGCTTTTTTTTTTTATTTTATTTTTTTTTTTAATGGGATTTAGGATACAGTCTCACAGTCATTACAGGATTTTTTATTTTATTTTATCATGAAGACAGATTCCAGACTAATTAAGAAGCATTGATTTTTATGAGTAGTAGTTTGAATCAAAGATAGCCAGTTAGCATTTTTTTTGCCTGCGATTTGGAGATCAAATAATTGCCACCATTGTAAATGTGTGTCTGTGCCTGCCCCATGGATTTAAAAAAGTGTTTTTGGAATTAAAAAAAAAAAAAAAAAAGTGACAATATTTGTGAAAAATCAATCTTTGGAATCTATTAGATAATGATGAGTTAAAGCCCAAGTCCAGTCCAATAACTTTTTCATGTAGCCCCCTTGTCCTAAACAGTCAATTTAGTTTTTGGCTGGGCTGTAGTTAATTCAGACTTACTGTATAGTTTTGCACCTGGTTTTTCCATAAGCTTAAAGCGATATTAAAGTATTTTTTTTTTGTTATACTTACCTGCTCTGTGCAGTGGTTTTGCACAGAGCAGCCCGGATCCTCCTTTTCTTGGGTCCCTCGCCGGCGCTCCTGGCTCCTCCCTCCTGCCAGATGCCCCCACAGCAAGCAGCTTGTTCTGGGGGCAACCAAGCAGGTTGGGCTCTCGACCCGCGCCTCTGTGTGTTCATTCACACACGGATCCGCGGCTTGGCCTTGCCCCCTCT